>NC_060140.1:9204129-9804129 GCF_021461385.2 Schistocerca piceifrons
AAATCGCATCGGGATTGAGTGTAAGAGGCACAATGTCGCCTTAAGTACAAGAAGATAGAATGTTCTAGGATTTTCTGTTTTGAGCGGCTCCTGGGAGACCAGTATCAGATTCCGATGCACCAGTGCAGGTTTACAGTATTATTTGGAATTTCACGTTGACCGTGAAACACAGAAATTGCATCGGGATTGAATACAAAAGGTACAATGCCGACTTAAGTACAAGAAGACTGTATCTTCTAAGAGTAAGTGTTTAGAGGGGCTCCAGGGAGGTCAGTATTAGATTCTGATGCATCAGTGCAGGTTTACTGTATCCCTTGGACCTTCAGATTGACCATGAAACATAGAATTTCTATCGGGATTGAATACAAAATGGACAATCCCGATTTAAGTACAAGAAGAGTGAATCTTCTAAGATTTTCTTCTTTAAGAGGTTCCTGGGAGACGAGTATTAGATTCCGATGCACCAGTTCAGGTTTACTGTATCCTTACACCCACACATTCATCATGAAACACAGAAATTGGATTGGGATTGAATACAGAAGGGACAATCCAGACTTAAGTACAAGAAGAGTGCATCGTCTAAGAGCTTGCGGTTTGAGCGACTCCTGGGACACAAGTATTAGATTCCGATGCACCAGTGCAGGTTTACTGTATCCCTTGGACATTCACATTGACCACGAAACACAGTAATTTCATCGCGATTCAATACAAAAGGGACAATGAACGACTTAAGAACAAGATGAGTGAATCTTCTAAGAGTTTGTGGTTTGATCGGCTCCTCGGAGACCTGTACTAGATTCCGATGCACCATTCCAGGTTTACTGTATCCTTTGGACCTTCACATTTACCATGAAACACAGAATTTGCAACGGAATTGAATACAAAATGGACAATGAACGACTTAAATACAAGAAGAGTGAAACTTCAATGATTTTGTGGTTTGAGCGGCTCCTGGGAGACCAGTATTGGACTCCGATGCACGAGTGCAGATTTACTGTATCCCTTGGACTTTCACATTGACCATGAAACACAGAAATTGCATCGGGATTCAATACAAAATGGGTAATGAGTACTTTAGTACAAGAAGAGTGAATCTCCTAAGAGTTTGTGTTTTGAGCGGCCCCTGGGAGACCTGCATTAGATTCCGATGCACCAGTGCAGGTTTAGTGGATCCCTTGGACCTTCACATTGAACAATTAACACAAAAACTACATCGGGGTTGAATACAAAACGGACAATGCCGATTTAGGTACTAGAAGAGTGTATCTTCTTAGAGCTTGCGGTTTGAGCGACTCCTGGGACACAAGTATTAGATTCCGATGCACCAGTGCAGGTTTACTGTATCCCTTGAACATTCACATTGACCACGAAACACAGTAATTTCATCGCGATTCAATACAAAAGGGACAATGAACGACTTAAGAACAAGAAGAGTGAATCTTCTAAGGGTTTGTGGTTTGAGCGGCTCCTGGGAGGCCGGTATTAGATTCCGAGCACCAGTGCAGGTTTACTGTATGCCTTGGGCCTTCACATTGACCATGAAACCCAGAGATAGCTTCGGGATTGAATACAAAAGGTACACTGCCAAAGTAAGTACAAGAAGAGTGAATCTTCTAAGAGTTTGTGATTTGATCGGCTCCTCGGAGGCCTGTACTAGATTCCGATGCACCATTGCAGGTTTACTGTATCCTTTGGACCTTCACATTTTCCATGAAACACAGAATTTGCAACGGAATTGAATACAAAATGGACAATGAACGACATTAATACAAGAAGAGTGAAACTTCAATGATTTTGTGGTTTGAGCGGCTCCTGGGAGACCAGTATTGGACTCCGATGCACCAGTGCAGATTTACTGTATCCCTTGGACTTTCACATTGACCCTGAAACACAGAAATTGCATCGGGATTCAATACAAAATGGGCAGTGAGTACTTTAGTACAAGAAGAGTGAATCTCCTAAGAGTTTGTGTTTTGAGCGGCCCCTGGGAGACCTGTATTAGATTCCGGTGCACCAGAGCAGATTTACTGTATCCCTTGGACCTTCAGGTTGACCATTAAACACAAAGACTACATCGGGGTGTAATACAAAAGGGATAATGCCTCCTTAGGTACAAGAAGAGTGAATCTTGTAACAGTTTGTGGTTTGAGCGGCTCCTGGGAGGCCTGTATTAGATTCCGATGCACCAGTGAAGGTGTGCTGTATGCCTTGGACCTTCACATTGACCGTGAAACACAGAAATTGCTTCCGGATTGAATACAAAAGGGAGAATGCCGACTTAAGTACAAGATGAGAGAATCTTCTAAGAATTTGTGGTTTGATCCGCTCCTGGGAGACCAGTATTAGATTCCGATGCACCAGTGCAAGTTTACTCTATCATTTGGAATTTCACATTCACCATGAAACACAGATATAGCATCGGGATTGAATACAAAAGTTACAATGCCGACTTAAGTACAAGAAGAGTGTATCTTCTAAGAGTTAGTGACTACAGCGGCTCCTGGGAGGCCAGTATTAGATTCCGATGCACCAGTGCAGGTTTACTGTATCCCTTGGACCCTCACATAGAACATGAAACACAGAAGTTGCATCGCGATTGAATACAAAAGGGAGAATGCCGACTTAAGTACAAGATGAGAGAATCTTGAAAGAGTTTGTGGTTTTATTGGCTCCTGGGAGACCAGTATTTGATTCCGATGCGCCAGTGCAGGTTTACTGTATCCCTTGGACCGTCACATTGACCATGAAACACAGAAATAGCATCGGGATTGATACAAATGGACAATGCCGACTTAAGTACAAGAAGAGTGAATCCTCTAAGAGTTTGTGCTTTGAGCGGGTCCTGGCAGACCAGTATTAGATTCCGGTTCATTAGTGCAGACTAACTGTATCCCTTGGACCTTCACATTGACCATGAAATACAGAAATTGCATCGGGATTGAATACGAAAGGGATAATGCTGACTTAAGTACAAGAAGAGTGAATCTTCAAAGTGTTTTTGATTTGAGCGGCTCCCGGGAGACCAGTATTAGATTCCGATGCACCAGGGCAGGTTTACTGTATCCCTTGGACCTTTACATTGACCATGAAACACAGATATCGCAACGCGATAGAATACAAAAGGCACAATGCCGACTTAAGTAAAAGAAGAGTGAATCTTCTAAGAGTTTGTGGTGTGAGCGGCTCCAGGGGACCAGTATTAGATTCCGATGCACCAGTGCAGGTTTACTGTATCCCTTGGACCGTCACATTGACCATGAAACACAGAAATTGCATCGGAATTGAATACTAATGGACAATGCCGACTTATGTACAGGAATTGTGAATCTTCTTAAAGTTTGTGCTTTGAACGGCTCCTGGGAGACCAGTATTAGATTCCGATGCACCAGTGCAGACTAACTGTATCCCTTGGACCTTGACCATGAAACACAGAAATTGCATCGGGATTGAATACAAAAGGGACAATGCTGACTTATGTACAAGAAGAGTGAATCTTCTAAGTGTTTGTGCATTGAGCTGCTCCTGGGACACCAGTATTAGATTCCAATTAACCAGTGGATGTTTGCAGTATCCCTTGGACCTTCACATTGACCATGAAACACAGAAATCGCGACGGGATAGAATACAAAACGCACAATCCAGACTTAAATACAAGATGAGTGAAGCTTCTAAGTGTTTGTGGTTTGAGCGACTCCTGGGAGACCAGTATTTGATTCTGATGCACCAGTGCATTTTTGCGGTATCCCTTGGACCTTGACATTGACCATGAAACACAGAAATTGCGTCGGCATTGCACACAAAAGGGACAAGGCCGACTTATGTACAAGAAGAGTGAATCTCCTAAGAGTTTGTGCTTTGAGCGGCTCCTGGGACACCAGTATTAGATTCCAATTAACCAGTGGAAGTTTGCTGTATCCCTTGGACCTTCACAATGATCATGAAACACAGAAATTGCATCGGGATTGAATACAAAAGGGGACAATGCCGACTTAAGTAGAAGACGAAAGAATCTCCTAAGAGTTTGTTGTTTGAGCGGCTCCTGGGAGACCAGTATTAGATTCCGATGCACCAGTGCATTTTTACTGTATCCGTTTGACCTTGAAATTGACCATGAAACACAGAAATTGCATCGGGATTGAATACAAAATGGACAATGCCGGCGTAAGTACTAGAAGAGTGAATCTTCTAAGAGTTTGCGATGTGAGCGGCACCTGGCAGTCCAGTTATGGATTCCGATGCACCAGTGCAGGTTTACTGTAACCCTTTTACCTTCACATTGACTAAGAAACACAGAAGTTGCATCGGCATTGAATACAAAAGGGACAATGCCGACATATGTACAAGAAGTGTGAATCATTAATAGATTGTAGTTTGAGCGGCTCTTTGGAGTCCAGTATTTGATTCCGATGCACTAGTGCAGGTTTACTGTATCCCTTTGACCTTCACATTGACCTTGAAACACAGAAATTGCATTGGCGTTGAATGCAAAAAGGACAATGTCGACTTATGTGCAAGATGAGTGAATCTTCTAAGAGCTTGTTTTTTGAGGGGCTCCTGGGAGACCAGTATTAGGTTACGATGCACCAGTGCAGGTTTACCGTATCCCTTGGATCTTCCCATTGACCATGAAACACAGAAATCGCATCGGGATTGAATACAAAACTACAATGCCGACTTAAGTACAAGAAGAGTGAATCTTCTAAGAGTTCGTGCTTTGAGCGACTCCTGCGGGACCAGTATTTGATTCCGATGCACTTGTGCAGGTTTACTGTATCCCTTGGACCTTAACATTGACCATGAAACACAGAAATTGCATCGGGATTGAATACAAAAGGGACAATGCCGACTTAAGTACAAGAAGAGTGAATCTCCCAAGAATTCGTGGTTTAAGCGTTTCCTGAGAGACCAGTATCAGATTCCGATGCAGCAGTGCAGGTCTACTGTATCACTTGGACCTTCACATTGACCATGAAACACAGAAATTGCATCGGGATTGAAAACATAAGGGAGAATGCCAACTTAAGTAGAAGAAGAGTGAATCTCCTAAGAGTTTGTGGTTTGAGCGGCTCCTGGGAGACCAGTGTTAGATTCCGATGCACCAGTGCAGGTATACTGTATCCCTTTAACCTACCCATTGACCATGAAATCCAGAAATCGCAATGGGATGAAATACAAAAGGCACAATGCCGACTGAAGTACAAGAAGAAAGAATCTTCTAAGAGTTTGTGGTTTGAGCGGCTCCAGGGAGACCAGTTTTAGATTCCGATGCATTAGCGCAGGTTTACTGTATCCCTTGGACCGTCACATTGACCATGAAACACAGAAATTGCATCGGGATTGAATACGGAAGGGATAATGCTGACTTAAGTACAAGAAGAGTGAATCTTCAAAGAGTTTGTGATTTGAGCGGCTCCCGGGAGACCAGTATTAGATTCCGATGCACCAGGGCAGGTTTACTGTATCCCTTGGACCTTTACATTGACCATGAAACACAGATATCGCAACGCGATAGAATACAAAAGGCACAATGCCGACTTAAGTAAAAGAAGAGTGAATCTTCTAAGAGTTTGTGGTGTGAGCGGCTCCAGGGGACCAGTATTAGATTCCGATGCACCAGTGCAGGTTTACTGTATCCCTTGGACCGTCACATTGACCATGAAACACAGAAATTGCATCGGAATTGAATACAAATGGACAATGCCGACTTATGTACAGGAATTGTGAATCTTCTTAAAGTTTGTGCTTTGAACGGCTCCTGGGAGACCAGTATTAGATTCCGATGCACCAGTGCAGACTAACTGTATCCCTTGGACCTTGACCATGAATCACAGAAATTGCATCGGGATTGAATACAAAAGGGACAATGCTGACTTATGTACAAGAAGAGTGAATCTTCTAAGAGTTTGTGCATTGAGCGGCTCCTGGGACACCAGTATTAGATTCCAATTAACCAGTGGATGTTTGCTGTAACCCTTGGACCTTCACATTGACCATGAAACACAGAAATCGCGACGGGATAGAATACAAAACGCACAATCCCGACTTAAATACAAGATGAGTGAAGCTTCTAAGTGTTTGTGGTTTGAGCGACTCCCGGGAGACCAGTATTTGATTCCGATGCACCAGTGCATTTTTACGGTATCCCTTGGACCTTGACATTGACCATGAAACACAGAAATTGCGTCGGCATTGCACACAAAAGGGACAAGGCCGACTTATGTACAAGAAGAGTGAATCTCCTAAGAGTTTGTGCTTTGAGCGGCTCCTGGGACACCAGTATTAGATTCCAATTAACCAGTGGAAGTTTGCTGTATCCCTTGGACTTCACAATGATCATGAAACACAGAAATTGCATCGGGATTGAATACAAAAGGGACAATGCCGACTTAAGTAGAAGACGAAAGAATCTCCTAAGAGTTTGTTGTTTGAGCGGCTCCTGGGAGACCAGTATTAGATTCCGATGCACCAGTGCATTTTTACTGTATCCGTTTGACCTTGAAATTGACCATGAAACACATAAATTGCATCGGGATTGAATACAAAATGGACAATGCCGACGTAAGTACTAGAAGAGTGAATCTTCTATGAGTTTGCGATGTGAGCGGCACCTGGCAGTCCAGTTATGGATTCCGATGCACCAGTGCAGGTTTACTGTAACCCTTTTACCTTCACATTGACTAAGAAACACAGAAGTTGCATCGGCATTGAATACAAAAGGGACAATGCCGACATATGTACAAGAAGTGTGAATCATCTAATAGTTTGTAGTTTGAGCGGCTCTTTGGAGTCCAGTATTTGATTCCGATGCACCAGTGCAGGTTTACTGTATCCCTTTGACCTTCACATTGACCTTGAAACACAGAAATTGCATTGGCGTTGAATGCAAAATGGACAATGTCGACTTATGTGCAAGATGAGTGAATCTTCTAAGAGCTTGTTTTTTGAGGGGCTCCTGGGAGACCAGTATTAGGTTACGATGCACCAGTGCAGGTTTACCGTATCCCTTGGATCTTCCCATTGACCATGAAACACAGAAATCGCATCGGGATTGAATACAAAACTACAATGCCGACTTAAGTACAAGAAGAGTGAATCTTCTAACTGTTTGTGATTTGAGCAGCTCCCGCGAGACCAGTGTTAGATTCGCATGCACCAGTGTGGGATTGGTGTATCCCATAGACCGTCACATTGACCATGAAATACAGAAATTGCGTCGACATTGAATACAAAAGAGACAATGCCACCATAAGTACAAGAAGTGTCAATCATCTAATAGTTTGTGGTATGAGCGGATCTTCGGAGATCAGTACTATATTCCGATGAACCAGCGCAGGTTTACTGTATCCGTTGGACCGTCACATTGACCCTGAAACACAGAAATTGCATCGGGATTGAATACAAATGGACAATTACGACTTAAGTACAAGAAGAGGTAATCTTCTAATAGCTTGAGATTTGAGCGGCTCCTGGGAGACCAGTATTTGATTCTGAAGCGCCAGTGCAGGTTTACTGTATCCCTTGGAACTTCACATTGACCATGAAACACAGAAATCGCAACGGGATAGAATACAAAAGGGACAATGCCGACTTAAGTACAAGAAGAGTGAATCTTCCAAGAATTTGTGGTTTAAGCTTTTCCTGGGAGACCAGTATTAGATTCCGATGCAGCAGTGCAGGTCTACTGTATCACTTGGACCTTCACATTGACCATGAAACACAGAAATTGCATCGGGATTGAATACAAATGGACAATGACGACTTATGTACAGGATGAGTGAACTTCTTAAGGTTTGTGCTTTGAATGGCTCATGGGAGACCAATATTTGATTCCGATGCACCAGTGCAGGTTTACTGTATCCCTTGGACCTTCACATTGACTATGGAACACAGAAATAGCATCGGGATAGAATACAAAAGTGACAATGCCGACTTAAGTAGAAGAAGAGTGAATATTCTAAGAGTTTGTGGTTTGAGCGGCTAATGGGGGTCCAGTATTAGATTCCGATGCACCAGTGCAGGTTTACTGTATCCCTTTGACCTTCACATTGACCATGAAACACAGAAATTGCTTCGTTATCGAATACAAAAGGGACAATGTCGATTTAAGTACAAGAAGAGTGAATCCACTAAAAGTTTGTGTTTTGAGCGGCCCCTGTCAAACCAGTATTAGTTTCCGATGCACAAGTGCAGGTTTATTGTATCCCTTGGACCTTCACATCTACCATGAAACACAGAAATTGCATCATGATTGAATACAAAAGGATCAATGCCGACTTAAGTACATGATGAGTGAGTCTACTACGAGGTTGTGGTTTGAGCGACTCCTGGGAGACCAGTATTAGATTCCGATGCACCAGTGCAGGTTTACTGTATCGCTTTGACCTTCACATTGACCTTGAAACACAGAAATTGCGTCGGGATTGAATACAAAAAGGACAATGCCGACTTAAGTACAAGAAGAATGAATCTACTAAGAGTTTGTGCTTTAAGCGGCTCCTGGGAGAAAAGTATTAGATTCCGATGCACCAGTGCAGGTTTACTGTTTCCCTTGTACCTTCACATTGACCATGAAACACAGAAGTTGCATCGGGATTGAATACAAAAGGGACAATGCCGACTTAAGTACCAGAAGAGTGAATCTTCTAAGACATTGTGATTTGAGCGGCTCCTGGGAGACCAGTATTAGATTTCGATGCACCAGTGCTGGTTTACTGTTTGCCTTGAATCTTCACATTGACCATGAAACACAGAAATCTCATTGGGATTGAATACAAAAGGTACAATGCCGACTCAAGTACAAGAAGAGTGAATCTTCGAATAGCTTGAGAATTGAGCGGCTCCTGGGAGACCAGTATTTGATTCCGAAGCGCCAGTGCAGGCTTACTGTATCCCTTGGACCTTCACATTGACCATGAAACACAGAAATCGCAACGGGATAGAATACAAAATGCACAATGCCGTCTTAAGTACAAGAAGAGTGAATCTTCTAAGAGTTCGTGCTTTGAGCGACTCCTGCGGGACCAGTATTTGATTCCGATTCACTAGTGCAGGTTTACTGTATCCCTTGGACCTTAACATTGACCATGAAACACAGAAATTGCATCGGAATTGAATACAAAAGGGACAATGCCGACTTAAGTACAAGAAGAGTGAATCTTCCAAGAATTTGTGGTTTAAGCTTTTCCTGGGAGACCAGTATTAGATTCCGATGCAGCAGTGCAGGTCTACTGTATCACTTGGACCTTCACATTCACCATGAAACACAGAAATTGCATCGGGATTGAATACAAATGGACAATGACGACTTATGTACAGGATGAGTGAACTTCTTATAGTTTGTGCTTTGAATGGCTCATGGGAGACCAATATTTGATTCCGATGCACCAGTGCAGGTTTACTGTATCCCTTGGACCTTCACATTGGCTATGGAACACAGAAATTGCATAGGGATAGAATACAAAAGTGACAATGCCGACTTAAGTAGAAGAAGAGTGAATATCCTAAGAGTTTGTGGTTTGAGCGGCTAATGGGAGTCCAGTATTAGATTCCGATGCACCAGTGCAGGTGTACTGTATCCCATGGACCTTCACATTGACCATGAAACACAGATATCGCATCGGGATTAAATACAAGAGTTACAATGCCGAGTTAAGTAGAAGAAGTGTGAATCTCCTAAGAGTTTGTGGTTTGAGCGATTCCTGGGAGACCAGTATTAGATTCCGATGCACCAGTGCAGGTTTACTGTATCGCTTTGACCTTCACATTGACCTTGAAACACAGAAATTGCATCGGGATTGAATACAAAAAGGACAATGCCGACTTAAGTACATGTAGAATGAATCTACTAAGAGTTTGTGCTTTGAGCGGCTCCTGGGAGACCAGTATTAGATTCCGATGCACCAGTGCAGGTTTACTGTTTCCCTTGTACCTTCGCATTGACCATGAAACACAGAAATTGCATCGGGATCAATTACAAAAGGGACAATGCCGACTTTAGTACCAGAAGAGTGAATCTTCTAAGAGATTGTGATTTGAGCGGCTCCCGGGAGAAAAGCATTAGATTTCGATGCACCAGTGCTGGTTTACTGTATGCCTTGGATCTTCACATTGACCATGAAACACAGAAATCTCATTGGGATTGAATACAAAAGGTACAATGCCGACTCAAGTACAAGAAGAGTGAATCTTCTAAGAGTTAGTGTTTTGAGCGGCTCCTGGGAGACCAGTGTTAGATTCCGATGCACCAGTGCCGATTTACTGTTTCCCTTGGACCTTCACATTGACCATGAAACACAGAAATTGCATCGGGATTGAATACAAAAGGGTCAATGCCGACTTACGTACAAGAAAAGTGAATCTTCTAAGAGTTTGTGCTTTGAGCGGTTCCTGGGATAGTAGTATTAGATTCCGATGGTCCAGTGCAGGTTTACTGTATCCCTTGGATCTTCACATTGACCATGGAACACAGATATTGCATCGGGATTAAATACAAGAGTTACAATGCCGAGTTAAGTGGAAGAAGTGTGAATCTCCTAAGAGTTTGTGGTTTTAGCGACTCCTGGGAGCCCAGTATTAGATTCTGATGCAGCAGTGCATTTTGACTGTATCCGTTTGACCTTTACATAGACCATGAAACACAGATATTGCATCGGGATTGAATACAAAAGGGTCAATGCCGACTTACGTACAAGAAGAGTGAATCTTCTAAGAGATTGTGATTTGAGCGGCTCCTGGGAGACCAGTATTAGATTCCGATGCACCAGTGCAGGTTTACTGTTTCCCTTGTACCTTCACATTGACCATGAAACACAGAAATTGCATCGGGATCGAATAGAAAAGGGACAATGCCGACTTACGTACAAGAAGAGTGAATCTTCTAAGAGTTTGTGCTTTGAGCGGTTCCTGGGAGAGTAGTATTAGATTCCGATGCTCCAGTGCAGATTTACTGTATCCCTTGGACCTTCAAATTGACCATAAAACACAGAAATTGCTTCGGGATTGTATACAAAATGGATTATGTCGACTTAAGTACACGAAGAGTTAATCTTCTAATAGGTCGTGATTAGATCGGCTCCTGGGAGTCCAGTATTAGATTCCGATGTATCAGTGCAGGTTTACTGTATCCCTTGGACCCTAACATTGACCATGAAACACAGAAATTGCATAGGGATGAATACAAAAGGGACAAAGCCGTCATAAGTGCAAGAAGAGTGAATTTTCCAAGAGTTTGTGGTTTAAGCGTCTCCTGGGAGACCAGTATTAGATTCCGCTGCAGAAGTGCCGGTTTACTGTATTCCTTGGACCTTCACATTGATCATGAAACACAGATAGTGCATCGGAATTGAATACAAAAGGGACAATGCCGACTTAAGTACAAGAAGAGTTATTCTTCAAAGAGTTTGTGCTTTGAGTGGCTCCTGGGAGGCCAGAATTAGATTCCGATGCAGCAGTGCAGGTTTACTGTATCCCTTGGACCTTCACATAGACCATGAAACCCAGAGATTGCATCATGATTGAATACAATAGGGACAATGCCGACTTAAGTACATGATGAGTGAATTTACTAAGAGGTTGTGGTTTGAGCGTCTTTGGGAGACCAGTATTAGACTCCGATGCACCAGTGCAGGTGTACTTTATCCCTTGGACCTTCACATTGACCATGAAACTCAGAAATTGCATCGGCATTGAATACAAAGGGGACAATGCCGACTTAAGTACAAGAAGAGTGGATCTTCTAAGAGTGTGTTGTTTGAGCGGCTCCTGGGAGACCGGTATTAGATTCCGATGCACCAGTGCAGGTTTACTGTATCGCTTGGACCTTCACATTGACCATGGAACACAGATATTGCTTCGGGATTAAATACAAGAGTTACAATGCCGAGTTAAGTAGAAGAAGTGTGAATCTCCTAAGAGTTTGTGGTTTGAGCGAATCCTGGGAGACCACTATTAGATTCCGATGCACCAGTGCAGGTTTACTGTATCGCTTTGACCTTCACATTGACCTTGAAACACAGAAATTGCCTCGGGATTGAATACAAAAAGGACAATGCCGACTTAAGTACAACAAGAATGAATCTACTAAGAGTTTGTGCTTTGAGCGGCTCCTGGGAGACCAGTATTAGATTCCGATGCACCAGTGCAGGTTTACTGTTTCCCTTGTACCTTCACATTGACCATGAAACACAGAAATTGCATCGGGATCGAATAGAAAAGGGACAATGCCGACTTAAGTACCAGAAGAGTGAATCTTCTAAGAGATTGCGATTTGAGCGGCTCCCGGGAGACCAGTATTGGATTTCGATGCACCAGTGCTGGTTTACTGAATGCCTTGGATCTTCACATTGACCATGAAACACAGAAATCTCACTGGGATTGAATACAAAAGGTACAATGCCGACTCAAGTACAAGAAGAGTGAATCTTCTAAGAGTTCGGGTTTTGAGCGGCTCCTGGGAGACCAGTATAAGATTCCGATGCACCAGTGCCGGTTTACTGTTTCCCTTGGACCATCACATTGACCATGAAACACAGAAATTGCATCAGGATTGAATACAAAAGGGTCGATGCTGACTTACGTACAAGAAGAGTGAATCTTCTAAGAGTTTGTGCTTTGAGCGGTTCCTGGGATAGTAGTATTAGATTCCGATGGTCCAGTGCAGGTTTACTGTATCCCTTGGACCTTCAAATTGACCATGAAACACAGAAATTGCATCGGGATTGAATACAAAAGGGACAAAGCCGTCATAAGTACAAGAAGAGTGAATCTTCCAAGAGTTTGTGGTTTAAGCGTCTCCTGGGATACCAGTATTAGATTCCGCTGCAGCAGTGCAGGGTTACTGTATCCCTTGGATCTTCACATTGACCATGAAACACAGATATTGCATCGGAATTGAATACAAAAGGGACAATGCAGACTTAAGTACAAGAAGAGTTATTCTTCAAAGAGTTTGTGCTTTGAGTGGCTCCTGGGAGGCCAGAATTAGATTCCGATGCAGCAGTGCAGGTTTACTGTATCCGTTGGACCTTCACATAGACCATGAAACACAGAGATTGCATCACGATTGAATACAAAAGGGACAATGCCGACTTAAGTACATGATGAGTGAATCTACTAAGAGGTTGTGGTTTGAGCGTCTTTGGGAGACCAGTATTAGACTCCGATGCACCAGTGCATTTGTTCTGTATCCCTTGGACCTTCACAATGACCATGAAACTCAGAAATTGCATCGGCATTGAATACAAAGGGGACAATGCCGACTTACGTACAAGAAGAGTGGATCTTCTAAGAGTGTGTTGTTTGAGCGGCTCCTGGGAGACCAGTATTAGATTCCGATGCACCAGTGCAGGTTTACTGTATCGCTTAAACCTTCACATTGACCATGAAACACAGATATTGCATCGGGATTAAATACAAGAGTTACAATGCCGAGTTAAGTAGAAGAAGTGTGAATCTCCTAAGAGTTTGTGGTTTGAGCGACTCCTGGGAGCCCAGTATTAGATTCTGATGCAACAGTGCATTTTCACTGTATCCGTTTGACCTTTACATAGACCATGAAACACAGATATTGCATCGGGATTGAATACAAAATGGACAATGCCGACTTAAGTACAAGAACAGTGAATCTTCTAAAAGTTTTTGATTTGAGCTGCTCCTGGGAGACCTCTAATAGATTCCGATGCACCAGTGCAGGTTTACTGTATCGCTTTGACCTTCACATTGACCATGAAACTCAGAAATTTTGTCGGGACAGAATACAAAAAGGACAATTCCGACTTAAGTACAAGAAGAATGAATCTACTAAGAGTTTGTACTTTGAGCGGCTCCTGGGAGAGTAGTATTAGATTCCGATGCTCCAGTGCAGGTTTACTGTATCCCTTGGACCTTCACATTGACCATAAAACACAGAAATTGCTCGGGATTGAATACAAAATGGACAATGTCGACTTAAGTACAAGAAGAGTGAATCTACTAAGAGTTTGTGGTTTGAGCTTCTCCAGGGGGAACAGTATTAGATTACGATGCACCAGTGCAGGTTTACGGAAGCCCTTGGACCTTAACATTGACCATGAAACACAGAAATTGGATCAGGATTGAATACAAAACGGACAAAGCCGACATAAGTACACAAAGAGTGAATCTTCCAAGAGTTTAAGGTGTAAGCGTCTCCTGGGAGACCAGTATTAGATTCCGCTGCAGCAGCGCAGGTTTACTGTATCCCTTGGACCTTCACATTGACCATGAAACACAGATATTTCATCGGCATGGAATACAAATGGTTAATGCAGACTTAAGTACAAGAAGAGTGAATCTTCTAAATATTTGTGCTCTAAGCGACTCCTGGGAGATCAGCATTAGATTCCGATGCACCAGCGCAGGTTTACTGTTTCCGTTGGACCGTCACACTGAGCACAAAACACAGAAATTGCATCGGGATTGAATACAAATGGATATGCCGACTTAAGTACAAGAAGAGTGAATCTACTAAGAGTTTGTGCTTTGAGCGTCTCCTGTCAGACCAGTAATAGTTTCCGATGCACCAGTGCAGGTTTACAGTATCCCTTGAACCACCACATTGACCATGAAACACAGAAATTGCATCGGGATTGGATAGCAAAGGGACAATGCCGACTTAAGTACAAGAAGAGTGAATCTTCTAAGAGTTTGCGGTTTGAGCGGCTCCTGGGAGACCAGTATTAGATTCCTATGCACCAGTGCAGGTTTACTGTATCCCTTGGCCGTTCACTTTGACCATGAAACACAGAAACGTCATTGGGATTGAATACAAAAGGTACATTGCCGATTTAAGTACAACAAGAGTGAATCTACTAAGAGTTTGTGGTTTGAGCTTCTCCAGGGGGAACAGTATTATACTACAATGCACCAGTGCAGGTTTATGGAAGCCCTTGGACCTTCACATTGACCGTGAAACTCAGAAATTGCATCGGGCTTGAATACAAAGGGGACAATGCCGACTTAAGTACAAGAGGAGTGGATCTTCTAAGAGTTTGTTGTTTGAGAGGCTCCTGGGAGACCAGTATTTGATTCCGATGCACCAGTGCAGGTCTAATGTATTACTTGGACCTTCACATTGACCATGAAACACAAAAATTTCATCGGGATTGAATAAAAAACGGACAATGCCGACTTAAGTACAAGAAGAGTGAATCTTCTAAGAATTCGTGCTTTGAGGGTCTCCTGGGAGACCAGTATTAGATTCCGATGAACCAGTGCCGGTTTACTCCATTCACATTGGCCATGAAAGACAGATATCATAACGGGATAGAGTTCAAAAGGCTCAATGCTGACTTAAGTACAAGAAGAGTGAATCTTCTGAGAGTTCGTGCTCTGAGCGCTCCTGGGAGACCAGTATGAGATTCCGATGCACCAGTGCAGGTTTACTGTATCCCTTGGACCTTCACATTGACCATGAAACACTGATATCGCAATGGGATGGAAAACAAAATGCAAAATGCCGACTTAAGTACAAGAAGAGTGAATCATCTGAGAGTTCGTGCTTTGAGCGGCTCCCGGGAGACCAGTATTAGATTCCGATGCACCAGTGCAGGTTAACTGTATCCCTTGGACCTTCATATTGACCGTGAAACACAGAAATTACACCGGCATTGAATGCAAAAGGGTCAATGCCGCCTTAAGTAGAAGAAGAGTGAATATCCTAAGAGTTTGTGGATTCAGCGGCTACTGGGAGTCCAATATTAGATTCCGATGCACCAGTGCAGGTTTACTGTATCCCTTGGACATTCCCATTGACCATGAAACACAGAAATTGCATCGGGATTCAATACAAAATGGACAATGCCGACTTAAGTACAAGAAGAGTGAATCTTCTAAGAGTTTGTGCTTTGAGCTGCTCCTGGGAGACCAGTAATAGATTCCGATGCACCAGTGCAGGTTTACTGTATCTCTTTGACCTTCACATTGACCATGAAACACAGAAATTGCATCGGGGTTGAATACAAAAAGGACAATGCCGACTTGAGTACAAGAAGAAGGAATCTACTAGGAGTTTGTGCTTTGAGCGGCTCCTGGGAGACCAGTATTAGATTCCGAAGCACCAGTGCAGGTTTACTGTTTCCCTTGTACCTTCACATTGACCATGAAACACAGAAATTGCATCGGGACCGAATACAAAAGGGACAATGCCGACTTAAGTACTAGAAGAGTGAATCTACTAAGAGTTTGTGATTTGTGCGGCTCCCGGGAGATCAGTATTAGATTTCGATGCACCAGTGCAGGTTTACCGTATCCCTTGGACCCTCACATTGACCATGAAACACAGAAACATCATTGGGATTGAATACAAAAGGTACAATGCCGATTTAAGTACAACAAGAGTGAATCTACTAAGAGTTTGTGGTTTGAGCGGCTCCAGGGGGAACAGTATTAGATTACGATGCACCAGTGCAGGTTTACTGTATCCCTTGGACCTTCACATTGACCATGAAACTCAGAAATTGCATTGGGATTCAATACAAAGGGGACAATGCCGACTTAAGTACAAGAGAAGTGGATCTTCTAAGAGTTTGTTGTTTGAGAGGCTCCTGGGAGACCAGTATTAGATTGCGATTCACCAGTGCAGGTTTATTGTATTCCTTGGACCTTCATATTGACCATGAAACACAAAAATTTCATCGGGATTGAATAAAAAAGGGACAATGCCGACTTAAGTACAAGAAGAGTGAATCTTCTAAGAATTCGTGTTTTGAGGGTCTCCTGGGAGACCAGTATTAGATTCCGATGAACCAGTGCCGGTTTACTCCATATCTTGGACATTCACATTGGCCATGAAAGACAGATATCATAACGGGATGGAATTCAAAATGCTCAATGCTGACTTAAGTACAAGAAGAGTGAATCTTCTGAGAGTTCGTGCTTTGAGCGGCTCCCGGGAGACCAGTATTAGATTCCGATGCACCAGTGCAGGTTAACTGTATCCCTTGGACCTTCATATTGACCGTGAAACACAGAAATTACATCGGCATTGAATGCAAAAGGGTCAATGCCGACTTCAGTACAAGGAGAGTGAATCTTCTAAGAGTTTGTGGTTTGAGCGGCTACTGATAGACCAGTATTAGATTCCGATGCGCCAGTGCAGGTTTACTGTATCCCTTCGACCATCCCATTGACCATGAAACACAGATATTGCATCGGGATTGAATACAAAAGGGACAATGCCGACTTCATTACAAGAAGAGTGAATCATCTAAGAGTTCGTGCTTTGAGCGACTCCTGGGAGACCAGTATTAGATTCCGATGCAGGGATGCGGGTTTACTGCATCCTTTGGACCTTCACGTTGACCATGAGACACAGAAATGCATCGGGATTGAATACAAAAGAACAATGCCGACTCAAGTACGAGAAGAGTAAATCTTCTGAGAGTTTGTAGCTTGAGCGGCTCCTGGGAGACCAGTATTAGAATCCGATGCACCAGTGCAGGTTTACAGTATCCCTTGGACCTTCACATTGACCATGAAACACAGAAATTGCATCGGTATTGAATACAAAAGGGAGAATGCCGACTTAAGTACAAGAGGAGTGAATCTTGTAAGAGTTTGTGGTTTGAGCGGCTCCTGCGAGACCAGTATTAGATTCCGATGCACCAGTGCACGTTTGCTGTATCCCTTGGACCTTCACATTGACCACGAACCACAGAAATTGGATCGGGATTGAATACAAAAGGGACAATGCCGACTTAAGTACAAGAAGAGTGGAGCTTCTAAGAGTTTGTGGTTTGAGCGGCTCCTCGGAGAGCAGTTTTAGATTCCGATGCACCAGTGCAGGTTTATTGTATCAGTTGGACCTTCACATTGACCATGATACACAGAAATTGCATCGGGATTGAATAGAAATGGACAATGCCGACTTCAATACAGTAAGAGTGAATCTTCTAAGAATTTGTGGTCTGAGCGGTTCCTGGGAGATCAGTATTAGATTCCGATGCACCAATGCAAGTTTACTGTATCCATTGGACCTTCACAATGACCATGAAACACAGAAATGGCATCGGGATTGAATACAAAAGGGACAACGCCGACTTAAGTACAAGAAGAGTGAATCTTCTAAGAGTTTATGGCTTGAGCGGCTCCTGGGAGACCAGTATTAGTATCCGATGCACCAGTGTGTGTTTGCTGTATCCCTTGGACCTTCACATTGACCATTTAACACAGAAAGTGCAGCGGGATTGAATACAAAAGTGACAATGCCGTCTTAAGTACAAGAAGAGTGAATCCTTTAAGAGTTTGTGGTTTGAGCGTCTACTGGGAGTCCAGTATTAGATTCCGATGCACCAGTGCAGGTTTACTGTATCCCTTGGACCTTCACATTGACCACGAAACATAGAAATTGCATCGGGATTGAATACAAAATGGTCAATGCCGACTTAAGTACAAGTAGAGTGAATCTTCTAAGAGTTTCTGTTTGCGCTGCTCCTGGGACACCACTATTAGATTCCGAAGCACTAGTGCAGGTTTACTGTTTCCCTTGTACCTTCACATTGACCATGAAACACAGAAATTGCATCGGTATCGAATACAAAAGGGACAATGCCGATTTAAGTACAAGAAGAGTGAATCTACTAAGAGATTGTGATTTGTGCGGCTCCCGGGAGATCAGTATTAGATTTCGATGCACCAGTGCAGGTTTACTGTATCCCTTGGACCTTCACATTGACCATGAAACACAGAAACATCATTGGGATTGAATACAAAAGGTACAATGCCGACTTAAGTACAAGAAGAGTGAATCTTCTAAGAGTTCGTGCTTTGAGCGGCTCCTATGAGACCAGTATTAGATTCCGATGCACCAGTGCAAGATTACTGTTTCCCTTGGACCTTCAGATTGACCATGAAACACAGAAATTGCAACGGGATCGAATACAAAAGGTCGATGCCGACTTAAGTACAAGAAGAGTGAATCTTCTCAGAGTTTGTGTTTTGAGCGGCTCCTGGGAGAATAGTATTAGATTCCGATGCTCCAGTGCAGGTTTACTGTATCCCTTGGACCTCCACATTGACCGTGAAACACAGAATTTGCATCGGGATTGAATACAAAAAAGGACAATGTCGACTTAAGTACATGAAGAGTTAATCTTCTAATAGCTTGTGATTTGAGCTGCTCCTGGGAGACCAGTATTAGATTCCGATGCACCACTGCAGGTTGACTGTATCCCTTGAACCTTCATATTCACCGTGTAACACAGAAATTACATCGGCATTGAATGCAAAAGGTTCAATGCCGACTTCAGTACAAGAAGAGTGAATCTTCTCAGAGTTTGTGGTTTGAGCGGCTACTGGGAGAGCAGTATTAGATTCCGATGCGCCAGTGCAGGTTTACTGTATCCCTTGGACCTTCCCATTGACCATGAAACACAGATATTGCATCGGGATTGAATACAAAAGGGACAATGCCGACTTCGTTACAAGAAGAGTGAATCTTCTAGGAGATCGTGCTTTGAGTGACTCCTGGGAGACCAGTATTAGATTCCGATGCAGGGATGCTGGTTTACTGCATCCCTTGGACCTTCACGTTGACCATGAGACACAGAAATGCATCGGGATTGAATACAAAAGAACAATGCCGACTCAAGTACGAGAAGAGTAAATCTTCTAAGAGTTTATGGCTTGAGCGGCTTCTGGGAGACCAGCATTAGCATCCAATGCACCAGTGTGGGTTTGCTGTATCCCTTGGACCTTCACATTGTCCATGAAACACAGAAAGTGCAGCGGGATTGAAAACAAAAGGGAAAATTCCGACTTCAGTAGAAGAAGAGTGAATCTCCTAAGAGTTTGTGCTTTGAGGGGCTCCTGGGAGACCAGTATCAGATTCCGATACACCAGTGCAGGTTTACTGTATCCCCTGGACCTTCACATTCACCATGAAACACAGAAATTACATCGGGACTGAATACAACTGGCACAATGCCGACTGATGTACAAGAAGAGTGAATCTTCTAAGAGTTTGTGGTTTGAGCGGCTCCTGGGTGACCAGTGTTAGATTTTGATGCACTAGTGCAGGTATACTGTATCCCTTGGATCTTCACATTGACCATGAGACACAGAAATTGTATCGCGATTAAATACAAAATGACAATGCCGACTTATGTACAGGAAGAGTGAATCTTCATAGAGTTTGTGCTTTGAACGGCTCCTGGGAGACCAGTATTCGATTGCGATGCACCAGTGCAGGTTTACTGTATCCCTTGAACCACCACATTGACCATGAAACACAGAAATTGCTTCGGGATTGAATACAAATGGGATAATGCCGACTTAAGTACAAGAAGAGTGAATCTTCTAAGAGTTTGTGGTTTGAGCGCCTCGTGGGAGACCAGTATTAGATTCTGATGCACCGTTGCAGGTTTACTGTATCCCTTGTACTTTCACATTGACCATGAAACACAGAAATTGCATCGGGAGTGAATACAAAAGGGACAATGCCGACTTAAGTACAAGAAGAGTGAATCTACTAAGAGTTTGTGCTTTGAGCGGCTCCTATCAGACCAGTATTAGATTCCGATTTACCAGTGCAAGTTTACTGTAGCCCTTGGACCTTCACATTAACCATGGAACACAGACATTGCATCGGGATTGAATACAAAAGGGACAATACCGACTTAAGTACAAGAAGAGTGAATCTTCCAAGAGTTTGTGATTTGAGCGGCTTTTGGGAGACCAGTATTAGATTGTGATGCACCAGTGCAGGTTTACTGTATCCCTTGGACCATCACATTGACCACGAAACACAGAAATTGCATCGGAATTGAATACAAAAGGGACAATGCCGTCTTAGGTACAAGACAAGTTAATCTTCTAAGATTTTGTGGTATGAGCGGATCCTGGTAGACCAGTTTTAGATTCTGATACACCAGTGCAGGTTTACTGTATTCCTTCGACCGTCACATTCATCATGAAGCACAGAAATTGTATCGGGATTGAATACAAATGGGACAATGCCTACTTAAATAGAAGAAGAGTCAATCTTCTAAGAGTTTGTGCTTTAAGCCGCTCCTGGGAGACCAGTATTAGATTCTGATGTACCAGTGCAGGTTCACTGTATCCCTTGGACCTTCACATTGACCATGAAAGACAGAAATTGCATCGGGATTGTATACAAAAGGGACAATGCCGACCTAAGTACAAGAAGAGTGAATCTACTAAGAGTTTGTGGTTAGATTCGCTCCTAGAAGACCAGTATTAGATTCCGATGCACCAGTGCAGGTTTACTGTATCCCTTGACCTTCACATTGATCATGAAACAGAAATTACATTGGGATATAATACAAATGGACAATGCTGACATAAGTACAAGAAGAGTGAATCTTATAATAGTTTGTGCTTTGAGCGGTTCCTGAGAGACCAGTATTAGATTCCGATGCACCATTGGAGGTTTGCTGTATCCCTTGGAACTTCACACTGACCATGAAACACAGAAATTGCATCGGGAATGAATTCAAAAGG
Organism: Schistocerca piceifrons; assembly: GCF_021461385.2. NCBI lineage: Eukaryota > Metazoa > Arthropoda > Insecta > Orthoptera > Acrididae > Schistocerca > Schistocerca piceifrons. The sequence continues at coordinate 9,225,604 of NC_060140.1, forward strand.
GACAATGCCGACTTAAGTACAAGATGATTGAATCTTCTAAGAGTTTGTGATTTGAGCGGCTCCTTGAAGACCAGTAATAGATTCCGATGCACCAGTGCAGGTTTACTGTATCCCTTGGACCTTTACATTGACCATAAAACACAGAGATCGCAACGGGATAGAATACAAAATGCATAATGCCGACTTAAGTACAAGAAGAGGGATTCTTCTAAGAGTTTGTGGTTTGAGCAGCTCCTCGGAGACCAGTATTAGATTCCGATACACCAGTGCCGGTTTACTGTATTCCTTGGAACTTCACATTGACCATGAAACACAGAAATTGCATCGGGATTGAATACAAAAGGGGCAATGCCGACTTAAGTACAGGAAAAGTGAATCCTCTAAGAGTTTGTGCTTTGAGCGGCTCCTGGGCGACCAGTATTAGATTCCGATGCAGATACGCAGGTTTACTGCATCCCTTGGACCTTCACGTTGACCACGAGACACAGAAATGCATCGGGATTGAATACAAAAGAACAATGACGATTTTAGTACGAGAAGAGTGAATCTTCAAAGAGTTTGTGGTTTGAGCGGCTCCTGGGAGACCAGTATTAGAATCCGGTGCAGCAGTGCAGGTTTACTCTTTCCCTTGGACCATCACATTGACCATGTATCACAGATATTGCATCAGGATTGAATACAAAATGGACAATGCCGACTTAAGTAGAAGAAGAGGGAATCTCCTAAGAGTTTGAGGTTTGAGCGGCTCCTGGGAGACCAGTATTAGAATCCGATGCACCAGTGCAGGTTTACTGTATCCCTTGGAACTTCACATTTACCATGAAACACAGAAATTGCATCGGTATTGAATACAAAAGGGAGAATGCCGCCTTAAGTGCAAGAGGAGTGAATCTTCTAAGAGTTTGTGGTATGAGCGGCTCCTCGGAGACTAGTATTAGATTCCGATGCACCAGTACAGGTTTACCGTATACCTTGGGCCTTCACATTGACCATGAAACACAGAAATTGGATCGGGATTGAATACAAAAGGGACAATGCTGACTTAAGTACAAGAAGAGTGAATCATCTAAGAGGTTGTGGTTTGAGCGTCTCCTCGGAGACCAGTTTTATATTCCGATGCACCAGTGCAGGTTTACTGTATCCCTTGAACCACCACATTGACCATAAAACAGAGAAATTGCTTCGGGATTGAATACAAATGGGACAATGCCGACTTAAGTACAAGAAGAGTGAATCTTCTAAGAGTTTGTGGTTTGAGCGCCACCTGGGAGACCAGTATTAGATTCCGATGCACTGTTGCATGTTTACTGTATCCCTAGTACTTTCACATTGACCATGAAACACAGAAATTGCATCGGGATTGAATACAAGAGGGACAATGCCGACTTAAGTACAAGAAGAGTGAATCTACTAAGAGTTTGTGCTTTGAGCGGCTCCTGGGAGACCAGTATTAGATTCCGATGCACCAGTGCAGGTTTACTGCATCCCTTGGACCATCACATTGACCATGAAACACAGGAATTGCATCGGGATTGAACACAAAATGGACAATGGCTACTTGAGGACAAGAGGAGTGAACCTTCCTGGAGTTTGTGGTTTGAGCGGTTCCTGGGAGACAAGTTTTAGATTCCGATACACCAGTTCAGGTGTACTGTATCCCTTCGACCTTCACATTCACCATGAAACACGGAAATTTCATCGGGATTGAATACAGAGGGACAATGCATACTTAAATAGAACACAGTGAATCTTCTTAGAGTTTGTGCTTTGAGCGGTTCCTGGGAGACCAGTATTAGATTCCGATGCACCAGTGCAGGTTTACTGTATCCCTTGGAATTTCACATTGACCATGAAACACAGAAATTCCATCGGGATTGAATACAAAAGGGACAATGCCGACTTAAGTACAAGAAGACTGAATCTACTATAAGTTTGTTGTTTGAGCGGCTGCTGGGAGACCAGTATTAGATTCCGATGCACCAGTGCAGGTTTACTGTATCCCTTGACCTTCTTATTGACCATGAAACACAGAAATTGCATCGGGATTGAATACAAATGGACAATGCCAAGTTATGTACAGGAAGAGTGAATCTTCTCAGAGTTTGTGCTTTGAACGGCTCCTGGGGACCAGTATTTGATTCCGATGCACCAGTGCAGGTTTACTGTATCCCTTGAGCCACCACATTGACCATGAGACACAGAAATTGCATCGGGATTGAATACAAAAGGGACAATGGCGACTTAAGTACAGGAAGAGTGAATCTTCTAAGAGTTTGTGGTTTGAGCGGCTCCTGGGAGACCAGTATTAGATTCCGATGCACCAGTGCAGGTTTACTGTATCCCTTGGACCTTCACACTGACCATGAAACACAGAAATTGCATCGGGACTGAATACAAAAAGGACAATGCCGACTTAAGTACATGAAGAGTAAATCTTCTCATGGTTTGTGGTTTGCTTTCAGCATTTCCTGGGAGTTCAGTACTAGATTCCGATGCACTACTGCAGCTATACTCTATCCCTTGGACCTTCTCATTGACGATGACAAACAGAAATTTAGTCGGGATTTAATACAAAAGCTACAATGCCGACTTAAGTAGAAGAAGAGTAAATATCTCATTATTTATGTTTTGCTTTGAGCTTATCCTGGGAGATAAGTATTTGATTCCGAAGCACTACTGCAGTTTTTCTCTATCCCTTGGACCTTCCCATAGATGATGAAACAAAGAAATTGCGTCGGCATTTAATACAAAAGGCACAATTCCGACTTAAATACAAGAAGATTAAATCTTCTCATTGTTAGTGGTTTGCTTTGAGCGTTTCCTGGGGGATCAATATTAGATTCCGATACACTACTGCAGCTTTACTCTATCACTTGAACCGTCACATTGACGATGAAACACAGATATTGCGCCGGAATTTAACACAAAAGGCACAATGCCGACTGAAGTACAAGAAGAGTAAATCATCCCATTGTTTGTGGTTTGCTTTTAGCGTTTCCTGGGACATCAGTATTCGATTCCGGTGAACTACTGCAGCTTTACTCTGTCCCCCGGACCCTCACGTTGACGATGAAACACAGAGATTGCGTCGGGATTTAATACAAAAGGCACAATGCCGACTTAAGTACAAGAAGAGTAAATCATCTCATTGTTTGTGGTATGTTTTAGCGTTTCCTGGGAGATCAGTATTAGTTACCGATGCACTACTGCAGCTTTACTCTATCCCTTTGACCTTGAAATTGAAGATGAAGCACTGTAATAGCGTAGGGATTTAATACAAACGGCAAAATGCCCACTTAAGTACAGGAAGTGTAAATCTTCTCATTGTTTCTGGTTTGATTTGAGCGTTTTCTTGGAGATCAGTATTAGATTCCGATGCACTACTGCAGCTTTACTCTATCCCTTGGACCTTCACATTGACGATGAAACACAGAAATTGAGATGGGATTTATTACAAAAGGCACAATGCCGACTTAAGTACAAGTAGAGTAAATCTTCTCATTGTTTGTGGTTTGCTGCAAGCGTTTCCTATGAGATCAGTATTAGATTCCGATGCTCTACTGCAGTTTTACTCTATCCCTTGGACCTTCACATTGACGATGAAACACAGAAATTGCGTCGGGATTTAATACAAAGGCACGATGCCAACTTAAGTACAAGAAGAGTAAATCATCTCATTGTTTGTGATTTGCTTTGAGCGTTTCCTGGGAGATCAGTACTAGATTCCGATGCACTACTGCAGCTTTACACTATCCCTTGGACCTTCTCAATAACGATGACACACAGATATTGCGTCGGGATTTAATAAAAAATTCACATTGCCGACATAAGTACAAGAAGAGAAAACCTTCTCATTGTTTGTGGTATTCTTTGAGCGGTTCCTGGTGGATTAGTATTAGATTCCGATGCACTACTGCGGTTTACTCTATCCCTTGGACCTTCACATTGACGATGAAACACAGAAATTGCGTCTGGATTTAATACAAAAGGCACAATGCGGACTTAAGTACAAGAAGAGTAAATCTTCTCATACTTTGTGGTTTGCTTTGAAAGTTTCCTGTTATATCAGTATTAGATTCCGATGCACTACTGCAGATTTACACTATCCCTTGGACCTTCACATTGACGGTGAAACACAGAAATTGCGTCGGGATTTAATACAAAAGGCAGAATGCCGACTTAAGTACAAGAAAAGTAAATCTTCTCATAGTTTGTGGTTTGCTTTGAGCATTTCGTGGGGGTATCAGTATTAAATTCCGATGCGCTACTGCAGCTTTACTCTATTCCTTGGACCTTCACATTGACGATGAAACCCAGAAATTGCGTCGGGATTTAATACAATAAGGCACAATGCAAGCGTAAGTACAAGAAGAGTAAATCTTCTCATTGTTTGTGATTTGGTTTGAGTGTTTCCTAGGAGAAAAGTATTAGATTCCGATGCACTACTGCAGCTTTACTCTAACCCTTGGACCTTCATATTGACGATGAAACACAGAAATTGCATCGGGACTTAATACAAAAGGCACAATTCCGACTTAAGTACAAGAAGATTAAATCTTCTCATTGATTGTGGTTTGCATTGAGCGTATCCTGGGAGATCAGTATTAGAATCCGATGCACTACTGCAGCATTACTGTATTCCTTGGACCTTCACATTGACTATGAAACATAGAAATTGCGTCGGGATTTAATACAAAAGGTGCAATGCTGACTTAAGTACAAGAAGAGTGAATCTTCTCATTGTTAGTGGTTTGCTTTGAGCGTTTCCTGGGGGATCAATATTAGATTCCGATACACTACTGCAGCTTTACTCTTTCCCTTGGACCGTCACATTGACGATGAAACACAGATATTAAGTCGGAATAAAACACAAAAGGCACAATGCCGACTTAAGTACAAGAAGAGTAAATCTTCTCATTGTTTGTGGTTTGCTTTGAGCGTTTCCTGGGAGATCAGTATTCGATTCCGGTGAACTACTGCAGTTTTACTCTGTCCCCCGGACCCTCACATTGACGATGAAACACAGAGATTGCGTCGGGATTTAATACAAAAGGCACAATGCCGACTTAAGTACAAGAAGAGTAAATCATCTCATTGTTTGTGGTATGTTTTAGCGTTTCCTGGGAGATCAGTATTAGTTACTGATGCACTACTGCAGCTTTACTCTATCCCTTGGACCTTCAAATTGATGATGAAGCACAGTAATAGCGTAGGGATTTAATACAAACGGCAACATGCCAACTTAAGTACAGGAAGAGTAAATCTTCTCATTGTTTCTGGTTTGATTTGAGCGTTTTCTGGGAGATCAGAATGATATTCCGATGCACTACTGCAGCTTTACTCTACCCCTTGGACCTTCACATTGACGATGAAACACAGATATTGAGTTGGGATTTATTACAAAAGGCACAAAGCCGACTTAAGTACAAGTAGAGTAAATCTTCTCATTGTTTGTGGTTTGCTGCAAGCGTTTCCTATGAGATCAGTATTAGATTCCGATGCTCTACTGCAGTTTTACTCTATCCCTTGGACCTTCACATTGACGATGAAACACAGAAATTGCGTCGGGATTTAATACAAAGGCACGATGCCGACTTAAGTACAAGAAGAGTAAATCATCTCATTGTTTGTGGTTTGCTTTGAGCGTTTCCTGGGAGATCAGTACTAGATTCCGATGCACTACTGCAGCTTTACACTATCCCTTGGACCTTCTCAATAAGGATGACACACAGAAATTGCGTCGGGATTTAATACAAAATTCACATTGCCGACTTAAGTACAAGAAGAGACAACTTCTCATTGTTTGTAATTTGCTTTGAGCGTTTCCTGGTGGATTAGTATTAGATTCCGATGCACTACTGCAGCTTTACTCTAACCCTTGGACCTTCATATTGACGATGAAACACAGAAATTGCGTCGGGACTTAATACAAAAGGCACAATTCCGACTTAAGTACAAGAAGATTAAATCATCTCATTGATTGTGGTTTGCATTGAGCGTATCCTGGGAGATCAGTATTAGAATCCGATGCACTACTGCAGCTTTACTCTATCCTTTGGACCTTCACATTGACGATGAAACACAGAAATTGGGTCGGGATTTAATACAAAGGCACAATGTCAACTCTAGTACAAGAAGAGTAAATCCTCTCATTGTTAGCGGCCTGCTTTGAGCGCTTCCTGGGAGATCAGTATTAGATTCCGATACAATACTGCAGCTTTACTCTATCCCTTGGTCCTCCACATTGACGATGAAACACAGAAATTGCGTCATGATGTAATAAAAAAGGCATAATGCCGACTTAAGTGCAAGAAGAGTAAATCTTCTCATTGTTTCCGGTTTGTTTTGAGCGTTTCCTGGGAGATCAGTATTAGATTCCGGTGAACTACTGCAGCTTTACTCTGTCTCTCGGACCTTCGCATTGACGATGAAACGCAGAAATTGCCTCGGGATTTAATACAAAAGGCACAATGCCGACTTAAGTACAAGAAGAGTAAATCTTCTCATTGTTTATGATATGCCTTTAGCGATTCCTGGGAGATCAGTATTAGTTTCCGATGCACTACTGCAGCTTTACGCTATCCCTTGGACCTTCACATTGACGATGAAACACAAAAATTGCGTCGGAATTTAAGACAAAAGGCACAATGCCGACCTAAGAACAAGAAGAGTAAATCTTCTCATTTTTTGTAGTTTGCTTTGAGCGTTTCCTGGGAAATCGGTATTAGATTACGATGCACTATTGGGGCTTTACTCTATCTTTTGCACGTTCACATTGACGATGAAACAAAGTAATTGCGTCGGGATATAATAGAAAAGGCACAACTCTGACTTAAGTACAAGAAGAGTAAATCTTCTCATTGTTTGTGGTTTTGCTTTGAGCGTTTCCCGGGAAATCAGTATTAGATTCTGCTGCACTACTGCAGCTTTACTCTATCCCTTGGACCTTCAAATTGACGATGAGGTACAGAAATTGCGTAGGGATTTAATACAAACGGCACAATGACGACTTAAATACAGGAAGACAAAATCTTCTCATTGTTTCTGGTTTGCTATGAACGTTTTCTGCGAGATCAGTATTAGATTCCGATGCACTACTGCAGATTTACTCTAACCCTTGGAAATTCAAATTGACGATGAGGCACAGAAATAGCGTAGGGAATTAAAACAAAATGCACAATGCCGACTTAAGTACAGGAAGAGTAAATCTTCTAACCGTTTTTGGTTTGCTTTGAGCGTTTTCTGGGTGATCAGTTTTAGAATCCGATGCACTATTGCAGCTGTACTCTATCAATTCGACCTTCAAATTGACGATGAGACACAGAAATTGCGTCGGGATTTAATACAAAAGGCACAATGCCGACTTAAGTACTAGAAGAGTAAATCTTTTCATTGTTTGTGGTTTGCTTTGAGCGTATCCTAAGAGATCAGTATTAGATTCCGATGCACTACTGCAGGTTTACTCTATCCCTTGGACCTTCAATTTATCGATGAAACACCGAAATTGCGTCGGGATGTAATGCAAAGGCACAATGCCGACTTAAGTACAAGAAGAGTAAATCTTCTCATTGTTTGTAATTTGCTTTGAGCGTTTCCTGGGAGATCAGTATTAGATTCCGATGAACTACTGCAGCATTACTCTATCCCTTGGACCTTCAAATTGACGATGAAACTCAGAAATTGCTTCGGGATTATATACAAAAGGGACAATGCCGACTTAAGTACAAGAAGAGTAAATCTTCTCACTGTTTGTGGTTTGCTTTGAACGTTTCCTGGGAGATCAGTATTAGATTCCGATGCACAATAGCAGCTTTACTTTATCCCTTGGACCTTCAAATCGACGTTGAAACACAGAAATTGCGTCGGGATGTAATACAAAAGGCACAATGTCGACTTAAGTACATGAGGAATAAATCTTCTCGTTGTTTGTGGTTTGCTTTGAGCGTTTCCTGGGAGATCAGTATTAGATTCCGATGCACTCCTGCAGCTTTACTCTATCCCTTGGACCTTCAAATTGACGATGAGGGACAGATATAGCGTAGGGACATAAAACAAATGGCACATTGCCGACATATGTGCAGGAAGAGTGATTCTTCAAATTGTTTCTGGTTTGCTTTGAGCGTTTTCTGGGAGATCAGTTTTACAATCCGATGCACTACTGCATCTTTACTCTATCCCTCGGACATTGTCATTGACGATGACACACAGAAATTGGGTCGGGATTAAATACAAAAGGCACAATGCCGACTTAAGTGGAAGAAGAGTAAATCATCTCATTGTCTCTGGTTTGCTTTGAGCGTTTCCTTGGATATCAGTATCTGATTCCGATGTACTACTAAAGCTTAACTCTATCCTTTGGACCTTCACATTGACGATGAAACGCACAAATTGCGTCGGGAGTTAATACAGAAGCCAGAATGCCGACTTAAGTACTAGAAAAGTTAATCTTCTCATTGTTTGTGGTTTGCTTTGAGCATTTCGTGGGGGGATCAGTATTAAATTCCGATGCGCTACTGCAGCTTTACTCTATCCCTTGGACCTTCACATTGACGATGAAACTCAGAAATTGCGTCGGGATTTAATACAATAAGGCACAATGCAAGCGTAAGTACAAGAAGAGTAAATCTTCTCATTGTTTGTGATTTGGTTTGAGTGTTTCCTGGGAGAAAAGTATTAGATTCCGATGCAATACCGCAGCTTTACTCTAACCCTTGGACCTTCACATTGTCGATGAAACACAGAAATTGCGTCGGGATTTAATACAAAAGGCACAATTCCGACTTAAGTACAAGAAGATTAAATCTTCTCATTGATTGTGGTTTGCATTGAGCGTATCCTGGGAGATCAGTATTAGAATCCGAAGTACTACTGCAGCTTTACTGTATCCCTTGGACCTTCACAGTGACTATTAAACATAGAAATTGCGTCGGGATTTAATACAAAAGGTGCAATGCTGACTTAAGTACAAGAAGAGTGAATCTTCTCATTGTTAGTGGTTTGCTTTGAGCGTTTCCTGGGTGATCAATATTAGATTCCGATACACTACTGCAGCTTTACTCTATCCCTTGGACCGTCACATTGACGATGAAACACAGATATTGCGTCAGAATTTAACACAAAAGGCACAATGCCTACTTACATACAAGAAGAGTAAATCATCTCATTGTTTGTGGTATGTTTCAGCGTTTCCTGGGAGATCAGTATTAGTTACTGATGTACTACTGCAGCTTTACTCTATCCCTTGGACCTTCAAATTGACGATGAAGCACTGTAATAGCGTAGGGATTTAATACAAACGGCAAAATGCCGACTTAAGTACAGGAAGAGTAAATCTTCTCATTGTTTCTGGTTTGATTTGAGCGTTTTCTTGGAGATCAGAATTAGATTCCGATGCACTACTGCAGCTTTACTCTATCCCTTGGACCTCCACATTGGCGAAGAAACACATAAATTGCGTCGGGATTTAATACAAAGACACAATGTAGACTTAAGTACAAGAACAGGAAATCTTCTCATTGTTAGCGGTATGCTTTGAGCGCTTCCTGGGAGATCAGTATTAGATTCCGATACACTACTGCAGCTTTACTCTATCCCTTGGACCTCCACATTGACGATGAAACACAGATATTGCGTTGGAAATTAACACAAAAGGCACAATGCCGACTTAAGTACAGGGAGAGTAAATCATCCCATTGTTTGTGGTTTGCTTTTAGAGTCTCCTGGGACATCAGTATTCGATTCCAGTGAACTACTGCAGCTTTACTCTGTCTCTCGGACCTTCGCGTTGACGATGAAACGCAGAAATTGCCTCGGGATTTAATACAAAAGGCACAATGCCGACTTAAGTACAAGAAGAGTAAATCTTCTCATTGTTTATGATATGCCTTTAGCGATTCCTGGGAGATCAGTATTAGTTTCGGATGAATTACTGCAGCTTTACGCTATCCCTTGGACCTTCACATTGACGATGAAACACAAAAATTGCATCGGGATTTAATACAAAAGGCACAATGCCGACCTAAGAACAAGAAGAGTAAATCTTCTCATTTTTTGTGGTTTGCTTTGACCTTTTCCTGGGAGATCGGTATTAGATTACGATGCACTATTGCGGCTTTACTCTATCTTTTGAACGTTCACATTGACGATGAAAGAAAGTAATTGCGACGGGATATAATAGAAAAGGCACAACTCTGACTTAAGTACAAGAAGAATAAATCTTCTCATTGTTTGTCGTTTTGCTTTGAGCGTTTCCTGGGAAATCAGTATTAGAGTCTGCTGCACTACTACAGCTTTACTCTATCCCTTGGAACTTCCAATTGACGATGAGGTACAGAAATTGCGTCGGGAATTAATACAAAAGGCACAATGCTGACTAACGTACAAGAAGAGTAAACCTTCTCATTGTTTGTGGTTTGCTTTAACCGTTTCCTGGGGGATGAGTATTGGATTCCAATGCACTACTGCAGCTTTACTATATCCCTTGGACCTTCACATTGACGATGAAACACAGAAATTGCGTCGGGATTTAATACAAAAGGCACAATGCCGACTTAAGTACTAGAAGAGTAATTCATTTCATTGTTTGTGGTTTGCTTTGAGCGTATCCTGGGAGATCAGTATTAGATTCCGATGCCCTACTGCAGGTTTACTCTATCCCTTGGACCTTCAATTTATCGATGAAACACCGAAATTGCGTCGGGATGTAATGCAAAGGCACAATGCCGATTAAAAATCAAGAAGAGTAATTCTTCTCATTGTTTGTGATTTGCTTTGATGGTTTCCTGGGAGATATGTACTAGAATCCGATGCACTACTGCAGCTTTACTCTATCCCTTGGACGTTCTCATTGACGATGAAACACAGAAATTCCGTGTGGATTTAATACAAAAGGCGCAATGCCGACTTAACTAAAAGAAGAGTAAATCTTCTCATTGTGTGTGGTTTGCTTTGAACGTTCCTGGGAGATCAGTATTAGATTCCGATGCACTACTGCAGATTTACTCGATCCCTAGGACCTCCACATTGGCGATGAAACACAGAAATTGCTTCGGGGTTTAATACAAAGGCACAATGCCGACTTTAGTACAAGAAGAGTAAATCTTCTCATTGTTCGAGGTTTGCTTTGAGCGTTTCCTGGAAGATCAGTACTAGATTCCGATGTACTACTACAGCTTTATTCTATCCCTTCGACCCTCTCGATGACGATGAAACACAGAAATTGCGTCGGGATTTAACACAAAAGGCACAAAGCCGGCTTAAGTACAAGAAGAGTAAATCTACTCATTGTTTGTTTTTTGGTTTGAGCGTTTCCTGACAGATAAGAATTAGATCCGATGCACTACTGGAGCTTTACTCTATCCCTTGAACCTTCACATTGACATTGAAACACAGAAATTGCGTCGGGATTCAATTAAAAAAGCACAATTCCGACATAAGTACAAGAAGAGTAAATCTTCTCGTTGTTTGTGGTTTGCTTTGAGCGTTTCCTGGGAGATCAGTATTAGATTCCGATGCACTACTGCAGCTTTACTCTATCCCTTGGACCTTCAAATTGACGATGAGGCACAGAAATAGCGTAGGGACATAAAACAAACGGCACATTGCCGACATAAGTACAGGAAGAGTAAATCTTCAAATTGTCTCTGGTTTGCTTTGAGCGTTTTCTGGGAGATCAGTTTTAGAATGCGATCCACTACTGCAGCTTTACTCCATCCCTCGGACCTTGTCATTGACGATGACACACAGAAATTGCGTCGGGATTAAATACAAAAGGCACAATGCTGACTTAAGTGGAAGAAGAGTTAATCATGTCATTATCTCTGGTTTGCTTTGAGAGTTTCCTCGGATATCAGTATTAGATTCCGATGTGCTACTGCAGCTTTACTCTATCCTTTGGCCCTTCACATTGACGATGAAACACAGAAATAGCGTCGGGAGTTAATACAAAAGGCACAATGCCGACTTAAGTACTAGAAAAATAAATCTTCCCATTGTTTGTGGTTTGCTTTGAGCATTTCGTGGGGGTTTCAGTATTAAATTCCGATGCGCTACTACAGCTTTACTCTAACCCTTGGAATTTCACATTGACGATGAAACACAGAAATCGCGTCGGGATTTAATACAAAATGCACAATTCCGACTTAAGTACAAAAAGAGTAAATCATCTCATTGTTTGTGGTTTGCTTTGAGCGTTTCCTGGGAGATCAGTAATAGACTACGATTGACTACTGCAGCTTTACTCTAACCCTTGGACCTTCATATTGACGAGGAGGCAGAGAAATAGCGTAGGGACTTAAAACAAACGGCACAATGCCGACTTTATTACAGGAGGAGTAAATCTTCTCATTGTTGTGGTTGACTATGAGCGTTTCCTGGGCGTTCAGTATTAGATTCCGTGAACTACTAAAGATTTACTCTATCTCTTGGACCTTGACATTGACGATGAAACACAGAAATTGCGTCGGGATTTAATAAGAAAGGCACAATGTCGACTTATGTACAAGAAGATTAAGTCTTCTCATTGTTTGTGGTTTGCTTTGAGCGTTTCCTTGGAGCTCAGTATTAGATTCCGATGCACTACTGCAGATTTACTCTATCCCTAGGACCTTCACATTGACGGTGTAACACAGAAATTGCGTCGGGATTTATACAAAAGGCACAATGTCTACTTAACTGCAAGAAGAGTAAATCTTCTCAATGCATCTGCTTTGAGCGTTTCCTGGGATATCAGTAATAGATTCCGATGCACTACTGCAGCTTTACTCTATCCCTTGGACCTCCACATTGGCGATGAAACACAGAAATTGCTTCGGGATTTAATACAAAGGCACAATGCCGACTTTAGTACAAGAAGAGTAAATCTTCTCATTGTTCGAGGTTTGCTTTGAGCGTTTCCTGGAGGATCAGTACTAGAATCCGATGCACTACTGCAGCTTTATTCTATCCCTTCGACCTTCTCGATGACGATGAAACACAGAAATGGCGTCGGGATTTAATACAAAAAACACAATGCCTACTTAAGTACAAGAAGAGTAAATCTTCTCATTTTTTGTGGTTTGCTTTGATCGTTTCCTGGGAGATCAGTACTAAATTCCGATGCACTACTTCAGCTTTATTCTATCCCTTTGACCTTCCCATTGACGATGAAACACAGAAATTCCGTCCGGATTTAATACAAAAGGCACAATTCCGACATAAGTACAAGATGAGTAAATTTTCTCATTGTTTCTGGTTTGCTTTGATCGATTCCTGGGAGATCAGTATTAGTTTCCGATGCACTAATGCAGCTTTACTCTATCCCTTGGACCTTCACATAGACGATGAAAGACAGAAATTGCTTCGGGATTTAATACAAAAGGCACAAAGCCGGCTTAAGTACAAGAAGAGTAAATCTACTCATTGTTTGTTTTTTGGTTTGAGCGTTTCCTGAGAGATAAGAATTAGATCCGATGCACTACTGGAGCTTTACTCTATCCCTTGGACCTTCACATTGACAATGAAACAAAGAAATTCTGTCGGGATTTAATAGAAAAGGCACAACTCAGACTTAAGTACAAAACGAGTAAATCGTCTCATTGTTTGTGGTTTGCTTTGAGCGTTTCCTGGGAGATCAGTAAGATATTACGATTGACTACTGCAGCTTTACTCTATCCCTTGGACCTTCATATTGACCATGAGGCACAGAAATAGCGTAGGGACCTAAAACAAACGGCACAATGCCGACTTAAGTACAGGATGAGTAAATCTTCTCATTGGTTGTGGTTGGCTTTGCGCGTTTCCTGGGAGATCATTATTAGATTCCGTGAACTACTAAAGATTTACCCTATCCCTTGGACCTTGACATTGACGATGAAACACAGTAATTCCATCCGGATTTAATACAAAAGGCACAATGCCGACTTAAGTACAAGATGAGTAAATCTTCTCATTGTTTCTGGTTTGCTCTGAGCGTCTCCTGGGAGATCAGTATTAGTTTCCGATGCACTACTGCAACTTTACTCTATCTCTTGGACCTTCACATTGACATTGAAACACAGAAATTGCGTCGGGATTCAATTCAAAAAGCACAATTCCGACATAAGTACAAGAAGAGTAAATCTTCTCATTGTTTGTGGTTTGCTTTGAGGGTTTCCTGCTAGATCAGTATTAGTTTCCGATGATCTACCGCAGCTTTACTCTATCCCTTGGACCTTCAACTGACGATGAAACACAGAAATTATGTCGGGATGTAATATAAAAGGCACAATGCCGAATTAGTACAAGAAGAGTAAAACTTCTCATTGTTCGAGGTTTGCTTTGAGTGTTTGTTGGAATATCAGTACTAGATTCCGATGCACTACTGCAGCTTTATTCTATCCCTTCGACCTTCTCGTTGACGATGAAACACAGAAATTGTGTCGGGATTTAATACAAAAGGCACAATGCCTACACATGTAGAAGTAGAGTTAATCATCTCAATGTTTCTGGTTTGCTTTGAGCGTTTCCTGGGAGATCAGTATTAGATTCTGATGCACTACTGCAGCTTTACTCTATCGCTTGGACCTCCACATTGACGATGATACACAGTAATTGCGTCGGGATTTAATACAAAAAGCACAATGCCAACTTAAGTACAAGAAGAGTAAGTCTTCTCATTGTTTGTGGCATGCTTTGAGCACTTCCTGTTCGTCAGTATTAGATTCTGATGCACTACTGCAGCTTTACTCTATCGCTTGGACCTCCACATTGACGATGAAACACAGAAATTGCGTCGCGATTTAATACAAAAAACACAATGCCATATTAAGTACAAGAAGAGTAAATCTTCTCTTTGTTTGTGGTTTGCTTTGAGCGTGTTCAGGGAGATCAGTAATAGATTCCGATGCACTACTGCAGCTTTACTCTATCCCTTGGACCTTCACATTGACGATGAAACAAAGAAATAGCGTCGGGATATAATAGAAAAGGCACAATTCTGACTTAAGTACAAGAAGAGAAAACCTTATCATTGTTTCTGGTTTTGCTTTGAGCGTTTCCTGGGAGATCAGTATTAGATTCTGATGCACTACTGCAGCTTTACTCTATCCCTTGGACCTTCAAATTGACGATGAGGAACAGAAATTGTGTAGGGATTTAATACAAACGGCACAAGCAGACTTAAATACAGGAAGAGTAAATGTTCTCATTGTTTCTGTTTTGGTTTGAGCGTTTCCTGTGAGATCAGTATTCGGTTCCGATGCACCACTGCAGCTTTACTCTATCCCTTGGACCTTCACATTGACGATGATACACAGATATTGCGTAGGGATTTAATACAAAAGACACAATGCCGACTTAAGGACAGGAAGAGTAAATCTTCATATTGTTTGTGGTTGGCTTTGAGCGTTTCCTGGGAGATCAGTATTAGATTCCGATGCACTACTAGAGATTCACTGTATCCCTTGGACCTTGACATCGAGATGAAACACAGATATTGCGGCAGGATATAATACAAAAAGCACAATGCTGAGTTAAGTACAAGAATAATTAATCTTCTCATTGTTTCTGGTTTGCTTTGAGCGTTTCCTGGGAGATCAGTAATAGATTCCGATGCAATACTGCAGCTTTACTCTATACCTTGGACTTTCACATTGACGTTGATACACAGATATTGCGTGGGGATTTAATACAAAAAGCACAATGCCGACTTTAGTACAAGAAGAGTAAATCATCTCATTGTTTGTGGTTTCCTTTGAGCGTTCTCTGGGAAATCAGTATTAGGTTCCGATGCACTACTGCAGCTTTACTCTATCCCTTCAACCCACACATTGACGATGAGACACAGAAATTCCGTCGGGATTTAATACTAAAGGCACAATGCCGACATAAGTACTAGAAGAGTAAACCTTCTCATTGTTCGTGGTTTGCTCTGAGCGTTTCCTGGGGGATCAGTATTGGATTCCAATGCACTACCGCAGCTTTACTCTATCTCTTGGCCCTTCTCATTGACGATGAAACACAGAAATTCCGTCTGGATTTAATACAAAAGGCTCAATGCCGACTTAAGTACAAGAAGAGTAAATCTTCTCATAGTTTGTGGTTTGCTTTGACAGTTTCCTGGGATATCAGTATTAGATTCCGATGCACTACTGCATCTTTGCTCTATCCTTTGGACCTGCACATTGACGATGAAACACAGAAATTGCATCGGGATATAATACAAAAGGCACAATGCCGACTTAAGTACAAGAAGAGTTAATCTTCTCATTGTTTCTGGTTTGCTTTGAGCGTTTCCTGGGAGATCAGTAGTCGATTCCGATGCACTACTGCAGCTTTACTCTATCCCTTGGAGCTTCAAATTGACGATGAGGCACAGAAATTGCATAGGGATTTAATACAAACGGCACAATGCAGATTTAAATACAGGAAGAGTTAATCTTCTCATTGTTTCTGGTTTGGTTTGAGCGTTTCCTGGGAGATCAGTATTAGATTCCGATGCACCACTGCAGCTTTACTCTATCCCTTGGACCTTGACATTGACGATGAAACACAGAAATTCCGTCCGGATTTAATACAAAAGGCACAATGCCGACTTAAGTACAAGATGAGTAAATTTTCTCATTGTTTCTGGTTTGCTTTGAGCGAATCCTGGGAGATCAGTATTAGTTTCCGATGCACTAATGCAGCTTTACTCTATCCCTTGGACCTTTACATAGACGATGAAAGACAGAAATTGCTTCGGGATTTAATACAAAAGGCACAAAGCCGGCTTAAGTACAAGAAGAGTAAATCTACTCATTGTTTGTTTTTTGGTTTGAGCGTTTCCTGAGAGATAAGAATTAGATCCGATGCACTACTGAAGCTTTACTGTATCCCTTGGACCTTCACATTGACAATGAAACAAAGAAATTCTGTCGGGATTTAATAGAAAAGGCATACCTCTGACTTAAGTACAAAAAGAGTAAATCATCTCATTGTTTGTGGTTTGCTTTGAGCGTTTCCTGGGAGATCAGTAACAGATTACGATTGACTACTGCAGCTTTACTCTATCCCTTGGACCTTCATATTGACCATGAGGCACAGAAATAGCGTAGGGACCTAAAACAAACGGCACAATGCCGACTTAAGTACAGGATGAGTAAATCTTCTCATTGGTTGTGGTTGGCTTTGTGCGTTTCCTGGGAGATCATTATTAGATTCCGTGAACTACTAAAGATTTACTCTATCCCTTGGACCTTGACATTGACGATGAAACACAGTAATCCCGTCCGGATTTAATACAAAAGGCACAATGCCGACTTAAGTACAAGATGAGTAAATCTTCTCATTGTTTCTGGTTTGCTCTGAGCGTCTCCTGGGAGATCAGTATTAGTTTCCGATGCACTACTGCAACTTTACTCTATCCCTTGGACCTTCACATTGACATTGAAACACAGAAATTGCGTCGGGATTCAATTCAAAAAGCACAATTCCGACATAAGTACAAGAAGAGTAAATCTTCTCATTGTTTGTGGTTTGCTTTGAGGGTTTCCTGGGAGATCGGTATTAGTTTCCGATGATCTACCGCAGCTTTACTCTATGCCTTGGACCTTCAAACTGACGATGAAACACAGAAATTATGTCGGGATGTAATATAAAAGGCAAAATGCCGACTTCAGTATATGAAGAGTAAATCGTCTGAATGTTTCTGGTTTGTTTTGAGCGTTTCCTGGGATATCAGTAATAGATTCCGATGCACTACTGCAGCTTTACTCTATCCCTTCGACCTTCTCGTTGACGATGAAACACAGTAATTGCGTCGGGATTTAATACAAAAAGCACAATGCCAACTTAAGTAAAAGAAGAGTAAGTCTTCTCTTTATTTGTGGCATGCTTTGAGCGTTTCCTGTTCGATCAGTATTAGAGTCTGATGCACTACTGCAGCTTTACTCTATCGCTTGGACCTCCACATTGACGATGAAACACAGAAATTGCGTCGGGATTTAATACAAAAAACACAATGCCATATTAAGTACAAGAAGAGTAAATCTTCTCATTGTTAGTGGTTTGCTTTGAGCTTGTTCAGGGAGATCAGTAATAGATTCCGATGCACTACTGCAGCTTTACTCTATCCCTTGGACCTTCACATTGACGATGAAACAAAGAAATAGCGTCGGGATATAATAGAAAAGGCACAATTCTGACTTAAGTACAAGAAGAGAAAACCTTATCATTGTTTCTGGTTTTGCTTTGAGCGTTTCCTGGGAGATCAGTATTAGATTCTGATGCACTACTGCAGCTTTACTCTATTTCTTGGACCTTCAATTTGACGATGAGGAACAAAAATTGTGTAGGGATTTAATACAAACGGCACAAGCAGACTTAAATACAGGAAGAGTAAATGTTCTCATTGTTTCTGGTTTGGTTTGAGCGTTTCCTGTGAGATCAGTATTCGGTTCCGATGCACCACTGCAGCTTTACTCTATCCCTTGGACCCCTAACATTGACGATGATACACAGATATTGCGTAGGGATTTAATACAAAAGACACAATGCCGACTAAAGTACAGGAAGAGTAAATCTTCACATTGTTTGTGGTTGGCTTTGAGCGTTTCCTGGGAGATCAGTATTAGATTCAGATGCACTACTAGAGATTCACTGTATCCCTTGGACCTTGACATCGACGATGAAACACAGATATTGCGGCAGGATATAATACAAAAGGCACAATGCTGAGTTAAGTACAAGAAGAGTTAATCTTCCCATTGTTTCTAGTTTGCTTTGTGCGTTTCCTGGGAGATCAGTAATAGATTCCGATGCACTACTGCAGCTTTACTCTATCCCTTGGAATTTCACATTGACGTTGATACACATATATTGCATGGGGATTTAATACAAAAAGCACAACGCCGAATTTCCTACAAGAAGAGTAAATCATCTCATTGTTTGTGGTTTCCTTTGAGCGTTCTCTGGGAAATCAGTATTAGGTTCCGATGCACTACTGCAGCTTTACTCTATCCCTTCAACCTTCACATTGACGATGAGACACAGAAATTGCGTCGGGATTTAATACTAAAGGCACAATGCCGACATAAGTACTAGAAGAGTAAACCTTCTCATTGTTCGTGGTTTGCTCTGAGCGTTTCCTGGGGGATCAGTATTGGATTCCAATGCACTACTGCAGCTTTACTCTATCCCTTGGCCCTTCTCATTGACGATGAAACACAGAAATTCCGTCTGGATTTAATACAAAAGGCTCAATGCCGAATTAAGTACAAGAAGAGTAAATCATCTCATAATTTGTGGTTTGCTTTGGAAGTTTCCTGGGATATCAGTATTAGATTCTGATGCACTACTGCATCTTTGCTCTATCCTTTGGACCTGCACATTGACGATGAAACACAGAAATTGCATCGGGATATAATACAAAAGGCACAATGCCGACTTAAGTACAAGAAGAGTTAATCTTCTCATTGTTTCTGGTTTGCTTTAAGCGTTTCCAGGGAGATCAGTATTAGAATCCGATGCACTACTGCAGCTTTACTCTATCCCTTGGCCCTTCTCATTGTCAATGAAACTCACAAATTCCGTCTGGATTTAATACAAAAAGCGCAATGCCGACTTAAGTACAAGATGAGTAAATCTTCTCATTGTTTCTGGTTTGCTTTGAGCGTTTCCTGGGAGATCAGTATTAGATTCCGATGCACTACTGCATCTTTGCTCCATCCTTTCGACCTGCACATTGACGATGAAACACATAAATTGTGTCGGGATATAATACAAACGGCACAATGCCGACATAAGTACAAGATGAGTAAATCTTCTCATTCTTTCTGGTTTGGTTTGAGCGTTTCCTGGGAGATCAGTATTAGATTCCGATGCACCACTGCAGCTTTACTCTATCCCTTGGACCTTCACATTGACGATGAAAAAAAGAAATTGCGTCGGGATATAATAGAAAAGGCACAATTCTGACTTAAGTACAAGAAGAGTAAACCTTCTCATTGTTTCTGGTTTTGCATTGAGCGTTTCCTAAGAGATCAGTATTAGATTCTGATGCACTACTGCAGCTTTACTCTATCCCTTGGAGCTTCAAATTGATGATGAGGCACAGAAATTGCATAGGGATTTAATACAAACGGCACAATGCAGACTTAAATACAGGAAGAGTTAATCTTCTCATTGTTTCTGGTTTGGTTTGAGCGTTTCCTGGGAGATCAGTATTAGATTCCGATGCACCACTGCAGCTTTACTCTATCCCTTGGACCTTCACATTGACGACGATACACAGATATTGCGTAGGGATTTAATACAAAAGGCACAATGTCGACTTAAGTACAGGAAGAGTAAATCTTCACATTGTTTGTGGTTGGCACTGAGCGTCTCCTGGGAGATCAGTATTAGATTCCGATGCACTACTACAGATTCACTCTATCCCTTGGACCTTGACATCGACGATGAAACACAGAAATTGCGTCGGCATTTAATAAGAAAGGCACAATGTCGACTTAAGTAAAAGAAGAGTAAAATTTCTCATTGCTTGTGGTTTGCTTTCAGAGTTTCGTGGGAGATCAGTATAAATTCTGATGCACTACTACTGCTTTAGGTAATCCCTTGGACATTCACATTCACGATGAAACACAGATATTGCGGCAGGACTTAATACAAAAGGCACAACGCTGAGTTAAGTACAAGAAGAGAAAATCTTCTCATTGTTTCTGGTTTGCTTTGAGCATTTCCTGGGAGATCAGTATTAGATTCCGATGCACTACTGCAGCTTTACTCTATCACTTGGACCTTCACATTGACGTTGATACAGAGATATTGCGTGGGGATTTAATACAAAAAGCACAATGCCGACTTTAGTACAAGAAGAGTAAATCTTCTCATTGTTTGTGGTTTGCTTTGAGCGTTCCCTGGGAAATCAGTATTACGGTCCGATGCACTACTGCCGCTATACTCTATCCCTTCAACCTTCACATTTACGATGAGACACAGAAATTGCGTCGGGATTTAATACTAAAGGCACAATGCTGACTTATGTACAAGAAGAGTAAACCTTATCATTGTTTGTGGTTTGCTTTGAGCGTTTCCTGGGGGATCAGTATTGGATTCCAATGCACTACTGCAGCTTTACTCTATCCCTTGGACCTTCACATTGACGATGAAGCACAGAAATTGCGTCGGCATTTAATACAAAAGGTACAACGCCGACATAAGTACCAGAAGAGTAAATCTTTCCATTGTTTGCGGTTTGCTTTGAGCGATTCCTGGGAGATCATTATTAGATTTCGATGCACTACTGAAGGTTTACTCTATCCCTTGGACCTTCAATTTATCGATGAAACACAGAAATTGCGTCGGGATGTAATACAAAGGCACAATGCCGACTTACGTTCAAGAAGAGTAATTCTTCTCATTGTTTGTGGTTTGCTTTGATCGTTTCCTAGGAGATCAGTACTAGATTCCGATGCACTACTGCAGCTTTACTCTATCCCTTGGCCCTTCTCATTGACGATGAAACACAGACATTCCGTCTGGATTTAATACAAAAGGCTCAATGCCGACTTGAGTACAAGAAAAGTAAATCTACTCTTACTTTGTGGTTTGCTTTGAAAGTTTCCTGGGATATCAGTATTAGATTCCGATGCACTACTGCATCTTTGCTCTATCCTTTGGACCTGCACATTGACGATGAAACACAGAAATTGCATCGGGATATAATACAAAAGGCACAATGCCGACTTAAGTACAAGAAGAGTTATTCTTCTCATTGTTTCTGGTTTGCTTTGAGCGTTTCCTGGGTGATCAGTATTAGATTCCGATGCACTACTGCAGCTTTACTCTATCCCTTTGCCCTTCTCATTGACAATGAAAGTCAGAAATTCCGTCTGGATTTAATACAAAATGCACAATGCCGACTTAAGTACAAGATGAGTAAATCTACTCATTGTTTCTGGTTTGCTTTGAGCGTTTCCTGGGAGATCAGTATTAGATTCCGTTGCACTACTGCATCTTTGCTGTATCCTTTGGACCTGCACATTGACGATGAAGCACAGAAATTGCATCGGGATGTAATACAAAAGGCACAATGCTAACTTAAGTACAAGAAGAGTAATTCTTCTCATTGTTTGTGGTTTGCTTTGATGCTTTCCTGGGAGATTAGTACTAGATTCCGATGCACTACTGCAGCTTTACTCTATCCCTTGGACCATCTCATTGACAATGAAACTCAGAAATTCCGTCTGGATTTAATACAAAATGCACAATGCCGACTTAAGTACAAGATGAGTAAATCTTATCATTGTTTCTGGTTAGATTTTGATTGTTTCCTGGGAGATCAGTATTAGATCCCGATGCACTACTGCAGCTTTGCACTATCCCTTGGACCTGCACATTGACGACGAAACAGAGAAATTACGTCGGGATTTAATACAAAAAGCACAATACCAACTTAAATACAAGAAGAGTAGATCTTCTCAATGTTTGTGGTTTGCTTTGAGCGTTTGCAGGGAGATCAGTAATAGATTCCGATGCACTACTGCAGCTTTACTCTATCCCTTGGACCTTCCCATTGACGACGAAACACAAAAATTCCGTCCGGATTAAATACGAAAGGCACAATGCCGACTTAAGTACATGTTGAGTAAATCTTCTCATTGTTTCTGGTTTGCTTTGAGCCTTTCCTGGGAGATCAGTATTAGTTTCCGATGAACTACTGAAGATTTACTCTATCCCTTGGACCTTCATATTGACGATGAGGCAGAGAAATAACGTAGGGACTTAAAACAAACGGCACAATGCCGACTTAATTACAGGATGAGTAAATCTTCTCATTGTTTGTGGTTGGCTTTGAGCGTTTCCTGGGAGATCAGCATTAGATTCCGATGCACAACTGCAGATTTACTCCATCCCTAGGACCTTCACATTGACGGTGTAACACAGAAATTGCGTCGGGATTTAATACAAAATTCACAATGTCTACTTAACTGCAAGAAGAGTAAATCTTCTCAATGCTTCTGCTTTGAGCGTTTCCTGGGATATCAGTAATAGATTCCGATGCACTACTGCAGCTTTACTCTATCCCTTGGACCTTCACATAGACGATGAAAGACAGAAATTGCGTCGGGATTTAATACAAAAAGCACAAAGCCGGCTTAAGTACAAGAAGAGTAAATCTACTCATTGTTTGTTTTTTGGTTTGAGCGTTTCCTGAGAGATAAGAATTAGATCCGATGCACTACTGGAGCTTTACCCTATCCCTTGGACCTTCACATTGACAATGAAACAAAGAAATTCAGTCGGGATTTAATAGAAAAGGCACAACTCTCACTTAAGTACAAAAAGAGTAAATCATCTCATTGTTTGTGGTTTGCTTTGAGCGTTTCCTGGGAGTTCAGTAATAGATTACGATTGACTAATGCTGCTTTACTCTATCCCTTGGACCTTCATATTGACGATGAGGCACAGAAATTGCGTAGGGACCTAAAACAAACGGCACAATGCCGACTTAAGTACACGATTTGTAAATCTTCTCATTGTTTGTGGTTGGCTTTCAGCGTTTCCTGGGAGATCAGTATTAGATTCCGTGATCTACTAAAGATTTACTCTATCCCTTGGACCTTGACATTGACGATGAAACACAGTAATTCCGTCCGGATTTAATACGAAATGCACAATGCCGACTTAAGTACAAGATGAGTAAATCTTCTCATTGTTTCTGGTTTGCTCTGAGCGTCTCCTAAGAGATCAGTATTAATTTCCGATGCACTACTGCAACTTTACTCTATCCCTTGGACCTTCACATTGACATTGAAACACAGTAATTGCGTCGGGATTCAATTCAAAAAGCACAATTCCGACATAAGTACAAGAAGAGTAAATCTTCTCATTGTTTGTGGTTTGCTTTGAGGGTTTTTTGGGAGATCAGTATTAGTTTCCGATGATCTACCGCAGCTTTACTCTATCCCTTGGACCTTCAAACTGACGATGAAACACAGAAATTGCGTCGGGATGTAATATAAAGGGCACAATGCCGACTTAAGTATATGAAGAGTAAATCTTCTCAATGTTTCTGGTTTGTTTTGAGCGTTTCCTGGGATATCAGTAATAGATTCCGATGCACTACTGCAGCTTTACTCTAACCCTTGGACCTCCATATTGGAGATGTAACACAGAAATTGCGTCGGAATTTAATACAAAGGCACACTGCCGACTTAGTACAAGAAGAGTAAATCTTCTCATTGTTCGAGGTTTGCTTTGAGCGTTTGCTGTTAGATCAGTATTAGATTCTGATGCACTACTGCAGCTTTACTCTATCGCTTGGACCTCCACATTGACGATGAAACACAGATTTTGCGCCGGGATTTAATACAAAAAACACAATGCCATATTAAGTACAAGAAGAGTAAATCTTCTCATCGTTTGTGGTTTGCTTTGAGCGTGTTCAGGGAGATCAGTAATAGATTCCGATGCACTACTGCAGCTTTACTCTATCCCTTGGACCTTCACATTGACGATGAAACAAAGAAATAGCGTCGGGATATAATAGAAAAGGCACAATTCTGACTTAAGTACAAGAAGAGAAAACCTTATCATTGTTTCTGGTTTTGCTTTGAGCGTTTCCTGGGAAAACAGTATTAGATTCTGATGCACTACTGCAGCTTTACTCTATCCCTTGGACCGTCAAATTGATGATGAGGAACAGAAATTGCGTACGGATTTAGTACAAACGGCACAAGCAGACTTAAATACAGGAAGAGTAAATGTTCTTATTGTTTCTGGTTTGGTTTGAGCGTTTCCTGTGAGATCAGTATTCGGTTCCGATGCACCACTGCAGCTTTACTCTATCCCTTGGACCTTCACATTGACGATGATACACAGATATTGCGTAGGGATTTAATACAAAAGACACAATGCCGACTTAAGTACAGGAAGAGTAAATCTTCACATTGTTTGTGGTTGGCTTTGAGCGTTTCCTGGGAGACCAGTATTAGATTCCGATGCACTACTACAGATTCACTCTATCCCTTGGACCTTGACATCGACGATGAAACACAGAAATTGCGTCGACATTTAATAAGAGAGGCACAATGTCGACTTAAGTAAAAGAAGAGTAAAATTTCTCATTACTTGTGGTTTGCTTTCACAGTTTCCGCGGAGATCAGTATAAATTCGGATGCACTACTACTGCTTTACGTAATCCCTTGGACCTCCACATTCACGATGAAACACAGTTATTGCGGCAGGACTTAATACAAAAGGCACAATGCTGAGTTAAGTACAAGAAGAGTAAATCTTCTCATTGTTTCTGGTTTGCTTTGAGCATTTCTTGGGAGATCAGTATTAGATTCCGATGCACTACTGCAGCTTTACTCTATCCCTTGGACCTTCACATTGACGTTGATACAGAGATATTGCGTGGGGATTTAATACAAAACGCACAATGCCGACTTTAGTACAAGAAGAGTAAATCTTCTCATTGTTTGTGGTTTGCTTTGAGCGATCTCTGGGAAATCAGTATTAGGTTCCGATGCACTACTGCAGCTTTACTCTATCCCTTCAACCTTCACATTGACGTCGAGACACAGAAATTGCGTCGGGATTTAATAATAAAGGCACAATGCCGACAGAAGTACTAGAAGAGTAAACCTTCTCATTGTTCGTGGTTTGCTCTGAGCGTTTCCTGGGGGATCAGTATTGGATTCCAATGTACTACTGCAGCATTACTCTATCCCTTGGCCCTTCTCATTGACGATGAAAAACAGAAATTCCGTCTGGATTTAATACAAAATTCTCAATGCCGACTTAAGTACAAGAAGAGTAAATCTTCTCATAGTTTGAGGTTTGCTTTGAAAGATTCCTGGGACATCAGTATTAGATTCCGATGCACTACTGCACCTTTGCTCTATCCTTTGGACCTGCACATTGACGATGAAACACAGAAATTGCATCGGGATATAATACAAAAGGCACAATGCCGACTTAAGTACAAGAAGGGTTAATCTTCTCATTGTTTCTGGTTTGCTTTGAGCGTTTCCTGGGAGATCAGTATTAGATTCCGATGCACTACTGCAGCTTTACTCTATCCCTTGGCCCTTCTCATTGACAATGAAACTTAGTAATTCCGTCTGGATTTAATAAAAATGCACAATGCCGACTTAAGTACAAGATGAGTAAAACTTCTCATTGTTTCTGGTATGCTTTGAGCGTTTCCTGGGAGATCAGTATTAGATTCCGATGCACTACTGCACCTTTGCTCTATCCTTTGGACCTGCACATTGACGATGAAACACAGAAATTGCATCGGGATATAATACAACAGGCACAATGCCGACTTAAGTACAAGAAGAGTAAATCTTCTCATTGTTTATGGTTAGCTTTGAGCCTTTCGTGGGAGATCAGTATTAGTTTCCGATGAACTACTGCAGATTTATTCTATCCCTTGGACCTTTACATTGACGATGAAACAAAGAAATTGCGTCGGGATATAATAGAAAAGGCACAATTCTGACTTAAGTACAAGAAGAGTAAACCTTCTCATTGTTTCTGGTTTTGCATTGAGCGTTTCCTAAGAGATCAGTATTAGATTCTGATGCACTACTGCAGCTTTACTCTATCCCTTGGACCTTCACATTGACGATGATACACAGATATTGCGTAGGGATTTAATACAAAAGGCACAATGCCGACTTAAGTACAGGTAGAGTAAATCTTCACATTGTTTGTGGTTGGCTTTGAGCGTTTCCTGGGAGATCAGTATTAGATTCCGATGCACTACTACAGATTCACTCTATTCCTTGGACCTTGACATCGACGATGAAACACAGAAATTGCGTCGGCATTTAATAAGAAAGGCACAATGTCGACTTAAGTAAAAGAAGAATAAAATTTCTCATTGCTTGTGGTTTGCTTTCAGAGTTTCCTGGCAGATCAGTATAAATTCTGATGCACTACAACAGCTTTACGTAATCCCTTGGACCTCTATATTCACGATGAAACACAGATATTGCGGCATGACTTAATACAAAAGGCACAATGCTGAGTTAAGTACAAGAAGAGTAAATCTTCTCATTGTTTCTGGTTTGCTCTGAGCATTTCCTCGGAGATCAGTATTAGATTCCGATGCACTACTGCAGCTTTACTCTATCCCTTGGACCTTCACATTGACGTTGATACAGAGATATTGCGTGGGGATTAAATACAAAAAGCACAATTCCGACTTTAGTACAAGAAGAGTAAATCTTCTCATTGTTTGTGGTTTGTGTTGAGCGTTCCCTGGGAAATCAGTATTATGTTCCGATGCACTACTGCCGCTATACTCTATCCCTTCAACCTTCACATTGACGATGAGACACAGAAATTGCGTCGGAATTTAATAATAAAGGCACAATGCCGACATAAGTACTAGAAGAGTAAACCTTCTCATTGTTCGTGGTTTGCTCTGAGCGTTTCCTGGGGGATCGGTATTGGATTCCAATGAACTACTGCAGCTTTACTCTATCCCTTGGACCTTCACATTGACGATGAAACACAGAAATTGCGTCGGCATTTAATACAAAAGCCACAAAGCCGACTTAAGTACAAGAAGAGTAAATCTTCTCATAGTTTGTGGTTTGCTTTGAAAGATTCCTGGGACATCAGTATTAGATACCGATGCACTACTGCATCTTTGCTCTATCCTTTGGACCTGCACATTGACGATGAAACACAGAAATTGCATCGGGATATAATACAAAAGGCACAATGCCGACTTAAGTACAAGAAGGGTTAATCTTCTCATTGTTTCTGGTTTGCTTTGAGCGTTTCCTGGGAGATCAGTATTAGATTCCGATGCACTACTGCAGCTTTACTCTATCCCTTGGCCCTTCTCATTGACAATGAAACTTAGTAATTCCGTCTGGATTTAATAAAAATGCACAATGCCGACTTAAGTACGAGATGAGTAAAACTTCTCATTGTTTCTGGTATGCTTTGAGCGTTTCCTGGGAGATCAGTATTAGATTCCGATGCACTACTGCACCTTTACTCTATCCTTTGGACCTGCACATTGACGATGAAACACAGAAATTGCATCGGGATATAATACAACAGGCACAATGCCGACTTAAGTACAAGAGGGGTAGTTCTTCTCATTGTTTGTGGTTTGCTTTGATCCTTTCCTGGGAGATTAGTACTAGATTCCGATGCACTACTGCAGCTTTACTCTATCCCTTGGACCATCTCATTGACAATGAAACACAGAAATTCAGTCTGGATTTAATACAAACGGCACAATGCCGACTTAAGTCAAGATGAGTCAATCTTATCATTGTTTCTGGTTTGATTTTGAGTGTTTCCTGGGAGATCAGTATTAAATTCCGATACACTACGGCAGCTTTGCACTATCCCTTGGACTTGCACATTGACGATGAAACACAGAAATTGCGTCGGGATTTAATACAAAAAGCACAATGCCAACTTAAGTACAAGAAGAGTAAATCTTCTCATTGTTTATGGTTTGCTTTGAGCCTTTCGTGGGAGATCAGTATTAGTTTCCGATGAACTACTGCAGATTTATTCTATCCCTTGGACCTTCACATTGACGATGAAACAAAGAAATTGCGTCGGGATATAATAGAAAAGGCACAATTCTGACTTAAGTACAAGAAGAGTAAACCCTCTCATTGTTTCTGGTTTTGCATTGAGCGTTTCCTAAGAGATCAGTATTAGATTCTGATGCACTACTGCAGCTTTACTCTATCCCTTGGACCTTCACATTGACGATGATACACAGATATTGCGTAGGGATTTAATACAAAAGGCACAATGCCGACTTAAGTACAGGTAGAGTAAATCTTAACATTATTTGTGGTTGGCTCTGAGCGTTTCCTGGGAGATCAGTATTAGATTCCGATGCACTACTACAGATTCACTCTATCCCTTGGACCTTGACATCGACGATGAAACACAGAAATTGCGTGGGAATTTAATAAGAAAGGCACAATGTCGACTTAAGTAAAAGAAGAATAAAATTTCTCATTGCTTGTGGTTTGCTTTCAGAGTTTCCTGGGAGATCAGTATAAATTCTGATGCACTACAACAGCTTTACGTAATCCCTTGGACCTCTATATTCACGATGAAACACAGATATTGCGGCATGACTTAATACAAAAGGCACAATGCTGAGTTAAGTACAAGAAGAGTAAATCTTCTCATTGTTTCTGGTTTGCTCTGAGCATATCCTGGGAGATCAGTATTAGATTCCGATGCACTACTGCAGCTTTACTCTATCCCTTGGACCTTCACATTGACGTTGATACAGATATATTGCGTGGGGATTAAATACAAAAAGCACAATTCCGACTTTAGTACAAGAAGAGTGAATCTTCTCATTGTTTGTGGTTTGCTTTGAGCGTTCCCTGGGAAATCAGTATTATGTTCCGATGCACTACTGCCGCTATACTCTATCCCCTTAACCTTCACATTGACGATGAGACACAGAAATTGCGTCGGGATTTAATACTAAAGGCACAATGCTGACTTAAGTACAAGAAGAGAAATCCTTCTCATTGTTTGTGGTTTGCTTTGAGCGTTTCCTGGGGGATCAGTATTGGATTCCAATGCGCTACTGCAGCTTTACTCTATCCCTTGGACCTTCACATTGACGATGAAACACAGAAATTGCGTCGGCATTTAATACAAAAGGCACAAAGCCGACTTAAGTACTAGAAGAGAAAATCTTTCCATTGTTTGCGGTTTGCTTTGAGCGATTCCTGGGAGATCATTATTAGATTCCGATGCACTACTGAAGGTTTACTCTATCCCTTGGACCTTCAATTTATCGATGAAACACAGAAATTGCGTCGGGATGTAATACAAAGGCACAATGCCGACTTACGTTCAAGAAGAGTAATTCTTCTCATTGTTTGTGGTTTGCTTTGATCGTTTCCTAAGAGATCAGTACTAGATTCCGATGCACTACTGCAGCTTTACTCTATCCCTTGGCTCTTCTCATTGACGATGAAACACAGAAATTCCGTCAGGATTTAATACAAAAGGCTCAATGCCGTGTTAAGTAAAAGAAGAGTAAATCTTCTCATAGTTTGTAATTTGCATTGAGCGTTTCCTGGGAGATCAGTATTAGATTCCGATGCACTACTGCAGCTTTACTCTATCACTTGGACCTTCAAATTGACGATGAAACGCAGAAATTTCGTCGGGATTTAATACAAAAGGTACAATGCCGACTTAAGTACAAGAAGAGTAAATTTTCTCATAGTTTGTGGTTTGCTTTGAGCGTTTTCAGGGAGATCAGTAATAGATTCCGATGCACTACTGCAGCTTTACTCTATCCCTTGGACCTTCTTATTGACAATAACACGCAGAAATTCCTTCTGGATTTAATACAAAAGGCACAAAGCCGACTTAAGTACAAGATGAGTAAATCTTATCATTGTTTCTGGTTTGCTTTGAGTGTTTCCTGGGAGATCAGTATTAGATTCCGATGCACTACTGCAGCTTTGCACAATCCCTTATACCTGCACATTGACGATGAAACTTAGAAATTGCGTCGGGATTTTATACAAAAGGCACAATGCCGACTTAAGTACAAGAAGAGAAATTCTTCTCATTGTTTGTGGTTTGCTTTGGTCGTTTCCTGGGAGATCAGTACTAGATTCCGATGTAAACTGCAGCTTTACTCTATCCTTTGGACCTTCTCATTGACGATAAAGCACAGAAATTGCGTCGGGATTTAATACAAAAGACACAATGCCGACTTAAGTACAAGAATGGTAAATCTTCTCATTGTTTTTGGTTAGGTTTGAGCATTTCCTGGGAGATAAGTATTAGATTCCGATGCACTACTGCAGCTTTACTCTATCCCTTGGACATTCACATTGACAATGAAACACAGAAATTTCGTCGGGATTTAATACAAAAGACACAATGCCGACTTAAGTACAAGAAGAATAAATCTTCTCATAGTTTGTGGTTTGCTTTGAAAGTTTCCTGGGATATCAGTATCAGATTGCGATGCACTATTGCAGATTTATACTATCCTTTGGACCTTCTTTGACGGTGAAACACAGAAATTGCGTCGGGATTTAATACAAAAGGCACAATGTCGTCTTAACTGCAAGAAGTGTAAATCTTCTCAATGTTTCTTGTTTGCTTTGAGGGTTTTCAGGGAGATCAGTAATAGATTCCGATGCACTACTGCAGCTTTACTCTATCCCTTGGCCCTTCACATTGACAATGAAACTCAGAAATTCCGTTTGGATTTAATACAAAATGCACAATGCCGACTTAAGTACAAGATGAGTAAATCTTCTCATTGTTTCTGGTTGCTTTGAGCGTTTCCTGGGAGATCAGTATTAGATTCCGATGCACTACTGCACCTTTGCTCTATCCTTTGGACCTGCACATTGACAATGAAACACAGAAATTGCATCGGGATATAATACAAAAGGCACAATGCCGACTTAAGTACAAGCAGAGTAATTCTTCTCATTGTTTGTGGTTTGCTTTGATCCTTTCCTGGGAGATTAGTACTAGATTACGATGCACTACTGCAGCTTTACTCTATCCCTTGGACCATCTCACTGACAATGAAACACAGTAATTCCGTCTGGATTTAATACAAACAGCACAATGCCGACTTAAGTACAAGATGAGCAAACATTATCATTGTTTCTGGTTTGATTTTGAGTGTTTCCTGGGAGACAGTATTAGATTCCGATGCACTACTGCAGCTTTGGACTATCCCTTGGACCTGCACATTGACGATGAAACACAGAAACTGCGTCGGGATTTAATACAAAAAGCACAATGCCAACTTAAGTACAAGAAGAGTAAATCTTCTCATTGTTTGTGGTTTACTTTGAGCGTTTTCAGGGAGATCAGTAATAGATTCCGATGCACTACTGCAGCTTTACTCTATCCCTTGGACCTTCCTATTGACGGTGAAATACAGAGATTCCGTCCGGATTTAATACGAAAGGCACAATGCCGACTTAAGTACATGTTGAGTAAATCTTCTCATTGTTTCTGGTTTGCTTTGAGCTTCTCCTGGGAGATCAGTATTAGTTTCCGGTGAACTACTGCAGATTTACTCTATCCCTCGGACCTTCACATTGACGATGAGACAAAGAAATTGCGTCATGATATAATAGAAAAGGCACAATTCTGACTTAAGTACAAGAAGAGTAAACCTTCTCATCGTTTCTGGTTTTGCAATGTGCGTTTCCTAAGAGATCAGTATTAGATTCTGATGCAATACTGCAGCTTTACTCTATCACTTGGACCTTCAAATTGACGATGAAACGCAGAAAATTCGTCGGGATTTAATACAAAAGGTACAATGCCGACTTAAGTACAAGAAGAGTAAATTTTCTCATAGTTTGTGGTTTGCTTTGAGCGTTTTCAGGGAGATCAGTAATAGATTCCGATGCACTACTGCAGCTTTACTCTATCCCTTGGACCTTCTTATTGACAATAACACGCAGAAATTCCTTCTGGATTTAATACAAAAGGCACAAAGCCGACTTAAGTACAAGATGAGTAAATCTTATCATTGTTTCTGGTTTGCTTTGAGTGTTTCCTGGGAGATCAGTATTAGATTCCGATGCACTACTGCAGCTTTGCACAATCCCTTATACCTGCACATTGACGATGAAACACAGAAACTGCGTCGGGATTTTATACAAAAGGCACAATGCCGACTTAAGTACAAGAAGAGAAATTCTTCTCATTGTTTGTGGTTTGCTTTGGTCGTTTCCTGGGAGATCAGTACTAGATTCCGATGTAAACTGCAGATTTACTCTATCCCTTGGACCTTCACATTGACGTTGATACACAGATATTGCGTGGGGATTTAATACAAAAAGCACAATGCCGACTTTAGTAGAAGAAGAGTAAATCTTCTCAATGTTTGTGGTTTGCTTTGAGCGTTTCCTGGGGGATCAGTATTGGATTCCAATGCACTTATGCAGCTTTACTCTATCCCTTGGACCTTCAAATTGACGATGAAACACAGAAATTGCGTCGGCATTTAATACAAAAGGCACAAAGCCGACTTAAGTACTAGAAGAGTAAATCTTTCCATTTTTTGGGTTTGCTTTGA
Source organism: Schistocerca piceifrons (assembly GCF_021461385.2). Lineage (NCBI taxonomy): Eukaryota > Metazoa > Arthropoda > Insecta > Orthoptera > Acrididae > Schistocerca > Schistocerca piceifrons. The sequence goes on from NC_060140.1 coordinate 9,258,644, forward strand.
GCGTTTCCTGGGAGATCATTATTAGATTCCGATGCACTACTGAAAGTTTACTCTATCCCTTGGACCTTCAAGTTATCGATGAAACACATAAATTGCGTCGGGATGTAATACAAAGGCACAATGCCGACTTACGTTCAAGAAGAGTAATTCTTCTCATTGTTTGTGGTTTGCTTTGATCGATTCCTAGGAGATCAGTACTAGATTCCGATGCACTAGTGCGGCTTTACTCTATCCCTTGGCCCTTCTCATTGACGATGAAACACAGAAATTCCGTCTGGATTTAATACAAAAGGCTCAATGCCGTCTTAAGTACAAGAAGAGTAAATCTTCTCATTGTTTGTAAATTGCATTGAGCGTTTCCTGGGAGATCAGTATTAGATTCCGATGCACTACTGTAGATTTACTGTAACCATGAGCCCTTTACATTGACGATGAAATACAGAAATTGCGTCTGGTTTTAATAAAAAAACACAATACCTACTTACGTAGAAGGAGAGTAAATCTTCTCATTGTTTGTGGTTTGCTTTGAGCGTTTCCTGGGAGATCAGTATTAGATTCCGATGCACTACCGCAGCTTTACTCTATCCCTTGGACCTTCACATTGACGATGAAACACAGAAATTTCGTCGGGATTTAATACAAAAGGCACAATGGAGAATTAAGTACAAGAAGAGTAAATCTTCTCGATGTTTCTCGTTTGCTTTGAACGTTTTCGTGGAGATCAGTAATAGATTCCGATGCACTAGTGCAGCTTTACTCTATCCCTTGGACCTTCTCATTGACAATGAAATACAGGAATTCCGTGTGGATGTAATACAAAAGGCACAATGCCGACTTAAGTACAAGATGAGTAAATCGTATCATTGTCTCTGGTTTGCTTTGAGTGTTTCCCTGGAGATCAGTATTAGATTACGATGCACTACTGCAGCTTTGCACTATCCCTTGGACCTGCACATTGACGATGAAACACATAATTTGCGTCGGGATTTTATACAAAAGGCACAATGCAGACTTAAGTACAAGAAGAGAAATTCTTCTCATTGTTTGTTGTTTGCTTTGGACGTTTCCTGGGAGATCAGTACTAGATTCCGATGTACTACTGCAGCTTTACTCTATCCCCTGGACCTTCTCATTGACGATAAAACACAGAAATTGCGTCGGGATTTAATACAAAAGACACAAAGCCGATTTAAGTACAAGAATGGTAAATCTTCTCATTGTTTGTGGTTAGGTATAAGCATTTCCTGGGAGATAAGTATTAGATTCCGATGCACTAGTGCAGCTTTACTCCATCCCTTGGACCTTCAGATTCACAATGAAACACAGAAACTGCGTCGGGATTGAATTCAAAAGGCACATTTCCGACATAAGTACAAGAAGAGTAAATCTTCTCACTGTTTGTGGTTTGCTTTGAACTTTTCCTGGGAGATCAGTATTAGATTCCGATGCACAACCGCAGCTTTACTCTATCCCTTAGACCTTCAAATTGACGATGAAACACAGAAACTGCGTCGGGATGTAATACAAAAATCACAATGCCGACTTAAGTACATGAAGAGTAAATCTTCTCATTGTTTTTGGTATGCTTTGAGCGTTTCCTGGGAGATCAGTATTAGATTCCGATGCACTACTGTAGATTTACTGTAATCATGAGCCCTTCACATTGACGATGGAATACAGAAATTGCGTCTGGATTTAATAAAAAAACACAATACCTACTTACGTACAAGGAGAGTAAATCTTCCCATTGTTTGTGGTTTGCTTTGAACGTTTCCTAGGAGATCAGTATTAGATTCCGATGCACTACCGCAGCTTTACTCTATCCCTTGGACCTTCAAATTGACGATGAAACACAGAAATAGTGTAGGGATTTAATACAAATGGCACAATGCCGACTTAAGTACAAGAAGAGTAAAAATTCTCATTGTTTGTGGTTTGCTTTGTTTGTTTCCTGGGAGATAAGTATTAGATTCCGACGCACTACTGCAGAATTACTCTATCCCTTGGACCTTCTCATTGACGGTGAAACACAGAAATTGCGTCGGGTTATAATACAAAAGGCACAATGTCGATTTAACTGCAAGAAGAGTAAATCTTCTCAATGTTTCTGGTTTGCTTCGAAAGTTTCCTGGGAGATCAGTAATAGATTCCGATGCACTACTGCAGCTTTACTCTATCCCTAGGACCTCCACACTGACGATGAAACACAGAAATTACGTCGGGATTTAATACAAAAGGCACAATGCCGACTTAAGTACTAGAAAAGTAAATCTTTTCATTGATTGTGGTTTGCTTTGAGCGTTTCCTGGGAGATCAGTATTAGATTCCTATGCACTACTGCAGATTTACTCTATCCCTTGGACCTTCACCTTGACGATGAAACACTTAAATTGCGTCGGGGTATAATAGAAAAGGCACAATTCCGACTTAAGTACAAGAAGAGTAAATCTTCTCGTTGCTTGTTGTTTGCTTTGAGTATTTCCTGGGAGATCAGTATTAGATTCCGATGCACTACTGCAGCTTTACTCTATCCCTTGGACCTTCGAATTGACGATGAGGCACGGAAATAGAGTAGGGACATAAAACGAACGGCACATTGCCGGCTTAAGTACAGGAAGAGTAAATCTTCAAAACGTTTCTGGTTTGCTTTGATCGTTTTCTGGCAGATCAGTTTTAGAATCCGATGCACAACTCCAGCTTTACTCTATCCCTCGGACCTTGTCATTGACGATGACACACAGAAATTGCGTCGGGATTTAATAAAAAAGGCACAATGTCAACTCTAGTGCAAGAAGAGTAAATCTTCTCATTGTTAGCGGTCTGCTTTGAGCGCTTCCTATTAGATCAGTATTAGATTCCGATATACTACTGCAGCTTTACTCTATCCCTTGGACCTCCACATTGGCGATGAAACACAGAAATTGCGTCATGATGTAATACAATAGGCATAATGCCGACTTAAGTGCAAGAAGAGTAAATCCTCTCATTGTTTCTGGTTTGCTTTGAGCGTTTCCTGGGAGATCAGTATTAGATTCCGGTGAACTACTGCAGCTTTACTCTGTCTCTCGGACCTTCGCATTGAGGATGAAACGCAGAAATTGCCTCGGGAGTTAATACAATGGCACAATGCGGACTTAAGTACAACAAGAGCTAATCTTCTCGTTGTTCGTGGTTTACTTTGAGCGTTTCCTGGGTGATCAGTATTAGATTCCGATGCACTACTGCAGATTTACTCTAACCCTTGGACCGTCAAATTGACGATGAGGCCCAGAAATAGCGTAGGGAATTAAAACAAACGGCACAATGCCGACTTAAGTACAGGAAGAGAAAATCTTCTAACTGTTTCTGGTTTGCTTTGAGCGTTTTCTGGGAGATCAGTTTTAGAATCCGATGCACTACTGCAGGTTTACTCTATCCCTTGGACCTTCAAATTGACGATGAGACACAGAAATTGCGTCGGGATTTAATACAAAAGGCATAATGCTGACTAACGTACAAGAAGAGTAAACCTTCTCACTGTTTGTGGTTTGCTTTACCGTTTCCTGGGGGATCAGTATTGGATTCCAATGCACTACTGCAGCTTTACTGTATCACTTGGACCTTCACATTGACGATGAAACACAGAAATTGCGTCGGGATGTAATACGAAAGGCACAATGCCGACTTAAGTACTAGAAGAGTAAATGTTATCATTGTTTGTGGTTTGTTTTTAGCGTTTCCTGGGAGATCAGTATTAGATTCCGATGCACTACTGCAGGTTTACTCTATCCCTTGGACCTTCAATTTGTCGATGAAACACCGAAATTGCGTCGGGATGTAATACAAAGGCACAATGCCGACTTAAGTTTGAGAAGAGTAATTCTTCTCATTGTTTGTGGTTTGCTTTGATCGTTTCCTGGGAGATCAGTACTAGATTCCGATGCACTACTGCAGCTTTACTCTATCCCTTGGACCTTCAAATTGAGGATGAAACACAGAAATTGCTTCGGGATTTAATACAAAATTCACAATGCCGACTTAAGTACAAGAAGAGTAAATCTTCTCATTGTTTGTAATTTGCTTTCAGCGTTTCCTGGGAGATCAGTATTATATTCCGGTGAACTACTGCAGCTTTACTCTGTCTCTCGGACCTTCGCATTGACGATGAATCGCAGAAATTGCCTCGCGATTTAATACAAAGGCACAATGCGGACTGCAGTACAACAAGAGCTAATCTTCTCGTTGTTCGTGGTTTGCTTTGAGCGTTTCCTGGGTGATCAGTATTAGATTCCGATGCACTACTGCAAATTTACTCTAACCCTTGGACCGTCAAATTGACGATGAGGCACAGAAATAGCGGAGGTAATTAAAACAAACGGCACAATGCCGACTTAAGTACAGGAAGAGTAAATCTTCTAACTGTATCTGGTTTGCTTTGAGCGTTTTCTGGGAGACCAGTTTTAGAATCCGATGCACTACTGCAGGTTTACTCTATCCCTTGGACCTTCAAATTGACGATGAGACACAGAAATTGCGTCGGGATTTAATACAAAAGGCACAATGCTGACTAACGTACAAGAAGAGTAAACCTTCTCATTGTTTGTGGTTTGCTTTGACCGTTTCCTGGGGGATCAGTATTGGATTCCAATGCACTACTGCACGTTTACTCTATCCCTTGGACCTTCAATTTATCGATGAAACACCGAAATTGCGTCGGGATTTAATACAAAAGGCACAATGCCGACTTAAGTACTAGAAGAGTAAATGTTATCATTGTTTGTGGTTTGCTTTGAGCGTTTCCTGGGAGATCAGTATTAGATTCCGATGCACTTCCGCACGTTTACTCTATCCCTTGGACCTTCAATTTATCGATGAAACACCGAAATTGCGTCGGGATGTAATACAAAGGCACAATGCCGACTTAAGTTTAAGAAGAGTAATTCTTCTCATTGTTTGTGGTTTGCTTTGATCGTTTCCAAGGAGATCAGTACTAGATTCCGATGCACTACTGCAGCTTTACTCTATTCCTTGGACCTTCAAATTGACGATGAAACACAGAAATTGCGTCGGGATTTAATACAAAAGGCACAATGCCGACTTAAGTACAAGAAGAGTAATTCTTCTCATTGTTTGTAATTTGCTTTGAGCGTTTCCTGGGGGATTAGTATTAGATTCCGATGCACTACTGCAGCTTTACTCTATCCCTTGGACCTTCAAATTGACGATGAAACACAGAAATTGCGTCGGGATTTAATACAAAAAGTACAATGTCGATTTAACTGCAAGAAGAGTAAATCTTCTCAATGTTTCTGGTTTGCTTTGAAAGTTTCCTGGGAGATTAGTAATAGATTCCGATGCACTACTGCAGCTTTACTCTATCCCTAGGACCTCCACACTGACGATGAAACACAGAAATTACGTCGGGATTTAATACGAAAGGGACAATTCCAACTTAAGTCAAGAGGAGTAAATCTTCTCATTGTTGCTCGTTTGCTTTGAGCGTTTCCTGGGAGATCACTATTAGATTCCGATGCACTACTGCAGCTTTACTCTATCCCTTGGACCTTCACATTGACGATGAAACACAGAAATTGCGTCGGGATTTAATACAAAAGGCACAATGCCGACTTAAGTACTAGAAAAGTAAATCTTTTCGTTGATTGTGGTTTGCTTTGAGCGTTTCCTGGGAGATCAGTATTAGATTCCGATGCACTACTGCAGATTTACTCTATCCCTTCTACCTTCACATTGACGATGAAACACAGAAATTGCGTCGGGATATAATAGAAAAGGCACAATTCCGACTTAAGTACAAGAAGAGTAAATCTTCTCGTTGTTTGTTGTTTGCTTTGAGCGTTTCCTGTTAGATCAGTATTAGATTCCGATGCACTACTGCAGCTTTAGTCTCTCCCTTGGACGTTCATATTGACGATGAGGCACGGAAATAGAGTAGGGACATAAAACGAACGGCACATTGCCGACTTAAGTACAGGATGAGTAAATCTTCAAATTGTTTCTGGTTTGCTTTGATCGTTTTCTGGGAGATCAGTTTTAGAATCCGAAGCACTACTCCAGCTTTACTCTATCCCTCGGACCTTGACATTGACGATGACACACAGAAATTGCGTCGGGATTTAATACAATAAGGCACAATGCAAGCTTAAGTACAAGAAGAGTAAATCTTCTCATTGTTTGTGGTTAGGTTTGAGCATTTCCTGGGAGAAAAGTATTTGATTCCGATGCAGTACTGCAGATTTACTCTAACCGTTGGACCTTCACATTGACGATGAAACACAGATATTGAGTCGGGATTTCACACAAAATGCACAATTCCGACTTAAGTACAAGAAGAGTAAATCCTCTGATTGTTTGTGGTTTGCTTTTAGCGTTTCCTGGGAGATCAGCATTAGATTCCGACGCACTACTGCAGCTTAACTCTATACCTTGGACCTTCAAATTGTCGATGAAACACAGAAATAGCGTCGGGATTTAATACAAAAGCACACTGCTGACTTAAGTTCTAGAAGAGTAAATGATCTCATTGTTTGTGGTTTGCTTTGAGCGTTTCCTGGGAGATCAGTATTAGATTCCAATGCACTACTGCAGATTTACTCTATCCCTTGGACGTTCACATTGATGATGAAACACAGAAATTGCGTCGGGATGTAATACAAAAGGCACAAAGACGGCTTAAGTACAAGAAGAGTAAATTTACTCATTGTTTGTTTTTTGGTTTGAGCGTTTCCTGAGAGATAAGAATTAGATCCGATGCACTACTGGAGCTTTACTTTATCTCTTGGACCTTCACATTTACAATGAAACGAAGAAATTCTGTCGGGATTTAATATAAAAGGCACAATTCCGACTTAAGTACAGAAGAGTAAATCATCTCATTGTTTGTCGTTTGCTTTGAGCGTTTCATGGGAGATCAGTATTAGATTCCGTCCACTACTAAAGATTTACTCTATCCCTTGGGCCTTGGCATTGACGATAAAACACAGAAATTGAGTCGGGATTTAATGAGAAAGGCACAATGTCGACTTAAGTACAAGAAGAGTAAATCTTCTCGTTGCTTGTTGTTTGCTTTGAGTGTTTCCTGGGAGATCAGTATTACAATCCGATGCACTACTGCAGCTTTACTCTATCCCTTGGACCTTCAAATTGACGATGAGGCACGGAAATAGAGTAGGGACATAAAACAAACGGCACATTGCCGGCTTAAGTACAGGAAGAGTAAATCTTCAAAACGTTTCTGGTTTGCTTTGATCGTTTTCTGGCAGATCAGTTTTAGAATCCGATGCACAACTCCAGCTTTACTCTATCCCTCGGACCTTGTCATTGACGATGACACACAGAAATTGCGTCGGGATTTAATAAAAAAGGCACAATGTCAACTCTAGTGCAAGAAGAGTAAATCTTCTCATTGTTAGCGGTCTGCTTTGAGCGCTTCCTATTAGATCAGTATTAGATTCCGATATACTACTGCAGCTTTACTCTATCCCTTGGGCCTCCACATTGGCGATGAAACACAGAAATTGCGTCATGATGTAATACAATAGGCATAATGCCGACTTAAGTGCAAGAAGAGTAAATCCTCTCATTGTTTCTGGTTTGCTTTGAGCGTTTCCTGGGAGATCAGTATTAGATTCCGGTGAACTACTGCAGCTTTACTCTGTCTCTCGGACCTTCGCATTGAGGATGAAACGCAGAAATTGCCTCGGGATTTAATACAATGGCACAATGCGGACTTAAGTACAACAAGAGCTAATCTTCTCGTTGTTCGTGGTTTACTTTGAGCCTTTCCTGGGTGATCAGTATTAGATTCCGATGCACTACTGCAGATTTACTCTAACCCTTGGACCGTCAAATTGACGATGAGGCCCAGAAATAGCGTAGGGAATTAAAACAAACGGCACAATGCCGACTTAAGTACAGGAAGAGAAAATCTTCTAACTGTTTCTGGTTTGCTTTGAGCGTTTTCTGGGAGATCAGTTTTAGAATCCGATGCACTACTGCAGGTTTACTCTATCCCTTGGACCTTCAAATTGACGATGAGACACAGAAATTTCGTCGGGATTTAATACAAAAGGCATAATGCTGACTAACGTACAAGAAGAGTAAACCTTCTCACTGTTTGTGGTTTGCTGCACCGTTTCCTGGGGGATCAGTATTGGATTCCAATGCACTACTGCAGCTTTACTGTATCACTTGGACCTTCACATTGACGATGAAACACAGAAATTGCATCGGGATTTAATACGAAAGGCACAATGCCGACTTAAGTACTAGAAGAGTAAATGTTATCATTGTTTCTGGTTTGTTTTTAGCGTTTCCTGGGAGATCAGTATTAGATTCCGATGCACTACTGCAGGTTTACTCTATCCCTTGGACCTTCTTTTTTTTCGATGAAACACCGAAATTGCGTCGGGATGTAATACAAAGGCACTATGCGGACTGCAGTACAACAAGAGCTAATCTTCTCGTTGTTCGTGGTTTGCTTTGAGCGTTTCCTGGGTGATCAGTATTAGATTCCGATGCACTACTGCAAATTTACTCTAACCCTTGGACCGTCAAATTGACGATGAGGCACAGAAATAGCGGAGGTAATTAAAACAAACGGCACAATGCCGACTTAAGTACAGGAAGAGTAAATCTTCTAACTGTATCTGGTTTGCTTTGAGCGTATTCTGGGAGACCAGTTTTAGAATCCGATGCACTACTGCAGGTTTACTCTATCCCTTGGACCTTCAAATTGACGATGAGACACAGAAATTGCGTCGGGATTTAATACAAAAGGCACAATGCTGACTAACGTACAAGAAGAGTAAACCTTCTCATTGTTTGTGGTTTGCTTTGACCGTTTCCTGGGGGATCAGTATTGGATTCCAATGCACTACTGCACGTTTACTCTATCCCTTGGACCTTCAATTTATCGATGAAACACCGAAATTGCGTCGGGATTTAATACAAAAGGCACAATGCCGACTTAAGTACTAGAAGAGTAAATGTTATCATTGTTTGTGGTTTGCTTTGAGCGTTTCCTGGGAGATCAGTATTAGATTCCGATGCACTACTGCACGTTTACTCTATCCCTTGGACCTTCAATTTATAGATGAAACACCGAAATTGCGTCGGGATGTAATACAAAGGCACAATGCCGACTTAAGTTTAAGAAGAGTAATTCTTCTCATTGTTGGTTTTTTTCTTTGATCGTTTCCTGGGAGATCAGTACTAGATTCCGATGCACTACTGCAGCTTTACTCTATTCCTTGGACCTTCAAATTGACGATGAAACACAGAAATTGCGTCGGGATTTAATACAAAAGGCACAATGCCGACTTAAGTACAAGAAGAGTAAATCTTCTCATTGTTTGTAATTTGTTTTGAGCGTTTCCTGGGAGATTAGTATTAGATTCCGATGCACTACTGCAGCTTTACTCTATCCCTTGGACCTTCAAATTGACGATGAAACACAGAAATTGCTTCGGGATTTAATACAAAAGGAACAATGTCGATTTAACTGCAAGAAGAGTAAATCTTCTCAATGTTTCTGGTTTGCTTTGAAAGTTTCCTGGGAGATCAGTAATAGATTCCGATGCACTACTGCAGCTTTACTCTATCCCTAGGACCTCCACACTGACGATGAGACACAGAAATTACGTCGGGATTTAATACGAAAGGGACAATTCCAACTTAAGTCAAGAGGAGTAAATCTTCTCATTGTTTCTCGTTTGCTTTGAGCGTTTCCTGGGAGATCACTATTAGATTCCGATGCACTACTGCAGCTTTACTCTATCCCTTGGACCTTCACATTGACGATGAAACACAGAAATTGCGTCGGGATTTAATACAAAAGGCACAATGCCGACTTAAGTACTAGAAAAGTAAATCTTTTCGTTGATTGTGGTTTGCTTTGAGCGTTTCCTGGGAGATCAGTATTAGATTCCGATGCACTACTGCAGATTTACTCTATCCCTTCTACCTTCACATTGACGATGAAACACAGAAATTGCGTCGGGATATAATAGAAAAGGCACAATTCCGACTTAAGTACAAGAAGAGCAAAACTTCTCGTTGTTTGTTGTTTGCTTTGAGCGTTTCCTGTTAGATCAGTATTAGATTCCGATGCACTACTGCAGCTTTACTCTCTCCCTTGGACCTTCATATTGACGATGAGGCACGGAAATAGAGTAGGGACATAAAACGAACGGCACATTGCCGATTTAAGTACAGGATGAGTAAATCTTCAAATTGTTTCTGGTTTGCTTTGATCGTTTTCTGGGAGATCAGTTTTAGAATCCGAAGCACTACTCCAGCTTTACTCTATCCCTCGGACCTTGACATTGACGATGACACACAGAAATTGCGTCGGGATTTAATACAATAAGGCACAATGCAAGCTTAACTACAAGAAGAGTAAATCTTCTCATTGTTTGTGGTTAGGTTTGAGCATTTCCTGGGAGAAAAGTATTTGATTCCGATGCAGTACTGCAGATTTACTCTAACCGTTGGACCTTCACATTGACGATGAAACACAGATATTGAGTCGGAATTTAATACAAAATGCACAATTCCGACTTAAGTACAAGAAGAGTAAATCCTCTCATTGTTTGTGGTTTGCTTTTAGCGTTTCCTGGGAGATCAGCATTAGATTCCGACGCACTACTGCAGCTTAACTCTATACCTTGGACCTTCAAATTGTCGATGAAACACAGAAATTGCGTCGGGATGTAATACAAAAGGCACAAAGACGGCTTAAGTACAAGAAGAGTAAATTTACTCATTGTTTGTTTTTTGGTTTGAGCGTTTCCTGAGAGATAAGAACTAGATCCGATGCACTACTGGAGCTTTACTTTATCTCTTGGACCTTCTCATTTACAATGAAAAGAAGAAATTCTGTCGGGATTTAATATAAAAGGCACAATTCCGACTTAAGTACAGAAGAGTAAATCATCTCATTGTTTGTGGTTTGCTTTGAGCGTTTCATGGGAGATCAGTATTAGATTCCGTCCACTACTAAAGATTTACTCTATCCCTTGGGCCTTGGCATTGACGATAAAACACAGAAATTGAGTCGGGATTTAATGAGAAAGGCACAATGTCGACTTAAGTACAAGAAGAGTATATTTTCTCATTGTTTGTGGTTTGCGTTGAGAGTTTCCTGGAAGATCAGTAATAGATTCTGATGCACTACTGCAGCTTTACTCTATCCCTTCGACCTTCACATTGACGATGAAACACAGAAATTGCGTCGGGATTTAATACAAAGGCACAATGCCGACTTAAGAACAAGAAGAGTAATTCTTCTCATTGTCTGTGGTTTGCTTTGAGCGTTTCCCTGGAGATCAGTATTAGATTCCGATGATCTATCGCAGCTTTACTCTATTCCTTGGACCTTCAAACTGACGATGAAACACAGAAATTGCGTCGGGATGTAATACAAAATGCTCAATGCCGACTTAAGTACAAGATGAATAAATCTTCTCATTGTTTGTGGTTTGTTTTGATCGTTTCCTGGGTGATCAGTACTAGATTCCGATGCACTGCTGCAGCTTTACTCGATCCCTTGTACCTTCCCATTGACGATGAAACACAGAAATTCCGTCCGGATTTAATACAAAAGGCACAATGCCGACTTAAGTACAAGATGAGTAATTCTTCTCATTGTTTTTGGTTTGCTTTGATCGTTTCCTGGGAGATCATTACTAGATTCCGATGCACTACTGCAGCTTTACTCTATCCGTTGGACCTCCTCATTGAAGATGAAACATAGAAACTGCGTCGGGATTTAATACAAAAGTCACAAAGTTGACTTAAGCAGAAAATGAGTAAATCTTCTCATTGTTTGTGGTTAGGTTTGGGCGTTTCCTGGAAGATTAGTATTAGATACCGATGCATTACTGCAGCTTTACTCGATCCCCTGGACCTTCCCATTGACGATGAAACACAGAAATTCCGCCCGGATTTAATACAAAAGGCACAATGCCGACTTAAGTACAAGATGAGTAAATATTGTCGTTGTTTGTGGTTTGCTTTGAGCGTTTCCTGGGAGATCAGTATTAGATTAAGATGATCTACTGCAGCTTTACTCTATCCCTTGGACCTTCAAACTGACGATGAAACACAGAAATTGCGTCGGGATGTAATACAAAAGGCTCAATGCCGACTTAAGTACATGAAGAGTAAATCTTCTCATTGCTTGTGGTATGCTTTGAGCGTTTCCTGGGAGATCAGTATTAGATTCCGATGCACTACTGCAGATTTACTCTAACCCTTTGACCTTCACATTGACGACGAAACACAGAAATTACGTCTGGATTTAAAAAAAAATACGCAATACCTACTTACATACAAGAGGAGTAAATCTTCTCATTGTTTGTGGTTTGCTTTGAGCGTTTCCTGGTAGATCAGTATCAGATTCCGATGCACTACTGCAGCTTTACTCTATCCCTTGGACCTTCACATTGACGATGAAACACAGAATTTGCGTCTTGATTTAATACAAAAGGCACAATGTCGAATTAACTGCAAGAAGAGTAAATCTTCTCAATGATTCTGGTTTCCTTTGAGCGTCTCCTGGGAGATAAGTAATAGTTTCCGATGCACTACTGCAGCTTTACTCTATGCCTTGGACCTCCACACTGACGATGAAACACAGAAATTGCGTCGGGATTTAATACAAAAGGGACAATGCCGACTTAAGTCAAGATGAGTAAATCTTTTCATGGTTTCTCGTTTGTTTTCAGCGTTTCCTGGGAGATCACTATTACATTCCGATGCACAACTGCAGCTTTACTCTATCCCTTGAACCTCCACACCGACGATGAAACACCGAAATTGCGTCGGGATTTAATACAAAAGGGACAATATCAACTTAAGTCAAGAAGAGTAAACCTTCTCATGGTTTCTCGTTTGCTTTGAGCGTTTCCTGGGAGATCACAATGAGATTCCGATGCACTACTGCAGCTTTACTCTATCCTTTCGAGCTTCACATTAACGATGAAACACAGAAATTACGTCGGGGTTTAATACAAAAGGCACAATGCCGACTTAAGTACTAGAAGAGTAAATCCTTTCATTGATTGTGGTTTGCTTTGAACGTTTCCTGGGGGATCAGTATTAGATTCCGATGCACTACTGCATATTATCTCTATCTCTTGGAATTTCCCAGTAACGATGAAACACAGAAATTGCGTCGGGATTTAATACAAAAGGCACAATGTCGACTTGAGTACAAGAAGAGTAAGTCTTCTCATTGTTTGTGGTTTGCTTTGAGCGTTTCCTGGGATATAAGTATTAGATTCCGATGCACTACTGCAGCTTTACTCTATCCCTTGGACCTTCACATTATCGATGAAACACAGAAATAGCGTCGGGATTTAATACAAAGGCCCAATGACGACTTATGTTCAAGAAGAGTAAATCTTCTCATTGTTTGTGGTATGCTTTGAGCGTTTCCTGGGAGAACAGGATTACATTCCGATCCACTACTGCAGATTTAATCTATCCCTTTGACCTTGACATTGACGATGAAACACTGAAATTGCGTCGGGATTTAATACAAAAGGCACAATGTCGACTTGAGTACAAGAAGAGTAGGTCTTCCCATTGTTTGTGGTTTGCTTTGAGCGTTTCCTGGGATATTAGTGTTAGATTCCGATGCACTACAGCAGTTTCACTCTATCCCTTGGACCTCCAAATTGGCGAAGAAACACATAAATTGCGTCGGGATTTAATACAAAGGCACAATGCAGACTTAAGTACAAGAACAGGAAATCTTCTCATTGTTTGTGGTTTGCTTTGAGCGTTTCCTGGGATATTAGTATTAGATTCCGATGCACTACTGCAGCTTTACTCTATCCCTTGGACCTTCACATAGACGATGAAAGACAGAAATGGCGTCGGGATTTTATACAAAAATCACAATGCCGACATAAGTTCAAGAAGAGTAATTCTTCTCATTCTATGTGGTTTGCTTTGATCAATTCCTGGGAGATAAGTACTAGATTCCGATGCACTACTGCAGCTTTACTCTATCCCTTGGACCTTCTCATTGACGATGAAATACAGAAATTGCGTCGGGATTTAATACAACAGATGAGTAAATCTTCTCATTGTTTGTGGTTTGCTTTGTGCGTTTCCTGTGAGATCAGTATTAGAATCCGATGCACTACCGCAGCTTTACTCTATCCCTTGGACCGTCAAACTGACAATGAAACACAGATATTGCGTCGGGATATAATAAAAAAGGCGCAATGCCGACTTAAGTACATGAAGAGTAAATCTTTTTACTGTCTGTGGTATGCTTTGAGCGTTGCCTGGGAGATCAGTATTAGATTCCGATGCACTACTGCAGCTTTACTCTATCCCTTTGACCTTGTCATTGACAATGAAACTCAGAAATTGCGTCGGGATTTAATACAAAAGGCACAAAGCCGATTTAAGTACAAGATGAGTACATCTTCTCATTGTTTGTGATTTGGTTTGAGCCTTTCCTGGGAGATAAGTATTAGATTCCGATGCACTACCGCAACTTTACTCTATTCCCTTGGACCTCCACATTGACGATGAAACACAGGATTGCGTCGGGATTTAATACAAAGGCAGAATACCGACTTTAGTACAAGAAGAGTAAATCTTCTCATTGTTTGTGGTTTGCTTTGAGCGTTTCCTGGAAGATCAGTTCTAGATTCCGATGCACTACTGCAGCTTGATTCAATCCCTTCGACCTTCTCGTTGACGATGAAACGCAGAAATTGAGTCGGAATTTAATACAAAAGGCACAATGCCGACATATGTACAAGAAGAGTTAATCATCTCATTGTTTCTTGTTTGCTTTGCCCGTTTCCTGGGAGATCAGTACTAGATTCCGATGCACTACTGCAGCTTTACTCTATCACTTGGACCTTCTCATTGACGATGAAACACAGAAATTGCGTTGGGATTTAATAAAAAAAGACACAAAGCCGACTTAAGTAGAAGATGAGTAAATATTCTCATTGTTTGTGTTTAGGTTTGGGCGTTCCCTGGGAGATAAGTATTAGATACCGAAGCACTACTGCAACTTTACTCTATCCCTTATATCTTCACATTGATATTGAAACACAGAAATTCCGTCCGGATTTAATACAAAAAGCACAATGCCGACCTAAGTACAAGAAGAGTAAATCCTCTCATTGTTTGTGGTATGCTTTGATCGTTTCCTGGGAGAACAGTACTAGATTCCGATGTACTACTGCAGCTTTACTCTATCCCTTGGACCTTCTCATTGACGATGAAACACAGAAATTGCGTCGGGATATAATACAAAACACACAAAGCCGACATAAGTAGAGGAAGAGTAAATCTTCTCATTGTTTGTTGTTAGGTTTGAGCGTTTCCTGGGAGATAAGTATTAGATACCGAAGCACTACTGCAACTTTACTCTATCCCTTCGACCTTCACATTGACATTGAATCACAGAAATTGCGTCGGGAAGTAATACAAAAGGCACAATGCCGACTTAAGTACATGAAGAGTAAATCTTTTTATTGTTTGTGGTATGCTTTGAGCGTTTCCTGGGAGATCAGTATTAGATTCCGATGCACTACTGCAGATTTACTCTAACCCTTTGACCGTCACATTGACGATGAAACACAGAAATTGCGTCTGAATTTCATAAAAATGCACAATACCTACTTACGTACAAGCAGAGTAATTGATCTCATTGTTTGTGGTTTGCTCTGAGCGTTTCCTGGGAGATCAGTATTTGATTCCGATGCACTACTGCAGCTTTATTCTATCCCTTGTACCTTCAAATTGACGGTGAAACACAGAAATAGCGTCGGGATTTAATACATAAGGCACAATGTCGATTTAGCTACAAGGAGAGTAAATCTTCTCAATGTTTGTGGTATGCTTTGAGCGTTTCCTAGGAGATCAGTAATCGATTCCGATGCACTACTGCAGCTTTACTCTATCGCTTGGACGTCAACACTGACGATGAAACACAGAAATTGCGTCGGGATTTAATACAAAAGACACAATGCTGACTTAAGTACAAGAAGAGTAAATCTTGTCATTGTCTGTGGTTTGCTTTGAGCTTTTCCGAGGAGATCAGTATTACATTCCGATGCACTACTGCAGATTAACTCTATCCCTTGGACCTTCACATTGATGGTGAAACACAGAATGCGCGTCGGGATTTAATACAATAGGCACAATGTCGATTTAACTGCAAGAACAGTAAATCTTCTCAATGTTTCTGGTTTGCTTTGACCGTTTCCTGGGAGATCAGTAATAGATTCCGATGCACTCCTGCAGCTTTACTCTATCCCTTGGACCTCCACACTGACGATGAAACACAGAAATTGCGTCGGGATTTAATACAATAGGGACAATGCCGACTTAAGTCAAGAAGAGTAAATCTTCTCATGGTTTCTCGTTTGCTTTGAGCGTTTCCTGGGAGATCACTATTACATTCCCATGCACTACTGCAGCTGTACTCTATCCCTTTGACCTCACATTGACGATGAAACACAGATATTGCGTAGGGCTTTAATACAAAAGGCACAATGCCGACTTACGTACAAGACGAGTTAATCCTCTCGTTGCTTGGGGTTTGATTTGAGCGTTTCCTGGGAAATGAGTATTAGGTTCCGTTGCACTACTGCAGCTTTACTCTATCCCTTCGAGCTTCACATTAACGATGATACACAGAAATTGCGTCGGGATTTAATACAAAAGGCACAATGTCGACTTAAGTACTAGAAGAGTAAATCTTTTCATTGATTGTGGTTTGCTTTGAACGTTTCCTGGGGTATCAGTATTAGATTCCGTTGCACTACTGCAGATTTACTCTATTCCTTGGACCATCACAGTAACGATGAAACACAGAAATTGCGTCGGGATTTAATACAAAAGGCACAATGTCGACTTGAGTACAAGAAGAGTAAGTCTTCTCATTGTTTGTGGTTTGCTTTGAGCGTTTCCTGGGATATTAGTATTCGATTCCGATGCACTACTGCAGCTTTACTCTATTCATTGGACCTTCACATTATCGATGAAACACAGAAATTGCGTCGGGATTTAATACAAAAGGCACACTGCCCACTTAAGTACAAGATGAGTCATTCTTCTCATGGTTTCTGGTTTGCTTTGAGCGTTACCTGGGAGATCAGTATTAGATTCCGATGCACTACTGCAGCTTTACTCTATCCCTTGGACATCCCATTGACGATGAAACACAGAAATTCCGTCCGGATTTAATACAAAAGGCACAATGCCGACTTAAGTACAAGACGAGTAAATCTTCTCATTGTTTCTGGTTTGCTTTGAGCGTTTCCTAGGAGATCAGTTTTAGTTTCCGATGCACTACTGCAGCTTTACTCTATCCCTTGGACCTTCACGTAGACGATGAAAGACAGAAACTGCGTCGGGATTTTATACAAAAGGCACAATGCCGACTTAAGTACAAGAAGAGTAATTCTTCGCATTCTATGTGGTTTGCTTTGATCATTTCCTGGGAGATCAGTACTAGATTCCGATGCACTACTGCAGCTTTACTCTATCCCTTGGACCTTCTCATTGACGATGAAATACAGAAATTGCGTCGGGATTTAATACAAAAGACACAAAGCCGACTTAAGTAGAAGATGAGTAAATATTCTCATTGTTTGTAGTTAATTTTGAGCGTTTCCTGGCAGATAAGTATTAGATACCGATACACTACTGCAACTTAACTCTATCCCTTGGACCTTCACATTGACATTGAAACACAGAAATTGCGTCGAGATTCAATTCAAAAGGCACAATTCCGACATACGTACAAGAAGAGTAAATCTTCTCATTGTTTGTGGTTTGCTTTGAGCGTTTCCTGTGAGATCAGTATTAGAATCCGATGCACTACCGCAGCTTTACTCTATCCCTTGGGCCTTCAAACTTACAATGAAACACAGAAATTGCGTCGGGATATAACACAAAGGGCACAATGCCGACTTAACTCCAAGAAGAGTAAATCTTCCACATGTTTGTGGTTTGCTTTGAGGGTTTCCTGGGTGATTAGTAACAGATTCCGATGCAGTACTGCAGCTTCAATCTATCCCTTGGACCTCCACATTGGCGATGAAACACAGAAATTGCATCGGGATATAATACAATGGCGCAATGCCGACATAAGTACAAGAAGAGTAAAGCTTCTCATTGTTTGTGGATTGCTTTGAGCGTTTCCTGGAATATCAGTACTAGATTCCGGTGCACTACTACAGCTTTATTCTATCCCTTGGACCTCCACATTGACATTGAAACACAGAAATTGCGTCGGGATTCAATTCAAAACTCACAATTCCGACTTAAGTACAAGAATAGTAAATCTTCTCATTGTTTGTTGTTTGCTTTGAGCGGTTCCTGGGAGATCAGTATTAGACTCCGATGCACTACTGCAGCTATACTCTATTCATTGGACCTTCTAATGGACAATGAAACATAGAAATTGCGTCGGAATGTAATACAAAAGGCACAATGCCGACTTAAGTACAAGAGGAGTAAATCTTCTCATTGTTTGTGGTTTGGTTTGAGCCTTTCCTGGGAGATAAGTATTAGAATCCGATGCACTACTGCAGCTTTACTCTATTCCTTGGACCTTCACATTGACGATGAAACACAGAAAGTGCGTCGGGATTCAATACAAAAGGCACAATTCCGACATAAGTACAAGAAGAGTAATTCTTCTCATTGTTTGAGGGTTGCTTTGATCGTTTCCTTGGAGATCAGTACTAGATTCCGATGCACTACTGCAGCTTTACTCTATCACACAAAATTGCGTCGGGATTTAATGCAAAAGACACAAAGCCGACTTAAGTAGAAGATGAGTAAATCTTCTCATTGTTTGTGGTTAGTTTTGAGCGTTTCCTGGGAGATCAGTACTAGATTCCGATGCACTACCGCAGCTTTAATCTATCCCTTTGACCTTCACACGGACGATGAAACACAGAAATTGTGTCGGGATGTAATACAAAAGGCACAATGCCGAGTTAAGTAAATGAAGAGTAAATCTTCTCATTGTTTGTGGTATGCTTTAAGCGTTTACTGTGAGATCAGTACTAGATTCCGATGCACTACTGCAGCTTTACTCTATCACACAGAAATTGCGGCTGGATTTAATAAAAATGCACAATACCTACTTACGTACAAGAGGAGTAAATCTTCTCATTGTTTGTGGTTTGCCTTGAGGGATGCCTGGGAGATCAGTATTAGATTCCATTGCACTACTGCAGTTTTACTTTATCCCATGGACCTTCAAATTGACGATGAAACACAGAAATAGCGTCTGGATTTAATACAAAAGGCACAATGCCGACATAAGTAGAAGAAGAGTAAATCTTCTCATTGTTTGTGGTGTGGTTTGAACGTTGCCTGTGAGATCAGCACTAGATTCCGATGTACTACTGCAGATTTACTCTATCCCTTTGTCCTCCACATTGACGATGAAATATAGAAATTGCGACGGGATTTAATAATAAAATCACAAAGCCTACTTAAGTACAAGAAGAGTAAATCTTGTCATTGTTTTGTGTTTGCATCAAGCGTTTCCTGGGAGGTCAGTATTAGATTCCGATGCACTACTGCAGCTTTACTCTATTCTCTTGGACCTCCAAATTGACGATGAAACACAGAAATTGCGTCGGGATATAATACAAAAGGCACAATGCCGACTTAAGTACAAGAGGAGTAAATCTTCTCATTGTTTGTGGTAAGCTTTGAGCGTTTCCTGGGAGATCAGCATTAGATTACGATGTACTACTGCAGATTTACCCTATCCCATTGTCCTCCACATTTTCGATGAAATATAGAAATTGCGGCGGGATTTAATAATAAAATCACAATGCCTATTTAAGTACAAAAAAAGTAAATCTAGTCATTGTTAGTGGTTTGCTTTGAGCGTTTCCTGGGAGATCAGTATTAGATTCCGATGCGCTGCTGCAGATTTGCTCTATCCCCTGGACATTCACATTGACGATGAAACACAGAAATTGCGTCGGGATTTAATACAAAAGGCACAATGCTGACTTAAGTACTAGAAGAGTAAATCTTTTCATTGATTGTGGTTTGCTTTGAGCGTTTCCTGGGAGATCAGTATTAGATTCCGGTGCACTACTGCAGATTTACTCTATGCCCTGGACCTTCACTTTGACGATGAAACACAGAAATTGCGTCGGGATTTAATACAGAAGGCGTAATGCTGACTTAAGTACAAGAAGAGTAAGTCTTCTCATTGTTAGTGGTTTGCTTTGAGCGTTTCCTGGATGATCAGTATTAGATTCCGATGCACTACTGCAGCTTTACTCTATCCCTTGGACCTTCACATTATCGATGAAACACAGATTTGCGTCAGGATTTAATACAAAGGCACAATGCCGACTGAAGTTCAAGAAGAGTAAATCTTCTCATTGTTTGTGGTATGCTTTGAGCGTTTCCTGGGAGATCGGTATTAGATTCCGGTGCACTACTGCAGACTTACTCTATCCCCTAGACCTTCACTTTGACGATGAAACACAGAAATTGCGTCGGGATTTAATACAGAAGGCGTAATGCAGACTTAAGTACAAGAAGAGTTAGTCTTCTCATTGTTTGTGGTTTACTTTGAGCGTTTCCTGGATGATCAGTATTAGATTCCGATGCACTACTGCAGCTTTACTCCATCCCTTGAACCTTCACATTACCGATGAAACACAGAATTTGCGTCGGGATTTAATACAAAGGCACAATGCCGACTTCAGTTCAAGAAGAGTAAATCTTCTCATTTTTTGTGGTATGCTTTGAGCGTTTCCTGGGAGATCAGTGTTAGATTCCGATGCACTACTGCAGATTTACTCTATCCTATTGACCTTCACATTTACGATGAAACACAGATATTGCGTCGGGATTAAATAAAAAATGCACAATAACTACTTACGTACAAGAAGAGTAAATTTTCTCATTGTTTGTGGTGTGCTTCCAGGCGTTACCTGAGAGATCAGTATTAGATTCCGATGCACTACCCTAGCTTTACTCTATCCCTTGGACCTTCACATTGACGGTGAAACACAGAAATTGCTTCGGGATTTAATACAAAAGGCACAATGGCGACTTAACGGCAAGAAGAGTAAATCTTCCCAATGTTTCTGGTTTGCTTTGAGCGTTTCCTGGGAGATCAGTAATAGATTCCGATGCACTACTGCGGCTTCACGGTTTCCCTTGCACCTCCACATTGGCGATGAGACACAGAAATTGCGTCGGGATTTAATACAGAAGGCGTAATGCAGACTTAAGTACAAGAAGAGTTAATCTTCTCATTGTTTCTGGTTTGCCTTGAGCGTTTCCTGGGAGACCAGTATTAGATTCCGATGTGCTACTGCAGCTTTATTCTATGCCTTGGACCTTCTCATTGACGATGAAACACAGGAACTGCGTCGGGATTTAATACAAAAGGCACAATGCCGACTTACGTTCAAGAAGAGTAAACCTTCTCATTGTTTTGTGATTGCTTTGAGCGTTTCCTGGGAGGTCAGTATTAGATTCCGATGCACTACTGCAGCTTCACTCTATTCCCTTGGACCTTCAAATTGACTATGAAACACAGAAATTGCGTCGGGATTCAATACAAAAGGCACAACTCCGACATAAGTACAAGAAGAGTAAATCTTCTCATTGTTTGTGGTTGGCTTTGAGCGTTTCCTGGGAGATCAGTATTAGATTCCGGTGCACTACCGCAGCATTACTCCATTCCCTTGGACATCCAAATTGAGGATGAAACACAGAAATTGCGTCGGGATATAATAGAAAAGGCACAATGCTGACTTAAGTACAAGAAGAGTAAATCTTCTCTTTGTTTGTGGTATGCTTTGAGCGTTTCCTGGGAATCAGTATTAGATTCCGATGTACTTCTCCAGATTTACTCAATCCCTTTGTCCTCCACATTGACGATGAAATACAGAAATTGGGTCGGGATATAATAAAAAAGGCACAATGCCTACTTAAGTACAAGATAAGAAAATCTTGTAATTGTTTGTGGTTTGCTTTGATCGTTTCCTGGGAGATCAGTAATAGATTCCGATGCACTGCTGCAGATTTGCTCTATCCCCTGGAGCTTCACATTGACGATGAAACACAGAGATTTCTTCATGATTTAATACTAAAGGCACAATGTCGACTTAACTGCAAGAAGAGTAAATCTTCTCAATGTTTCTGGTTTGCTTTGAGTCTTTCCTGGGAGATCAGTATTAGATTGCGATGCACTACTGCAGCTGTACTCTATCCCTTAGACCTCCACATTGACGATGAGACACGGAAATTGCGTAGGGATTTAATACAAAAGGCACAAAGCCGACTTAAGCACAAGAAGAGTTAATCTTCTCATTGTTTCTGGTTTGCATTGAGCGTTTCCTGTGAGATCGGTATTAGATTCCGATGTGCTACTGCAGCTTTATCCCATGGACCTTCACATTGACGATGAAACACAGAAATTGCGTCGGGATTTAATACAAACGGCACAATACCGACTTATGTACAAGATGAGCAAAACTTCTCTTTGTTTGTGGTTTGCTTTGAGCGTTTCCTAGGAGATCAGAATTAGATTCCGATGCACTACTGCAGCTTTACTGTATCCCTTGGACCTTCACATGGACTATGAATTACAGAAATTGCATCGGGATGTAATACAACAGGTAGAACGCCGACTTACGTACAAGAAGAGTAAATCTTATCATTGTTTGTTGTTTGCCTTGATCGTTTCCTGGGAGATCAGTATTAGATTCTGAAGCGCTACTGCAGATTTGCTCAATCCCTTGGACCTTCACATTGACGATGAAACACAGAAACTGCGTCGGGATTTAATACAAAAGGCACAATGCCAACTTACGTTCAAGAAGAGTAAATCTTCTCACTGTTTTGTGATTGCTTTGAGCGTTTCCTGGGAGGTCAGTATTAGATTCCGATGCACTACTGCAGCTTCACTCTATTCCCTTGGACCTTCAAATTGACTATGAAACACAGAAATTGCGTCGGGATATAATACAAAAGGCACAATGCCGACTTCAGTACAAGAAGAGTAAATCTTCTCATTGTTTGTGGTATGCCTTGAGCGTTTCCTGGGAGATCAGCATTAGATTCCGATGTACTACTACAGATTTACTCTATCCCTTTGTCCTCCACATTGACGATGAAATATAGAAATTGCGTCGGGATTTAATAATAAAATCACAATGCCTACTTAAGTACAAGAAGAGTAAATCTTGTCATTGTTAGTGGTTTGCTTTGAGCGTTTCCTTGGAGATCAGTATTAGTTTCCGATGCACTGCTGCAGATTTGCTCTATCCCCTGGACATTCACATTGACAATGAAACACAGAAATTGCGTCGGGATGTAATACAAAAGGCGCAATGCTGACTTAAGTACTAAAGGAGTAAATCTTTTCATTGATTGTGGTTTGCTTTGAGCGTTTATTGGGAGATCAGTATTAGATTACGATGCACTACTGCAGATTTACTCTATCCCCTGGACCTTTACTTTGACGATGAAACACAGAAATTGCGTCGGGATTTAATACAGAAGGCGTAATGCCGACTTAAGTACAATAAGAGTAATCTTCTCATTGTTTGTGGTATGCTTTGAGCGGTTCCTGGGAGATCAGCATTACATTCCGATGTACTACTGCAGATTTACTCTATCCCTTTGTCCTCCACATTGACGATGAAATATAGAAATTGCGTCGGGATTTAATAATAAAATCACAATGCCTACTTAAGTACAAGAAGAGTAAATCTTGTCATTGTTAGTGGTTTGCTTTGAGCGTTTCCTGGGAGATCAGTATTAGATTCCGATGCACTGCTGCAGATTTGCTCTATCCCCTGGACATTCACATTGACGATGAAACACAGAAACTGCGTAGGGATTTAATACAAAAGGCACAATGCCGACTTAAGTTCAAGAAGAGTAAATCTTCTCATTGTTTGTGGTATGCTTTGAGCGTTTCCTGGGAGATCAGTAATAGATTCCGATGCACTACTGCAGCTTCACCCAATCCCTTGGACCTCCACATTGGCGATGAGACACAGAAATTGCGTCGGATTTTAGTACAAAGGCGCAATGATGACTTAAGTACATCAAGAGTAAATCTTTTCATTGTTTGTGGTTTGCTTTGAGCGTTTACTGCGAAATCAGTATGAGATTCCGATGCACTGCTGAAGATTTGCTCTATCCCATGGACCTTCACATTGACGATGAAACACAGAGATTTCTTCGGGATTTAATACTAAAGGCACAATGTCGACTTAACTGCAAGAAGAGTAAATCTTCTCAATGTTTCTGGTTTGCTTTGATCCTTTCCTGGGAGATCAGTATTAGATTGCGATGCACAACTGCAGCTTTACTCTATCCCTTGGACCTTCACATTGACGATGAAACACAGTAATTGCATCGGGATTTAATACAAAAAGGCACAATGCAGGCTTAAGTACAAGAATAGTAGATCTTCTCATTGTTTGTGATTTGGTTTGAGGGTTTCCTGGGAGAAAAGTATTGGATTTCGATGCACTACTGCAGCTTTACTCTACCCCTTGTACCTTAACATTGAGGATGAAACACAGAAATTGCGTCGGGATGTAATACAACAGGCAGAACGCCGACTTAAGTACAAGAAGATTAAATCTTCTCATTGTTTGTGGTTTGCCTTGATCGTTTCCTGGGAGACCAGTATTTGATTCTGAAGCACTACTGCAGATTTACAATATCCCTTGGACCTTCACATTGACGATGAAACACTGAAATTGCGTCCGGACTTGATACAAAAGGCACAGTGCCGACGTAAGTACTAGAACAGTAAGTCTTCTCATTGTTTGTGGTTTACTTTGAGCGTTTCCTGGGAGATCAGTATTAGATTCCGATGCACAGCTGCAGATTTGCTCTACCCCTGGACATTCACATTGACAATGAAACACAGAAATCGCGTCGGGATTTAATACAAAAGGCACAATACTGACTTAAGTACTAGAAGAGTAAATCGTTTCAATGATTGTGGTTTGCTTTGAGCGTTTCCTGGGAGATCAATATTAGATTACGACGCACTACTGCAGATTTACTCTATCCCCTGGACCTTCACTTTGACGATGAAACACAGAAATTGCGACGGGATTTAATACAGAAGGCGTAATGCCGACTTAAGTACAAGAAGAGTAAATCTTCTCATTGTTTGTGGTATATTTTGAGCGTATCCTGGGAGATCAGCATTAGATTCCGATGTACTACTGTATATTTACTCTATCCCTTTGTCCTCCACATTGCCGATGAAACATAGAAATTGCGTCTGGATTTAATAATAAAATCACAATGCCTAGTTAAGTACAAGAAGAGTAAATCTTGTCGTTGTTAGTGGTTTGTTTTGAGCGTTTCCTGAGAGATCAGTATTAGATTCCGATGTGCTACTGCAGCTTTATTCTATCCCTTGGTCCTTCACATTGACGATGAAACACAGAAATTGCGCCAGGATTTAATACAAAAGGCTTAAAGCCGACTTAAGTACAAGAAGGGTAAATCTTCTCGTTGTTTGTGGTTTGGTTTGGGCGTTTACTGGGAGATATGTATTAGATTCCGATGCACTACTGCAGCATTACTCTATTCCCTTGGACCTCCAAATTGAGGATGAAACACAGAAATTGCTTCGGGATATAATACAAAAGGCACAATGCCGACTTAAGTACAAGAAGGTTAAATCTTCTCATTGCTTGTGGTATGCTTTGAGCGTTTCCTGGGAAATCAGTATTAGATTCCGATGTACTTCTGCAGATTTACTCTATCCCTTTGTCCTCCACATTGTCGATGAAATACAGAAATTGCGTCGGGATATAATAAAAAAGGCACAATGACTACTTAAGTACAAGAAGAGTAAATCTTGTCATTGTTTATGGTTTGCTTTGAGCGTTTCCTGGGAGATCAGTATTAGATTCCGATGCACTGCTGAAGATTTGCTCTATCCCCTGGACCTTCACATTGACGATGAAACATAGAGATTTCTTCGGGATTTAATACTAAAGGCATAATGTCGACTTAACTGCAAGAAGAGTAAATCTTCTCAATGTTTCTGGTTTGCTTTGAGCCTTTCCTGGGAGATCAGTATTAGATTGCGATGCACTACTGCAGCTGTACTCTATCCCTTAGACCTCCACATTGACGATGAGACACGGAAATTGCGTCCGGATTTAATACAAACAGCACAATACCGACTTATGTACAAGATGAGCAAAGCTTCTCTTTGTTTGTGGTTTGCTTTGAGCGTTTGCTAGGAGATCAGTATTAGATTCCGTTGCACAACTGCAGCTTTACTCTATCCCTTGGACCTTCACATTGACGATGAAACACAGAGATTGCGTCGGGATGTAATACAACAGGCAGAACTCCGACTTTAGTACAAGAAGAGTAAATTTTCACATTGTTTGTAGTTTGCCTTGATCGTTTCCCGGGAGATCAGTATTAGATTCTGAAGCACTACTGCAGCTTTACTCTATCCCTTGGACCTTCACATTGACGATGAAACACAGAAATTTCGTCGGGACTTAACACAAAAGGCACAATGCCGACTTAAGTACAAGAAGAGTAGATCTTCTCAATGTTTCTGGTTTGCTTTGAGCGTTTCCTGGGGATCAGTATTAGTTTACGATGCACTACTCCAGCTTTACTCTATCCCTTTGACCTCCACATTGACGATGAAACATAGAAATTGCGTCGGGATTTAATAATAAAATCACAATGCCTACTTAAGTACAAGAATAGTAAAACTTGTCATTGTTTTGTGTTTGCTTTGAGCGTTTCCTGGGACGTCAGTATCAGATTCCGATGCACTACTGCAGCTTTACTCTATCCCTTGGACCTTCACATTATCGATGAAACACAGAAATTGCGGCGGGATATAACACAAAGGGCACAATGCCGACTTAACTCCAAGAAGAGTAAATCTTCCACATGTTTGTGGTTTGCTTCGAGGGTTTCCTGGGTGATTAGTAACAGATTCCGATGCAGTACTGCAGCTTCAATCTATCCCTTGGACCTCCACATTGGCGATGAAACACAGAAATTGCATCGGGATATAATACAACGGCGCAATGCCGACATAAGTACAAGAAGAGTAAAGCTTCTCATTGTTTGTGGATTGCTTTGAGCGTTTCCTGGAATATCAGTACTAGATTCCGGTGCACTACTACAGCTTTATTCTATCCCTTGGACCTCCACATTGACATTGAAACACAGAAATTGCGTCGGGATTCAATTCAAAACTCACAATTCCGACTTAAGTACAAGAATAGTAAATCTTCTCATTGTTTGTTGTTTGCTCTGAGCGGTTCCTGGGAGATCAGTATTAGACTCCGATGCACTACTGCAGCTATACTCTATTCATTGGACCTTCTAATGGACAATGAAACATAGAAATTGCGTCGGAATGTAATACAAAAGGCACAATGCCGAGTTAAGTAAATGAAGAGTAAATCTTCTCATTGTTTGTGGTATGCTTTAAGCGTTTACTGTGAGATCAGTACTAGATTCCGATGCACTACTGCAGCTTTACTCTATCACACAGAAATTGCGTCTGGATTTAATAAAAATGCACAATACCTACTTACGTACAAGAGGAGTAAATCTCCTCATTGTTTGTGGTTTGGTTTGAGCCTTTCCTGGGAGATAAGTATTAGAATCCGATGCACTACTGCAGCTTTACTCTATTCCTTGGACCTTCACATTGACGATGAAACACAGAAAGTGCGTCGGGATTCAATACAAAAGGCACAATTCCGACATAAGTACAAGAAGAGTAATTCTTCTCATTGTTTGAGGGTTGCTTTGATCGTTTCCTTGGAGATCAGTACTAGATTCCGATGCACTACTGCAGCTTTACTCTATCACACAGAAATTGCGTCGGGATTTAATGCAAAAGACACAAAGACGACTTAAGAAGAAGATTAGTAAATCTTCTCATTGTTTGTGGTTAGTTTTGAGCGTTTCCTGGGAGATCAGTACTAGATTCCGATGCACTACCGCAGCTTTAATCTATCCCTTTGACCTTCACACGGACGATGAAACACAGAAATTGTGTCGGGATGTAATACAAAAGGCACAATGCCGTGTTAAGTAAATGAAGAGTAAATCTTCTCATTGTTTGTGGTATGCTTTAAGCGTTTACTGTGAGATCAGTACTAGATTCCGATGCACTACTGCAGCTTTACTCTATCACACAGAAATTGCGTCTGGATTTAATAAAAATGCACAATACCTACTTACGTACAAGAGGAGTAAATCTTCTCATTGTTTGTGGTTTGCCTTGAGGGATGCCTGGGAGATCAGTATTAGATTCCATTGCACTACTGCAGTTTTACTTTATCCCATGGACCTTCAAATTGACGATGAAACACAGAAATAGCGTCTGGATTTAATACAAAAGGCACAATGCCGACATAAGTAGAAGAAGAGTAAATCTTCTCATTGTTTGTGGTGTGGTTTGAACGTTGCCTGTGAGATCAGCATTAGATTCCGATGTACTACTGCAGATTTACTCTATCCCTTTGTCCTCCACATTGACGATGAAATATGGAAATTGCGACGGGATTTAATAATAAAATCACAAAGCCTACTTAAGTACAAGAAGAGTAAATCTTGTCATTGTTTTGTGTTTGCATCAAGCGTTTCCTGGGAGGTCAGTATTAGATTCCGATGCACTACTGCAGCTTTACTCTATTCCCTTGGACCTCCAAATTGACGATGAAACACAGAAATTGCGTCGGGATATAATACAAAAGGCACAATGCCGACTTAAGTACAAGAGGAGTAAATCTTCTCATTGTTTGTGGTATGCTTTGAGCGTTTCCTGGGAGATCAGCATTAGATTACGATGTACTACTGCAGATTTACCCTATCCCATTGTCCTCCACATTTACGATGAAATATAGAAATTGCGGCGGGATTTAATAATAAAATCACAATGCCTATTTAAGTACAAAAAGAGTAAATCTAGTCATTGTTAGTGGTTTGCTTTGAGCGTTTCCTGGGAGATCAGTATTAGATTCCGATGCGCTGCTGCAGATTTGCTCTATCCCCTGGACATTCACATTGACGATGAAACACAGAAATTGCGTCGGGATTTAATACAAAAGGCACAATGCTGACTTAAGTACTAGAAGAGTAAATCTTTTCATTGATTGTGGTTTGCTTTGAGCGTTTCCTGGGAGATCAGTATTAGATTCCGGTGCACTACTGCAGATTTACTCTATGCCCTGGACCTTCACTTTGACGATGAAACACAGAAATTGCGTCGGGATTTAATACAGAAGGCGTAATGCCGACTTAAGTACAAGAAGAGTAAGTCTTCTCATTGTTAGTGGTTTGCTTTGAGCGTTTCCTGGATGATCAGTATTAGATTCCGATGCACTACTGCAGCTTTACTCTATCCCTTGGACCTTCACATTATCGATGAAACACAGATTTGCGTCAGGATTTAATACAAAGGCACAATGCCGACTGAAGTTCAAGAAGAGTAAATCTTCTCATTGTTTGTGGTATGCTTTGAGCGTTTCCTGGGAGATCGGTATTAGATTCCGGTGCACTACTGCAGATTTACTCTATCCCCTAGACCTTCACTTTGACGATGAAACACAGAAATTGCGTCGGGATTTAATACAGAAGGCGTAATGCAGACTTAAGTACAAGAAGAGTAAGTCTTCTCATTGTTTGTGGTTTACTTTGAGCGTTTCCTGGATGATCAGAATTAGATTCCGATGCACTACTGCAGCTTTACTCCATCCCTTGAACCTTCACATTACCGATGAAACACAGAATTTGCGTCGGGATTTAATACAAAGGCACAATGCCGACTTCAGTTCAAGAAGAGTAAATCTTCTCATTTTTTGTGGTATGCTTTGAGCGTTTCCTGGGAGATCCGTGTTAGATTCCGATGCACTACTGCAGATTTACTCTATCCTATTGACCTTCACATTTACGATGAAACACAGATATTGCGTCGGGATTAAATAAAAAATGCACAATAACTACTTACGTACAAGAAGAGTAAATTTTCTCATTGTTTGTGGTGTGCTTCCAGGCGTTACCTGAGAGATCAGTATTAGATTCCGATGCACTACTCTAGCTTTACTCTATCCCTTGGACCTTCACATTGACGGTGAAACACAGAAATTGCTTCGGGATTTAATACAAAAGGCACAATGTCGACTTAACGGCAAGAAGAGTAAATCTTCCCAATGTTTCTGGTTTGCTTTGAGCGTTTCCTGGGAGATCAGTAATAGATTCCGATGCACTACTGCGGCTTCACGGTTTCCCTTGCACCTCCACATTGGCGATGAGACACAGAAATTGCGTCGGGATTTAATACAGAAGGCGTAATGCAGACTTAAGTACAAGAAGAGTTAATCTTCTCATTGTTTCTGGTTTGCCTTGAGCGTTTCCTGGGAGACCAGTATTAGATTCCGATGTGCTACTGCAGCTTTATTCTATGCCTTGGACCTTCTCATTGACGATGAAACACAGGAACTGCGTCGGGATTTAATACAAAAGGCACAATGCCGACTTACGTTCAAGAAGAGTAAACCTTCTCATTGTTTTGTGATTGCTTTGAGCGTTTCATGGGAGGTCAGTATTAGATTCCGATGCACTACTGCAGCTTCACTCTATTCCCTTGGACCTTCAAATTGACTATGAAACACAGAAATTGCGTCGGGATTCAATACAAAAGGCACAACTCCGACATAAGTACAAGAAGAGTAAATCTTCTCATTGTTTGTGGTTGGCTTTGAGCGTTTCCTGGGAGATCAGTATTAGATTCCGGTGCACTACCGCAGCATTACTCCATTCCCTTGGACATCCAAATTGAGGATGAAACACAGAAATTGCGTCGGGATATAATAGAAAAGGCACAATGCTGACTTAAGTACAAGAAGAGTAAATCTTCTCTTTGTTTGTGGTATGCTTTGAGCGTTTCCTGGGAATCAGTATTAGATTCCGATGTACTTCTCCAAATTTACCCAATCCCTTTGTCCTCCACATTGACGATGAAATACAGAAATTGGGTCGGGATATAATAAAAAAGGCACAATGCCTACTTAAGTACAAGATAAGAAAATCTTGTAATTGTTTGTGGTTTGCTTTGATCGTTTCCTGGGAGATCAGTAATAGATTCCGATGCACTGCTGCAGATTTGCTCTATCCCCTGGAGCTTCACATTGACGATGAAACACAGAGATTTCTTCATGATTTAATACTAAAGGCACAATGTCGACTTAACTGCAAGAAGAGTAAATCTTCTCAATGTTTCTGGTTTGCTTTGAGTCTCTCCTGGGAGATCAGTATTAGATTGCGATGCACTACTGCAGCTGTACTCTATCCCTTAGACCTCCACATTGACGATGAGACACGGAAATTGCGTAGGGATTTAATACAAAAGGCACAAAGCCGACTTAAGCACAAGAAGAGTTAATCTTCTCATTGTTTCTGGTTTGCATTGAGCGTTTCCTGTGAGATCGATATTAGATTCCGATGTGCTACTGCAGCTTTATCCCATGGACCTTCACATTGACGATGAAACACAGAAATTGCGTCGGGATTTAATACAAACGGCACAATACCGACTTATGTACAAGATGAGCAAAACTTCTCTTTGTTTGTGGTTTGCTTTGAGCGTTTCCTAGGAGATCAGAATTAGATTCCGATGCACTACTGCAGCTTTACTGTATCCCTTGGACCTTCACATGGACTATGAATTACAGAAATTGCATCGGGATGTAATACAACAGGTAGAACGCCGACTTACGTACAAGAAGAGTAAATCTTATCATTGTTTGTTGTTTGCCTTGATCGTTTCCTGGGAGATCAGTATTAGATTCTGAAGCGCTACTGCAGATTTGCTCAATCCCTTGCACCTTCACATTGACGATGAAACACAGAAACCGCGTCGGGATTTAATACAAAAGGCACAATGCCAACTTACGTTCAAGAAGAGTAAATCTTCTCATTGTTTTGTGATTGCTTTGAGCGTTTCCTGGGAGGTCAGTATTAGATTCCGATGCACTACTGCAGCTTCACTCTATTCCCTTGGACCTTCAAATTGACTATGAAACACAGAAATTGCGTCGGGATATAATACAAAAGGCACAATGCCGACTTCAGTACAAGAAGAGTAAATCTTCTCATTGTTTGTGGTATGCCTTGAGCGTTTCCTGGGAGATCAGCATTAGATTCCGATGTACTACTACAGATTTACTCTATCCCTTTGTCCTCCACATTGACGATGAAATATAGAAATTGCGTCGGGATTTAATAATAAAATCACAATGCCTACTTAAGTACAAGAAGAGTAAATCTTGTCATTGTTAGTGGTTTGCTTTGAGCGTTTCCTTGGAGATCAGTATTAGTTTCCGATGCACTGCTGCAGATTTGCTCTATCCCCTGGACATTCACATTGACAATGAAACACAGAAATTGCGTCGGGATTTAATACAAAAGGCGCAATGCTGACTTAAGTACTAAAAGAGTAAATCTTTTCATTGATTGTGGTTTGCTTTGAGCGTTTATTGGGAGATCAGTATTAGATTACGATGCACTACTGCAGATTTACTCTATCCCCTGGACCTTTACTTTGACGATGAAACACAGAAATTGCGTCGGGATTTAATACAGAAGGCGTAATGCCGACTTAAGTACAATAAGAGTAATCTTCTCATTGTTTGTGGTATGCTTTGAGCGGTTCCTGGGAGATCAGCATTACATTCCGATGTACTACTGCAGATTTACTCTATCCCTTTGTCCTCCACATTGACGATGAAATATAGAAATTGCGTCGGGATTTAATAATAAAATCACAATGCCTACTTAAGTACAAGAAGAGTAAATCTTGTCATTGTTAGTGGTTTGCTTTGAGCGTTTCCTGGGAGATCAGTATTAGATTCCGATGCACTGCTGCAGATTTGCTCTATCCCCTGGACATTCACATTGACGATGAAACACAGAAACTGCGTAGGGATTTAATACAAAAGGCACAATGCCGACTTAAGTTCAAGAAGAGTAAATCTTCTCATTGTTTGTGGTATGCTTTGAGCGTTTCCTGGGAGATCAGTAATAGATTCCGATGCACTACTGCAGCTTCACCCTATCCCTTGGACCTCCACATTGGCGATGAGACACAGAAATTGCGTCGGATTTTAGTACAAAGGCACAGTGATGACTTAAGTACATCAAGAGTAAATCTTTTCATTGATTGTGGTTTGCTTTGAGCGTTTCCCTGGAGATCAGCATTAGATTCCGATGTACTACTGCAGATTTACTCTATCCCTTTGTCCTCCACATTGTCGATGAAATACTGAAATTGCGTCGGGATATAATAAAAAAGGCCAATGCCTACTTAAGTACAAGAAGAGTAAATCTTGTCATTGTTTGTGGTTTGCTTTGAGCGTTTACTGCGAAATCAGTATGAGATTCCGATGCACTGCTGAAGATTTGCTCTATCCCATGGACCTTCACATTGACGATGAAACACAGAGATTTCTTCGGGATTTAATACTAAAGGCACAATGTCGACTTAACTGCAAGAAGAGTAAATCTTCTCAATGTTTCTGGTTTGCTTTGATCCTTTCCTGGGAGATCAGTATTAGATTGCGATGCACAACTGCAGCTTTACTCTATCCCTTGGACCTTCACATTGACGATGAAACACAGTAATTGCATCGGGATTTAATACAAAAAGCCACAATGCAGGCTTAAGTACAAGAATAGTAGATCTTCTCATTGTTTGTGATTTGGTTTGAGGGTTTCCTGGGAGAAAAGTATTGGATTTCGATGCACTACTGCAGCTTTACTCTACCCCTTGTACCTTCACATTGAGGATGAAACACAGAAATTGCGTCGGGATGTAATACAACAGGCAGAACGCCGACTTAAGTACAAGAAGATTAAATCTTCTCATTGTTTGTGGTTTGCCTTGATCGTTTCCTGGGAGACCAGTATTTGATTCTGAAGCACTACTGCAGATTTACAATATCCCTTGGACCTTCACATTGACGATGAAACATTGAAATTGCGTCGGGACTTGATACAAAAGGCACAGTGCCGACGTAAGTACTAGAACAGTAAGTCTTCTCATTGTTTGTGGTTTACTTTGAGCGTTTCCTGGGAGATCAGTATTAGATTCCGATGCACAGCTGCAGATTTGCTCTACCCCTGGACATTCACATTGACAATGAAACACAGAAATCGCGTCGGGATTTAATACAAAAGGCACAATACTGACTTAAGTACTAGAAGAGTAAATCGTTTCATTGATTGTGGTTTGCTTTGAGCGTTTCCTGGGAGATCAATATTAGATTACGATGCACTACTGCAGATTTACTCTATCCCCTGGACCTTCACTTTGACGATGAAACACAGAAATTGCGACGGGATTTAATACAGAAGGCGTAATGCCGACTTAAGTACAAGAAGAGTAAATCTTCTCATTGTTTGTGGTATATTTTGAGCGTATCCTGGGAGATCAGCATTAGATTCCGATGTACTACTGTATATTTACTCTATCCCTTTGTCCTCCACATTGCCGATGAAACATAGAAATTGCGTCTGGATTTAATAATAAAATCACAATGCCTAGTTAAGTACAAGAAGAGTAAATCTTGTCGTTGTTAGTGGTTTGTTTTGAGCGTTTCCTGAGAGATCAGTATTAGATTCCGATGTGCTACTGCAGCTTTATTCTATCCCTTGGTCCTTCACATTGACGATGAAACACAGAAATTGCGCCAGGATTTAATACAAAAGGCTTAAAGCCGACTTAAGTACAAGAAGGGTAAATCTTCTCGTTGTTTGTGGTTTGGTTTGGGCGTTTACTGGGAGATATGTATTAGATTCCGATGCACTACTGCAGCATTACTCTATTCCCTTGGACCTCCAAATTGAGGATGAAACACAGAAATTGCTTCGGGATATAATACAAAAGGCACAATGCCGACTTAAGTACAAGAAGGTTAAATCTTCTCATTGCTTGTGGTATGCTTTGAGCGTTTCCTGGGAAATCAGTATTAGATTCCGATGTACTTCTGCAGATTTACTCTATCCCTTTGTCCTCCACATTTTCGATGAAATACAGAAATTGCGTCGGGATATAATAAAAAAGGCACAATGACTACTTAAGTACAAGAAGAGTAAATCTTGTCATTGTTTATGGTTTGCTTTGAGCGTTTCCTGGGAGATCAGTATTAGATTCCGATGCACTGCTGAAGATTTGCTCTATCCCCTGGACCTTCACATTGACGATGAAACATAGAGATTTCTTCGGGATTTAATACTAAAGGCATAATGTCGACTTAACTGCAAGAAGAGTAAATCTTCTCATTGTTTCTGGTTTGCTTTGAGCCTTTCCTGGGAGATCAGTATTAGATTGCGATGCACTACTGCAGCTGTACTCTATCCCTTAGACCTCCACATTGACGATGAGACACGGAAATTGCGTCCGGATTTAATACAAACAGCACAATACCGACTTATGTACAAGATGAGCAAAGCTTCTCTTTGTTTGTGGTTTGCTTTGAGCGTTTGCTAGGAGATCAGTATTAGATTCCGTTGCACAACTGCAGCTTTACTCTATCCCTTGGACCTTCACATTGACGATGAAACACAGAGATTGCGTCGGGATGTAATACAACAGGCAGAACTCCGACTGTAGTACAAGAAGAGTAAATTTTCACATTGTTTGTAGTTTGCCTTGATCGTTTCCCGGGAGATCAGTATTAGATTCTGAAGCACTACTGCAGCTTTACCCCACCCCTTGGACCTTCACATTGACGATGAAACACAGAAATTTCGTCGGGACTTAATACAAAAGGCACAATGCCGACTTAAGTACAAGAAGAGTAGATCTTCTCAATGTTTCTGGTTTGCTTTGAGCGTTTCCTGGGGATCAGTATTAGTTTACGATGCACTACTCCAGCTTTACTCTATCCCTTTGACCTCCACATTGACGATGAAATATAGAAATTGCGTCGGGATTTAATAATAAAATCACAATGCCTACTTAAGTACAAGAATAGTAAATCTTGTCATTGTTTTGTGTTTGCTTTGAGCGTTTCCTGGGACGTCAGTATCAGATTCCGATGCACTACTGCAGCTTTACTCTATCCCTTGGACCTTCACATTATCGATGAAACACAGAAATTGCGGCGGGATTTAATACAAAGGCACAATGCCGACTTAAGTTCAAGAAGAGTAAATCTTCTCATTTTTTGTGGTTTGCATTGAGCGTTTCCTGGGAGATCAGTATTAGTTTCCGATGCTTTACTGCAGATTTACTCTATCCCTTTGACCTTCACATTTACGATGAAACACAGATATTGCGTCGGGATTTAATAAAAAAGGCACAATACCTACTTACGAACAAGAAGAGTAAATTTTCTCATTGTTTGTGGTTTGCTTCGAGAGTTACCTGAGAGATCAGTATTAGATTCCGATGCACTGCTGCAGATTTGATCTATCCCCTGGACATTCACATCGACGGTGAAACACAGAAATTGCTTCGGGATTTAATACAAATGGCACAATGTCGACTTAACTGCAAGAAGAGTAAATCTTCCCAATGTTTCTGGTTTGCTTTGAGTGTTTCCTGGGAGATCAGTAATAGATTCCGATGCACTACTGCAACTTCACCCTATCCCTTGGACCTCCACATTGGCGATGAGACATAGAAATTGCGTCGGGCACAATGCTGACTTCAGTACAAGAAGAGTTAATCTTCTCATTGTTGCTGGTTTGCTTTGAGCGTTTCCTGGGAGATCAGTATTAGATTCCGATGTGCTACTGCAGCTTTATTCTATCCCTTGGATATTCTCATTGACGATGAAACACAGAAATTCCGTCTGGATTTAATACAAAAGGCACAATGCCAACTTAAGTACAAGATGAGTAATTCTTCTCATTGTTTCTGGTTTGCTTTGAGCGTTACCTTAGAGATCAGTATTAGATTCCGATGCATTACTCCAGCTTTACTCCATCCCTTGGACCTTCACATTGACGATGAAACACAACAATTGCGTCGGGATTTAATACAAAAAGGCACAATGCAGGCTTAAGTACAAGAGTAGTAGATCTTCTCATTGTTTGTGTTTATGTTTGAGGGTTTCCTGGGAGAAAAATATTGGATTCCGATGCACTACTGCAGATTTACTCTACCCCTTGCACCTTCACATTGAGGATGAAACATAGAAATTGCGTCGGGATTTTATACAAACAGCACAATACCGACTTATGTACAAGATTAACAAAACTTCTGTTTGTTTGTGGTTTGCTTTGAGCGTTTCCTAGAAGATCAGTATTAGATTCCGATGCACAACTGCAGCTTTACTCTATCCCTTGGAACTTCACATTGACGATGAAACATAGAAATTGCGTCGGGATGTAATACAACAGGCAGAACGCCGACTTAAGTACAAGAAGAGTAAAACTTCTCATTGTTTGTGGATTGCCTTGATCGTTTCCCGGGAGATCAGTATTAGATTCTGAAGCACTACTGCAGCTTTTCTCTACCCCTTGGACCTTCACATTGACGATGGAACACTGAAATTGCGTCGGGATTTGATACAAAAGGCTCAGTGCCGACTTAAGTACTAGAACAGTAAATCTTCTCATTGTTTGATGTTTGCTTTGAGCGTTTCCTGGGGGATCAGTATTAGATTCCGATGCACAACTGCAGGTATACCCTATCCCTTGGACCTTCACATTGACGATGAAACACAGTAATTGCGTCGGGATTTAATACAAAAAGGCACAATGCAGGCTTAAGTACAAGAATAGTAGATCTTCTAATTTTTTGTGATTTGGTTTGAGGGTATCCTGGGAGAAAAGTAATGGATTCCGATGCACTACTGCAGCTTAACTCTACCCCTTGTACCTTCACATTGAGGATGAAACACAGAAATTGCGTCGGGATTTAATACAAAATGCACAATGCCGACTTAAGCAGAAGAAGAATATATCTCCTCATTGTTTGTGGTTTACTTTGAGCGCTTCCTGGGATATCAGTATTAGATTCCGATGCACCAATGCAGAAATACTCTATCCTTTGGACCTTCACATTGACGATGAAACACAGAAATTGCGTAGGGATTTAAAACAAAATGCAAAATGCCGACTTACGTACAAGAAGAGTACATCTTCTTATTGTTTGTGGTTTGGTTTGAACGTTTCCTGAGAGATCAGTATTAGGTTCATATGCACTACTGGAGCTTTACTCTATCCCTTCAACCTTCTCATTGACGATGAAACACAGAAATTGCGTCGGGATTTAATACAAAAGGCACAATGCTGACTTAAGTACAGGAAGAGAAAATCTGCACATTGTTGTTGGTTTGCTTTGAGCGTTTCCTGGGAGGTGAGTATTAGATTACGATGCACTACTGCAGACTTACTCTATCCATTGGACCTTCATATTGACGATGAAACACAGAAAATCCGTCTGGATTTAATACAAAAGGCACAATGCCGACCTAAGTACGGGAACACAAAATCTTCTCATTGATTGTGGTTTGCTTTGAACGTTTCCTGGGAGATCAGTACTAGATTCCGATGCACTACTGCAGCTTTACTCATTACCTTTGACCTTCGCATTGACGGTGATACACAGAAATTGCTTAGGGATTTAATAGAAAAGGCATCATGCCGACTTAAGTACAAGCAGAGTAGATCATCTCATGGTTTGTGGGTTGCTGTGAGCGTTTCCTGGGAGATCAGTATTACATTCCGATGCACTACTGCAGCTTTACTCTATCCATTGGACCTTCACATTGACCATGAAACACAGAAATACCGGCGGGATTTAATAGTTAAGGCACAATGTGGACTTAACTACAAAAAGAGTAAATCTTCTCATTGTTTGTGGTTTGGTTTGAACGTTTCCTGGGAGATCAGTATTAGATACCGATGCACTACTGCAGCTTTACTCTATCCCTTGGACCTTCAATTGACGATGAAACATAGAAATAGCGTCGGGATGTAATACAAAAGGCTCAATGCCGACATAAGTACAAGAAGAGTAAATCGTCTCATTGTTTGTGGTTTGCTTTGAGCGTTTCCTGGGAGATCAGTATCAGATTCCGATGCACTACTGCTGCTTTACTCTATCCGTTGGCCCGTCACATTGACGATGAAACACAGATATGGCGTTGGGATCTAATACAAAAGGCAAAATGGCGACTTAAGTACAGTAAGAGTAAATCTCCGGTTGTTTTTGGTTTGCTTTGAACGTTTCCTGGGAGATCAGTAATAGGTTCCGATGCACTACTGCAGCTTTACTCTATCCCTTCGACCTTCACATTGATGATGAAACACGGTAATTGCGTCGGATTTAATACAAAAAGGCACAATGCAGGCTTAAGTACAAGAAGAGTAGATCTTTTCATTGTATGTGATTTGGTTTGAGTGTTTCGTGTAAGAAAAGTGTTAAATTCCGATGCAGTACTGCAGCTTCACTCGACCCCTTGGACCGTCACATTGACGATGAAACACAGAAGTTGCGTCGGGATTTAATACAAAATACACAATGCCGACTTAAGTACAAGAAGAGTAAATCTTCTCATTGTTTGTGGTTTACTTTGAGCATTTTCTGGGAGATCAGTATTAGATTCCGATGCACTACTGCAGATTTAATCTATCCCTTGGACGTCCACATTGACGATGAAACACAGAAATTGCGTCGGGATTAAATACGAAAGGCACAATGTGTCTTATGTACAAGAAGAGTAAATTTTCTCATTGTTTGTGGTTTGCTTTGAGAGGTTCCTGGGGGGATCAGTATTAGATTCCGATGCACTACTGCAGCTTTACTTTATCCCTTGGACCTCCACATTGACGATGAAACACAGAAATTGCGTTAGAATTTAATACAAAAGGCACAATGCCGACTTAAGTACAAGAAGAGTAAATCTTCCCAATGTTTCTGGTTTCCTTTGAGCGTTTCCTGATAGATCAGTAGTAGATTCCGATGCACTACTGCAGTTTCACCCTATCCCTTGGACCTCCACATAGGCGATGAGACACAGAAATTGCGTCGGGTTTTAACACAAAGGCACAATGATGACTTAAGTACAAGAAGAGTTAATCTTCTCAATGTTTCTGGTTTGCTTTGAGCGTTTCCTGGGAGATCAGTATTAGATTCAGATGTGCTACTGCAGCTTTATTCTATCCCTTGGATCTTCTCATTGACGATGAAACACAGAAATTCCGACTGGATTTAATACAAAAGGCACAATGCTAACTTAAGTACAAGATGAGTAATTCTTCTCATTGTTTCCGGGTTTGCTTTGAGTGTTACCTGAGAGATCAGTATTAGATTCCGATGCATTACTCCAGCTTTACACTATCCCTTGGACTTTCACATTGACGATGAAACACAGAAATTGCGTCGGGATTTATTACGAAAAGGCACAATGTCGACTTAAATA
The DNA here is from genome assembly GCF_021461385.2 of Schistocerca piceifrons. Taxonomy (NCBI): domain Eukaryota; kingdom Metazoa; phylum Arthropoda; class Insecta; order Orthoptera; family Acrididae; genus Schistocerca; species Schistocerca piceifrons. Next base: position 9,299,098 of record NC_060140.1, read on the forward strand.
CACGCAGAGTAATTCTTCTTATAGTTGATGGTTTGCTTTGATCGTTACCTGGGAGATCAGTACTAGATTCCGATGCACTGCCGCAGCTTTACACTGTCCCTTGGACCTTGTCATTGACGATGAAACACAGATATTGCGTCTGGATTTAATACAAAAGGCACAAAGCCGACTTAAGTACAAGAAGGGTAAATCTTCTCGTTGTTTGTGGTTTGGTTTGGGCGTTTCCTAGGAGATATGTATTAGATTCAGATGCACTACGGCAGCATTACTCTATTCCCTTGGACCTCCAAATTGAGGATGAAACACAGAAATTGCTTCAGGATATAATACAAAAGGCACAATGCCGACTTAAGTACAAGAAGATTAAATCTTCTCATTGTTTGTGGTATGCTTTGAGCATTTCCTGGGAAATCAAAATTAGATTCCGATGTACTTCTGCAGATTTACTCTATCCGTTTGTCCTCCACATTGCCGATGAAATACAGAAATTGGGTCGGGATATAATAAAAATGGCACAATGCCTACTTAAGTACGAGAAGAGTAAATCTTGTCATTGTTTGAGGTTTGCTTTGAGCGTTTCCTAGGAGATCAGTATTACATTCCGATGCACAACTGCAGCTTTACTCTATCCCTTGGACCTTCACATTGACGATGAAACACTGAAATTGCGTCTGGATTTAATACAAAAGGCACAAAGCCGACTTAAGTACAAGAAGGGTAAATCTTCTCGTTGTTTGTGGTTTATTTTGGGCGTTTCCTGGGAGATATGTATTAGATTCCGATGCACTACTGCAGCATTACTCTATTCCCTTGGTCCTCCAAATTGAGGATGAAACACAGAAATTGCGTCGGGATATAATACAAAAGGGACAATGACGACTTAAGTACAAGAAGATTAAATCTTCTCATTGCTTGTGGTATGCTTTGAGCGTTTCCTGGGAAATCTGTATTAGATTCCGATGTACTTCTGCAGATTTACTCTATCCCTTTGTATTCCACATTGTCGATGAAATACAGAAATTGCGTCGGGATAAAATAAAAAAGGCACAATGCCTACTTAAGTACAAGAAGAGTAAATCTTGTCATTGTTTGTGGTTTGCTTTGAGCGTTTCCTGGGAGATCAGTATTAGATTCCCATGCACTGCTGCAGATTTGCTCTATCCCCTGGATCTTCACATTGACGTTGAAACACAGAGATTTCTTCGGGATTTAATACTAAAGGCACAATGTCGGCTTAACTGCAAAAAGAGTAAATCTTCTCAAAGTTTCTGGTTTGCTTTGAACCTTTCCTGGGAGATCAGTATTAGATTCCGATGCACAACTGCAGCTTTACTCTATCCCTTGGACCTTCACATTGACGATGAAACACAGTAATTGCGTCGGGAGTTAATACACAAAGGCACAATGCAGACTTAAGTGCAGGAATAGTAGATCTTCACAATGTTTGTGATTTTGTTTGAGTGTTTCCTGGGAGAAAAGTATTGGATTCCGATGCACTACTGCAGCTTTACTCCACCCCTTGTACCTTTACATTGAGGATGAAACACAGAAATTGCGTCGGGATGTAATACAACAGCCAGAACGCCGACTTAAGTACAAGAAGAGTAAATCTTCGCATTGTTTGTGGATTGCCTTGATCATTTCCCGGGAGATCAGTATTAGATTCTGAAGCACTCCTGCAGCTTTACTCTATACCTTGGACCTTCACATTGATGATGAAACACTGACATTGCGTCGGGATTTGATACAAAAGGCACAGTGCCGACTTAAGTATTAGAACAGTAAATCTTCTCATTGTTTGAGATTTGCTTTGAATGTTTCCTGGGGGATCAGTATTAGATTCCAATGCACAACTGCAGCTTTACTCTATCCCTTAGACCTTCACATTGACGATGAAACACAGTAATTGCGTCGGGATTTAATACAAAAAGGCACAATGCAGGCTTAAGTACAAGAATAGTAGATCTTCTAATTCTTTGTGATTTGGTTTGAGGGTTTCCTCGGGATTTAATACAAACAGCACAATACCGACTTATGTACAAGATGAGCAAAACTTCTCTTAGTTTGTGGCTTGCTTTGAGCGCTTACTAGAAGATCAGTATTAGATTCCGATGCACAACTGCAGATTTTCTCTATCCCTTGGACCTTCACATTGACGATGAAACACAGAAATTGCGTCGGGATGTAATACAACAGGCAGAACGCCAACTTAAGTACAAGAAGAGTAAATCTTCTCATTGTTTGTGGATTGCCTTGATCGTTTCCCGGGAGATCAGTATTAGATTCTGAAGCACTCCTGCAGCTTTAATCTATCCCTTAGACCTTCACATTGACGTTGAAACACTGAAATTGCGTCGGGATTTGATACAAAAGGCACAGTGCCGACTTAAGTACTAGAACAGTAAATCATCTCATTGTTTGAAGTTTGCTTTGAGTGTTTCCTGCGGGATCAGTATTATATTCCGATGCACAACTGCAGCTTTACTCTATCCCTTGGACCTTCACATTGACGATTGAAACACAGAAATTGCGTCGGGATATAATACAAAAGGCACAATGCCGACTGAAGTACAAGAAGAGTAAATCTTCTGATTGTTTGTGGTTTGTTTTGAGCGTTTCCTGGAAGATCAGTACTAGATTCCGATGCACTACTGCAGCTTTATTCTATGCCTTGGACCTTCTCACTGACGATGAAACACAATAATTGCGTCGGGATTTAATAGAAAAGGCACAATGCCGACATATGTACATGAAGAATTAATCATCTCAATGTTTCTGGTTTGCTTTGAGCGTTTCCTGAGGGATCAGTATAAGATTCCGATGCACTACTGTAGCTTTAGTCTATCGCATGGACCTCCACATTGACGATGAAACACAGAAATTCCGTCTGGATTTATTATAAAAGGCAGAATGCCGACTTAAGTACAGGAACACAAAATCTTCTCATTGATTGTGGTTTGCTTTGAACGTTTCCTGGGAGATCAGTATTACATTCCGATGCACTACTGCAGCTTTACTCTATCCCTTCGACCTTCAAATTGATGATGAAACACGGTAATTGCGTCGGGATTTAATACAAAAAGGCACAATGCAGGCTTAAGTACAAGAATAGTAGATCTTCTAATTCTTTGTGATTTGGTTTGAGGGTTTCCTGGGAGAAAAGTATTGGATTCCGATGCACAACTGAAGCTTTACTCTATCCCTTGGACCTTCACATTGACGATGAAACACAGAAATTGCGTCGGGATTTAATACGAAAGGAACTATGCGACTTAAGTACAAGAAGAGTAATTTTTCTCATTGTTAGTGGTTTGCTCTGAGAGTTTCCTGGGGGATCAGTATTAGATTCCTATGCACTACTGCAGCTTTGCTTTATCCCTTGGACCTCCACATTGACGATGAAACACAGAAAATTCTTGGGGATTTAATACAAAAGGCACAATGCCGACTTAAGTGCAAGAATAGTAAACCTTCTCTTTGTTTCTGGTTTGCTTTGAGCGTTTCCTGGGAGACCAGTATTATTTTCCGATGCACTACTCCATCATTACTCTATCCCTTGGACCTTCACATTGACGATGAAACACATAAATTGCGTAGGGATTTAATACAAAAGGCACAATGCTGACTTACGTTAAAGAGGAGTACATCTTCTTATTGTTTGTGGTTTGGTTTGAACGTTTCCTGAGAGATCAGTATTAGGTTCAGATGCAATACTGCAACTTTACTCTATCCCTTCAACCTTCACATTGACGATGAAACACAGAAATTGCGTCGGGATTTAATACAAAGGGCACAATGCTGACTTAAGTACAGGAAGAGAAAATCTTTTCATTGTTGTTGGTTTGCTTTGAGCGTTTCCTTGGGGATGAGTATTGGATTACGATGAACTACTGCAGACTTACTCTATCCATTGGACATTCAAATTGACGATGAAACACAGAAATTGCGTCGGGATTTAGTACAATAGGCAAAATGCCGACTTAAGTATATGAAGAGTAAATCTTCTCATTGTTTGTGGTTTGTTTTGAGCTTTTCCTGGAAGATCAGTACTAGATTCCGTTGCACTATTGCAGCTTTATTCTATGCCTTGGACCTTCTTACTGACGATGAAACACAGAAATTGCGTCGGGATTTAATAGAAAAGGCACAATGCCGACATATGTACAAGAAGAATTAATCATATCATTGTTTCTGGTTTGCTTTGAGCGTTTCCTTAGGGATCAGTATAAGATTCCGATGCACAACTGTAGCTTTACTCTGTCGCATGGACCTCCACATTGACGATGAAACACAGAAATTCCGTCTGGATTTAATACAAAAGGCACAATGCCGACTTAAGTACAGGAACACAAAATCTTCTCATTGATTGTGGTTTGCTTTGAACGTTTCCTGGGAGATCAGTACTAGATTCCGATGCACTACTGCAGCTTTAATGAATCCCTTGGACCTTCGCATTGACGGTGATACACAGAAATTGCGTAGGGATTTAATAGAAAAGGCATCATGCCGACATAAGTACAAGAAGAGTAAATCGTCTCATTGTTTGTGGTTTACTTTGAGCGTTTCCTGGGAGATCAGTATTAGATTCCGATGCACCACTGCAGATTTACTCTATCCCTTGGACCTTCACTTTGCCGATGAAACACAGAAATTGCGCCGGGATTTTTTACGAATGGAACAATGCGACTTAAGTACAAGAAGAGTAATTTTTCTCATTGTTAGTGGTTTGCTCTGAGAGTTTCCTGGGGGATCAGTATTAGATTCCGATGCACTACTGCAGCTTTGCTTTATCCATTGGGCCTCCACATTGACGATGAAACACAGAAATTTGGGCGGGATTTAATACAAAAGGCACAATGAAGACTTAAGTACAAGAAGAGTAAATTTTCTCTTTGTTTCTGGTTTGATTTGAGCGTTTCCTGGGAGGTCAGTATTAGTGTCCGATGCGCTGCTCCAGCTTTACTCTATCCCTTGGACCTTCACATTGAGGATGAAACACAGAAATTGCGTCGGGATTTAATACAAAAGGCACAATGCCGACTTAAGTACAAGAAGAGTAAATCTTCTCATTGTTTGTGGTTTGTTTTGAGCGTTTCCTGGAAGATCAGTACTAGATTCCGATGCACTACTGCAGCTTTATTCTATGCCTTGGACCTTCTCACTGACGATGAAGCACAGCAATTGCGTCGGGATTTAATAGAAAAGGCACAATGCCGACATATGTACAAGAAGAATTAATCATCTCAATGTTTCTGGTTTGCTTTGAGCGTTTCCTGAGGGATCAGTATAAGATTCCGATGCACTACTGTAGCTTTACTCTATCACATGGACCTCCACATTGACGATGAAACACAGAAATTCCGTCTGGATTTATTATAAAAGGCAGAATACCGACTTAAGTACAGGAACACAAAATCTTCTCATTGATTGTGGTTTCCTTTGAACGTTTCCTGGGAGATCAGTATTTCATTCCGATGCACTACTGCAGCTTTACTCTATCCCTTCGACCTTCACATTGATGATGAAACACGGTAATTGCGTCGGGATTTAATACAAAAAGGCACAATGCAGGCTTAAGTATAAGCAGAGTAGATCTTCTCATTGTTTCTGGTTGGCTTTGAGCGTTTCCTGGGAGATCAGTATTAGATTCCGATGCACTACTGCAGCTTTACTCTATCCCTTGGACCTTCAATTGACGATGAAACATAGAAATAGCGTCGGGATTTAATACAAGAGGCTCAATGCCGACATAAGTACAAGAAGAGTAACTCGTCTCATTGTTTGTGGTTTGCTTTGAGCGTTTCCTGGGAGATCAGTAGTAGATTCCGATGCACTACTATAGATTTACTCTATCCCTTGGACCTTCACATTGACAATGAAACACTGAATTTGCTTAGGGATTTAATACAAAAGGCACAATGCCGACTTAAGTACAAGAAGAGTAAATTTTTACATTGTTTGTGGTTAACTTTGAGCGTTTCCTGGGAGATCAGTATCAGATTCCGATGCACTTCTGCAGCTTTACTCTATCCGTTGGTCCTTCACATTGACGATGAAACACTGATATGGCGTAGGGATCTAATACAAAAGGCACAATGCAGACTTAAGTACAATAAGAGTAAAATTTTTTTTGTTTGTTTTTAGTTTGCTTTGAACGTTTCCTGGGAGATCAGTATTAGGTTCCGATGCACTACTGCAACTTTACTCAATCCCTTCGACCTTCACATTGATGATGAAACACGGTAATTGCGTCGGGACTTAATACAAAAAGGCACAATGCAGGCTTAAGTACAAGAAGAGAAGATCTTCTCATTGTTTGTGATTTGGTTTGAGTGTTTCGTGCAAGAAAAGTATTAAATTCCGATACACTTTTGCAGCTTCACTCGACCCCTTGGACCGTCACATTGACGATGAAACACAGAAGTGGCGTCGGGATTTAATACAAAATACACAATGCCGACTTAAGTACAAGAAGAGTAAATCTTCTCATTGTTTGTGATTTACATTGAGCGTTTCCTGGGAGATCAGTATTCGATTCCGATGCGCTACTGCAGATTTACACTATCCCTTGGACGTTCACATCGACGATGAAACACAGACATTGCGTCGGGATTTAATACGAAAGGCACAATGTGACTTATGTACAAGAAGAGTAAATTTTCTCATTGTTTGCGGTTTGTTTTGAGAGTTTCCTGGGGGGATCAGTATTAGATTCCGATTCACTATTGCAGCTTTACTTTATCCCTTGGACCTCCACATTGACGATGAAACACAGAAATTGCGTCGGGATTTAATATAAAAGGCACAATGCCGACTTAAGTACAAGAAGAGTAAATCTTCTCAATGTTTCAGGTTGGCTTTGAGCGTTTCCTGGGAGATCAGTAGTAGATTCCGATACACTACTGCAGATTTACTCTATCCCTTTGACCTTCACATTGACGATGAAACACAGATATTGCGTCGAGATTTAATAAAAAAAGGCACAATACCTAGTTACGTTCAAGAAGAGTAAATCTTCTAATTGATTGTGGTTTGCTTTGAGCGTTTCCTGGGAGATCAGTATTAGATTCCGATGCACTACTGCAGATTTACTTCATCCCTTGGTACTTCAAATTGACGATGAAACACAGAAAAAGCGTCTGGATTTAATACAAAAGGAACAACGCCGACATAAGTACAAGAAGAGTAAATCTTCTCATTGTTTGTGGTTTGCTTTGAACGTTTCCTGGGAGATCAGTATTAGATTCCGATGCACTACTGGAGATTTACTCTATCCCGTGGATCTTCACACTGACGGTGAAACACAGAAATAGCTTCGGGATTTAATACAAAAGGCACAATGTCGACTTAACTGCAAGAAGAGTAAATCTTCCCAATGTTTCTGGTTTGCATTGAGCGTTTCCTGGGAAATCAGTAATAGATTCCAATGCACTACCGCAGCTTCAGTCTGTCCCTGGGACCTCCACATTTTCGATGAAACACAGAAATTACGTCGGGATTTAATACAAAGGCACAATGCCGACTTAAGTACAAGAAGAGTAAATTTTCTCATTGTTTGTGGTCTGCTTTGGCGGTTTCCTAGAAGATCAATACTAGATTCCGATGCACTACTACAGCTTTATTCTATCCCTTGGACCATGTCACTGACGATGAAACACTGAAATTCCGTCTGGATTTAATACAAAGGCACAATGCCGACATAAGTACAAGATGAGTAATTCTTCTCCTTGTTTCTGGTTTGCATTGAGCGTTACCTGGGAGATGAGTATTAGATTGCGATGCACTACTCCAGCTTTACTCTATCCCTTGGACTTTCACATTGACGATGAAATACAGAAATTGCGTCGGGATTTAATACAAAAGGCATAATGCCAACTTAAGGACAAGAAGAGTAATTCTTCTTATCGTTTGTGGTTTGCTTTGATCGTTTCTTGGGAGATCAGTACTAGATTCCGATGCACTACTGCAGCTTTACTCTATCCCCTGAACCTTGTCATTGACGATGAGACACAGAAATTGCGTCGGGATTTAATACTAAAGGCACAAAGCCGACTTAAGTACAAGAAGAGTAAATCTTCTCATTTTTTGTGGTATGCTTTGAGCATTTCCTGGGAGATCAGCATTAGATTACGATGTACTACTGCAGATTTACTCTATCCCTTTGTCCTCCACATTGACGATGAAAACAGAAATTGCGACGGGATTTAATAATAAAATCACAATGCCTACATTAGTACAAGAAGAGTAAATATTGTCATTGTTTGTGGTCTGCTTTGGGCGTTTCCTAGAAGATCAATACTAGATTCCGATGCACTACTACAGCTTTATTTTATCCCTTGGACCTTGTCATTGACGATGAAACACAGAAATTCCGTCTGGATTTAATACAAAAGGCACAATGCCGATGTAAGTACAAGATGAGTAATTCTTCCCCTTGTTTCTGGTTTGCTTTGAGCGTTACCTGGGAGATGAGTATTAGATTGCGATGCACTACTGCAGCTTTACTCTATCCCTTGGACTTTCACATTGACGATGAAACACAGAAATTGCGTCGGGATTTAGTACGAAAGGCATAATGCCAACTAAAGGACAAGAGGAGTAATTCTTCTTATCGTTTGTGGTTTGCTTTGAGCGTTTCCTGGGAGATCAGTATTAGATTTCGATGCACTGCTGCAGATTTGCTCTATGCCCTGGACATTCACATTCACGATGAAACACAGAAATTGCGTCGGGATTTAATACGAGAGGCACAATGTGGCTTATGTACAAGAAGAGTAAATTTTCTCATTTTTTGCGGTTTGCTTTGAGAGTTTCTGGGGGGATCAGTATTAGATTCCGATTCACTATTGCAGCTTTACTTTATCCCTTGGACCTCCACATTGACGATGAAACACAGAAATTGCGTCGGGATTTAATATAAAAGGCACAATGCCGACTTAAGTACAAGAAGAGTAAATCTTCTCATTGTTTCTGGTTGGCTTTGAGCGTTTCCTGGCAGATCAGTAGTAGATTCCGATACACTACTGCAGATTTATTCTATCCCTTTGACCTTCACATTGACGATGAAACACAGATATTGCGTCGAGATTTAATAAAAAAAGGCACAATACCTAGTTACGTTCAAGTAGAGTAAATCTTCTAATTGATTGTGGTTTGCTTTGAGCGTTTCCTGGGAGATCAGTATTAGATTCCGATGCACTACTGCAGATTTACTTTATCGCTTGGAACTTCAAATTGACGATGAAACACAGAAAAAGCGTCTGGATTTAATACAAAAGGCACAACGCCAACATAAGTACAAGAAGAGTAAAACTTCTCATTGTTTGTGGTTTGCTTTGAACGTTTCCTGGGAGATCAGTATTAGATTCCGATGCACTACTGGAGATTTACTCTATCCCGTGGATCTTCACACTGACGGTGAAACACAGAAATAGCTTCGGGATTTAATACAAAAGGCACAATGTCGACTTAACTGCAAGAAGAGTAAATCTTCCCAATGTTTCTGGTTTGCATTGAGCGTTTCCTGGGAAATCAGTAATAGATTCCAATGCACTACTGCAGCTTCAGTCTGTCCCTGGGACCTCCACATTTTCGATGAAACACAGAAATTGCGTCGGGATTTAATACAAAGGCACAATGCCGACTTAAGTACAAGAAGAGTAAATTTTCTCATTGTTTGTGGTCTGCTTTGGCGGTTTCCTAGAAGATCAATACTAGATTCCGATGCACTACTACAGCTTTATTCTATCCCTTGGACCATGTCACTGACGATGAAACACTGAAATTCCGTCTGGATTTAATACAAAGGCACAATGCCGACATAAGTACAAGATGAGTAATTCTTCTCCTTGTTTCTGGTTTGCTTTGAGCGTTACCTGGGAGATGAGTATTAGATTCCGATGCACTGCTGCAGATTTGCTCTATCCCCTGGACTCTCACATTGACGATGAAACACAGAAACTGCGTCGGGACTTAATACAAAAGGCACAATGCCGACTTAAGTTCAAGAAGAGTAAATCTTCTCATTGTTTGTGGTATGCTTTGAGCGTTTCCTGGGAGATCAGTAATAGATTCCGATGCACTACTGCAGCTTCACCCTATCCCTTGGACCTCCACATTGGCGATGAGACACAGAAATTGCGTCGGGTTTTAGTACAAAGGCACAATGATGACTTAAGTACAACAATAGTAAATCTTTTCATTGATTGTGGTTTGCTTTGAGCGTTTCCCTGGAGATCAGCATTAGATTCCGATGTACTACTGCAGATTTACTCTATCCCTTTGTCCTCCACATTGTCGATGAAATACTGAAACTGCGTCGGCATATAATAAAAAAGGCCAATGCCTACTTAAGTACAAGAAGAGTAAATCTTGTCATTGTTTGTGGTTTGCTTTGAGCGTTTACTGCGAAATCAGTATTAGATTCCGATGCACTGCTGAAGATTTGCTCTATCCCATTGACCTTCACATTGACGATGAAACACAGAGATTTCTTCGGGATTTAATACTAAAGGCACAATGTCGACTTAACTGCAAGAGGAGTAAATCTTCTCAATGTTTCTGGTTTGCTTTGATCCTTTCCTGGGAGATCAGTATTAGATTGCGATGCACAACTGCAGCTTTACTCTATCCCTAGGACCTTCACATTGACGATGAAACACAGTAATTGCGTCGGGATTTAATACAAAAAGGCACAATGCAGGCTTAAGTACAAGAATAGTAGATATTCTCATTGTTTGTGATTTGGTTTGAGGGTTTCCTGGGAGAAAAGTATTGGATTTCGATGCACTAATGCAGCTTTACTCTACCCCTTGTACCTTTACATTGAGGATGAAACACAGAAATTGCGTCGGGATGTAATACAACAGGCCGAACGCCGACTTAAGTACAAGAAGATTAAATCTTCTCATTGTTTGTGGTTTGCCTTGATCGTTTCCTGGGAGACCAGTATTTGATTCTGAAGCACTACTGCAGATTTACAATATCCCTTCGACCTTCACATTGACGATGAAACACTGAAATTGCGTCGGGACTTGATACAAAAGGCACAGTGGCGACGTAAGTACTAGAACAGTAAATCTTCTCATTGTTTGTGGTTTACTTTGAGCGTTTCCTGGGAGATCAGTATTAGATTCCGATGCACAGCTGCAGATTTGCTCTATCCCCTGGACATTCACATTGACAATGAAACACAGAAATCGCGTCGGGATTTAATACAAAAGGCACAATACTGACTTAAGTACTGGAAGAGTAAATCGTTTCATTGATTGTGGTTTGCTTTGAGCGTTTCCTGGGAGATCAATATTAGATTACGATGCACTACTGCAGATTTACTCTATCCCCTGGACCTTCACTTTGACGATGAAACACAGAAATTGCGTCGGGATTTAATACAGAAGGCGTAATGCCGACTTAAGTACAAGAAGAGTAAATCTTCTCATTGTTTGTGGTATATTTTGAGCGTATCCTGGGAGATCAGCATTAGATTCCGATGTACTACTGCATATTTACTCTATCCCTTTGTCCTCCACATTGACGATGAAATATAGAAATTGCGTCGGGATTTAATAATAAAATCACAATGCCTAGTTAAGTACAAGAAGAGTATATCTTGTCGTTGTTAGTGGTTTGCTTTGAGCGTTTCCTGAGACATCAGTATTAGATTCCGATGCACTGCTGCAGATTTGCTCTATCCCCTGGACATTCACATTGACGATGAAACACAGAAATTGCGTCGGGATTTAATACAAAAGGCACAGTGCTGACTTAAGTACTAGAGGAGTAAATCTTTTCATTGATAGTGGTTTGCTTTGAGCGTTTCCTGGGAGATCAGTATTAGATTCCGATGTGCTACTGCAGCTTTATTCTATCCCTTGGACCTTCACATTGACGATGAAACACAGAAATTGCGTCAGGTTTAATACAAAAGGCTTAAAGCCGACTTAAGTACAAGAAGGGTAAATCTTCTCGTTGTTTGTGGTTTGGTTTGGGCGTTTACTGGGAGATATGTATTAGATTCCGATGCACTACTGCAGCATTACTCTATTTTCTTGGACCTCCAAATTGAGAATGAAACACAGAAATTGCTACGGGATATAATACAAAAGGCACAATGCCGACTTAAGTACAAGAAGGTTAAATCTTCTCATTGCTTGTGGTATGCTTTGAGCGTTTCCTGGGAAATCAGTATTAGATTCCGATGTACTTCTGCAGATTTACTCTATCCCTTTGTCCTCCACATTGTCGATGAAATACAGAAATTGCGTCGGGATATAATAAAAAAGGCACAATGACTACTTAAGTACAAGAAGAGTAAATCTTGTCATTGTTTATGGTTTGCTTTGAGCCTTTCCTGGGAGATCAGTATTAGATTGCGATGCACTACTGCAGCTGTACTCTATCCCTTAGACCTCCACATTGACGATGAGACACGGAAATTACGTCCGGATTTAATACAAACAGTACAATACCGACTTATGTACAAGATGAGCAAAGCTTCTCTTTGTTTGTGGTTTGCTTTGAGCGTTTGCTAGGAGATCAGTATTAGTTTCCGTTGCACAACTGCAGCTTTACTCTATCCCTTGGACCTTCACATTGACGATGAAACACAGAGATTGCGTCGGGATGTAATACAACAGGCAGAACTCCGACTTAAGTACAAGAAGAGTAAATTTTCACATTGTTTGTGGTTTGCCTTGATCGTTTCCCGGGAGATCAGTATTAGATTCTGAAGCACTACTGCAGCTTTAGTCTATCCCTTGGACCTTCACATTGACGATGAAACACAGAAATTTCGTCGGGATTTAATACAAAAGGCACAATGCCGACTTAAGTACAAGAAGAGTAGATCTTCTCAATGTTTCTGGTTTGCTTTGAGCGTTTCCTGGGGATCAGTATTAGTTTACGATGCACTACTCCAGCTTTACTCTATCCCTTTGTCCTCCACATTGACGATGAAATATAGAAATTGCGTCGGGATTTAATAATAAAATCACAATGCCTACTTAAGTACAAGAATAGTAAATCTTGTCATTGTTTTGTGTTTGCTTTGAGCGTTTCCTGGGAGGTCAGTATCAGATTCCGATGCACTACTGCAGCTTTACTCTATTCCCTTGGACCTCCAAATTGACGATGAAACACAGAAATTGCGTCGGGATATAATACAAGAGGCACAATGCCGACTTAAGTACAAGAAGAGTAAATCATTTCATTGTTTGTGGTATGCTTTGAGCGTTTCCTGGGAGATCAGCATTAGATTCCGATGTACTACTGCAGATTTACTCTATCCCTTTGTCCTCCACATTGACGATGAAATATAGAAATTGCGACGGGATTTAATAATAAAATCACAATGCCTACTTAAGTACAAGAAGAGTAAATCTTGTCATTGTTAGTGGTTTGCTTTGAGCGTTTCCTGGGAGATCAGTATTAGTTTCCGATGCACAGCTGCAGATTTGCTCTATCCCCTGGACATCACATTGACAATGAAACACAGAAATTGCGTCGGGATTTAATACTAAAGTCACAATGCTGACTTAAGTACTAGAACAGTAAATCTTTTCATTGATTGTGGTTTGCTTTGAGCGTTTCCTGGGAGATCAGTATTAGATTCCGATGCACTACTGCAGCTTTACTCTATCCCTTTGTCCTCCACATTGCCGATGAAATACAGAAATTGCGTCGGGATATAATTTAAAAGGCACAATGCCTACTTAAGTACAAGAAGAGTAAATCTTGTCATTGTTTGTGGTTTGCTTTGAGCCTTTCCTGGGAGATCAGTATTAGATTCCGATGCCCAACTGCAGCTTTACTCTATCCCTTGGACCTTCACATTGACGATGAAACGCAGCAATTGCGTCGGGATTTAATACAAAAAGGCACAATGCAGGCTTAAGTACAAGAGTAGTAGATCTTCTCATTGTTTGTGTTTATGTTTGAGGGTTTCCTGGGAGAAAAATATTGGATTCCGATGCACTACTGCAGATTTACTCTACCCCTTGCACCTTCACATTGAGGATGAAACACAGAAATTGCGTCGGGATTTAATACAAACAGCACAAAACCGACTTATGTACAAGATTAGCAAAACTTCTCTTTGTTTGTGGTTTGCTTTGAGCGTTTCCTAGAAGATCAGTATTAGATTCCGATGCACAACTGCAGGTTTAATCTATCCCTTGGACGTCCACATTGACGATGAAACACAGAAATTGCGTCGGGATTAAATACGAAAGGCACAATGTGACTTATGTGCAAGAAGAGTAAATTTTCTCATTGTTTGTGGTTTGCTTTGAGAGGTTCCTGGGGAAATCAGTATTAGATTCCGATGCACTACTGCAGCTTTACTTTATCCCTTGGACCTCCACATTGACGACGAAACACAGAAATTGCGTTAGAATTTAATACAAAAGGCACAATGCCGACTTAAGTACAAGAAGAGTAAATCTTCCCAATGTTTCTGGTTTCCTTTGAGCGTTTCCTGATAGATCAGTAGTAGATTCCGATGCACTACTGCAGTTTCACCCTATCCCTTGGACCTCCACATAGGCGATGAGACACAGAAATTGCGTCGGGTTTTAACACAAAGGCACAATGATGACTTAAGTACAAGAAGAGTTAATCTTCTCAATGTTTCTGGTTTGCTTTGAGCGTTTCCTGGGAGATCAGTATTAGATTCCGATGTGCTACTGCAGCTTTATTCTATCCCTTGGATCTTCTCATTGACGATGAAACACAGAAATTCCGTCTGGATTTAATACAAAAGGCACAATGCCAACTTAAGTACAAGATGAGTAATTCTTCTCATTGTTTCCGGGTTTGCTTTGAGCGTTACCTGAGAGATCAGTCTTAGATTCCGATGCATTACTCCAGCTTTACAATATCCCTTGGACTTTCACATTGACGATGAAACACAGAAATTGCGTCGGGATTTATTACGAAAAGGCACAATGCCGACTTAAATACACGCAGAGTAATTCTTCTTATAGTTGATGGTTGGCTTTGATCGTTTCCTGGGAGATCGGTACTAGATTCCGATGCACTGCCGCAGCTTTACACTGTCCCTTGGACCTTGTCATTGACGATGAAACACAGATATTGCGTCTGGATTTAATACAAAAGGCACAAAGCCGACTTAAGTACAAGAAGGGTAAATCTTCTCGTTGTTTGTGGTTTGGTTTGGGCGTTTCCTGGGAGATATGTATTAGATTCAGATGCACTACGGCAGCATTACTCTATTCCCTTGGACCTCCAAATTGAGGATGAAACACAGAAATTGCTTCAGGATATAATACAAAAGGCACAATGCCGACTTAAGTACAAGAAGATTAAATCTTCTCATTGTTTGTGGTATGCTTTGAGCATTTCCTGGGAAATCAGTATTAGATTCCGATGTACTTCTGCAGATTTACTCTATCCCTTTGTCCTCCACATTGTCGATGAAATACAGAAATTGGGTCGGGATATAATAAAAAAGGCACAATGCCTACTTAAGTACGAGAAGAGTAAATCTTGTCATTGTTTGAGGTTTGCTTTGAGCGTTTCCTAGGAGATCAGTATTACATTCCGAAGCACAACTGCAGCTTTACTCTATCCCTTGGATATTCACATTGACGATGAAACACAGAAATGGCGTCATGATGTAATACAACAGGCAGAACTCCGACTTAAGTACAAGAAGAGTAAATCTTCTCTTTGTTTGTGGTTTGCCTTGATCGTTTCCCGGGAGATCAGTATTAGATTCTGAAGCACTACTGCAGCAATACTCTATCCCTTGGACCTTCACATTCACGATCAAACTCTGAAATTGCGTCGGGATTTGATACAAAAAGCACAGTGCCGACTTAAGTACTAGAACAGTAAATCTTCTCATTGTTTGTGGTTTGCTTTGAGCGTTTCCTGGGGGATCAGTATTAGATTCCGATGCACAACTGCAGCTTTACTCTATCCCTTGGACCTTCACATTGACGATGAAACACAGTAATTGCGTCGGGATTAAATACAAAAAGGCACAATGCAGGCTGAAGTACAAGAATAGTAGATCTTCTCATTGTTTGTGATTTAGTTTGAGGGTTTCCTGGGAGAAAAGTATTGGATTCCGATGCACTACTGCAGCTTTACTCTACCCCTTGTACCTTCACATTGAGGATGAAACACAGAAATTGCGTCGGGATGTAATACAAATGGCAGAATGCCGACTTAAGTACAAGAAGAGTAAATCTTCTCATTGTTTATGGTTTGCCTTGATCGTTTCCTGGGAGATCAGTATTAGATTCTGATACACTACTAGAGATTTACTCTATCCCTTGGACCTTCACATTGACGATGAAACACTGAAATTGCGTCGGGATTTGATACAAAAGGCACAGTGCCGACGTAAGTACTAGAAAAGTAAATCTTCTCATTGTTTGTGGTTTTCTTTGAGCGTTTCCTGGGAGATCAGTATTAGATTCCGATGCACCACTGCAGTTTTATTCTATCCCTTGGACCTTCACATTGACGATGAAACACAAAAATTGCGTCGGGATTTAATACGAAAGGATTAATGCGACTTAAGTACAAGAAGAGTAATTTTTCTCATCGGTAGTGGTTTGCTTTGAGAGTTTCCTGGGGGATCAGTATTAGATTCCGATGCACTACTGCAGCTTTGCTTTATCCCTTGGGCCTCAACATTGACGATGAAACACAGAAATTGCGTCGGGATATAATACATAAGGCACAATGCCGACTTACGTTCAAGAAGAGTAAATCTTCTCATTGTTTTGTGTTTGCTTTGAGCGTTTCCTGGGAGGTCAGTATTAGTTTCCGATGCACTGTTGCAGATTTGCTCTATACCCTGGATATTCACATTGACAATGAAACACAGAAATTGCGTCGGGATTTAATACAAAAGGCACAATGCTGACTTAAGTACAAGAAGAGTAAATCTTCTCATTGTTTGTGGTATGCTTTGAGCGATTCCTGGGAGATCAGCATTAGATTCCGATGTACTACTGCAGATTTACTCTATCCCTTTGTCCTCCACATTGACGATGAAATATAGAAATTGCGTCGGGATGTAATAATAAAATCACAATGCCTACTTAAGTACAAGATGAGTAAATCTTGTCATTGTTAGTGGTTTGCTTTGAGCGTTTCCTGGGAGATCAGTATTAAATTCCGATGCACTGCTGCAGATTTGCTCTATCCCGTGGACATTCACATTGATGATGAAACACAGAAATTGCCTCGGGATTTAATACAAAAGGCACAATGCTGACTTATGTACTAGAAGAGTAAATCTTTTCATTGACTGTGGTTTTGCTTCGAGCGTTTCCTGGGAGATCAGTATTAAATTCCGATGCACTGCTGCAGATTTGCTCTATCCCGTGGACATTCACATTGACGATGAAACACAGAAATTGCCTCGGGATTTAATACAAAAGGCACAATGCTGACTTAAGTACAAGAAGAGTAAATGTTCTCATTGTTTGTGGTTTGCCTTGAGCGTTTCCTGGGAGATCAGTATTAGATTCCGATGCACTACTGCAGATTTACTCTATCTTTTTGACCTTCACATTTACGATGAAACACAGATAGTGCGTCGGGATTTAATAAAAAAGGCACAGTACCTACTTACGTACAAGAAGAGTAAATTTTCTCATTGTTTGTGGTTTGCTTCGAGCGTTACCTGAGGGATCAGTATTCGATTCCGATGCACTGCTGCAGATTTGCTCTATCCTCTGGACATTCACATTGACGGTGAAACACAGAAATTGCTTCGGGATTTAATACAAAAGGCACAATGTCGACTTAACTGCAAGAAGAGTAAATGTTCCCAATGTTTCTGGTTAGCTTTGAGCGTTTCCTGGGAGATCAGTAATAGATTCCGATGCACTACTGCAGCTACACCCTATCCCTTGGACCTCCACATTGGCGATGAGACACAGAAATTGCGTCGGGTTTTAATACAAAAGCACAATGATGACTTAAGTACAAGAAGAGTTAATCTTCTCATTGTTTCTGGTTTGCTTTGAGCGTTTCCTGGGAGATCAGTATTAGATTCCGATGTGCTACTGCAGCTTTATTCTATCCCTTGGACAATCTCATTGACGATGAAACTCAGAAATTCCGTCTGGATTTAATACAAATTTCACAATGGCAACTTAAGTACAAGATGAGCATTTCTTCTCATTGTTTCTGGTTTGCTTTGAGCGTTACCTGAGAGATCAGTATTAGATTCCGATGCATTACTCCAGCTTTACTCTATCCCTTGGACCTTCATATTGACGATGAAACACAGAAATTGCGTCGGGATTTATTACGAAAATACACAATGCCGACTTAAGTACAAGAAGAGTAATTCTTCTTATAGTTTATGGTTTGCTTTGATCGTTTCCTGGGAGATCAGTACTAGATTCCGTAGCACTGCCGCAGCTTTACACTGTTCCTTGGACCTTGTCATTGACGATGAAACACAGAAATTGCGTCAGGATATAATACAAAAGGCACAAAGCCGACTTAAGTACAAGAAGGGTAAATCTTCTCATTGTTTGTGGTTTATTTTGGGCGTTTCCTGGGAGATATGTATTAGATTCCGATGCACTACTGCAGCATTACTCTATTCCCTTGGACCTCCAAATTGAGGATGAAACACAGAATTTGCGTCGGGATATAATACAAAAGGGACAATGACGACTTAAGTACAAGAAGATTAAATCTTCTCATTGCTTGTGGTATGCTTTGAGCGTTTCCAGGGAAATCTGTATTAGATTCCGATGTACTTCTGCAGATTTACTCTATCCCTTTGTATTCCACATTGTCGATGAAATACAGAAATTGCGTCGGGTTAAATAAAAAAGGCACAATGCCTACTTAAGTACAAGAAGAGTAAATCTTGTCATTGTTTGTGGTTTGCTTTGAGCGTTTCCTGGGAGATCAGTATTAGATTCCCATGCACTGCTGCAGATTTGCTCTATCCCCTGGATCTTCACATTGACGTTGAAACACAGAGATTTCTTCGAGATTTAATACTAAAGGCACAATGTCGGCTTAACTGCAAAAAGAGTAAATCTTCTCAAAGTTTCTGGTTTGCTTTGAACCTTTCCTGGGAGATCAGTATTAGATTCCGATGCACAACTGCAGCTTTACTCTATCCCTTGGACCTTCACATTGACGAAGAAACACAGTAATTGCGTCGGGAGTTAATACAAAAAGGCACAATGCAGGCTTAAGTGCAGGAATAGTAGATCTTCACAATGTTTGTGATTTTGTTTGAGTGTTTCCTGCGAGAAAAGTATTGGATTCCGATGCACAACTGCAGCTTTACTCTATCCCTTGGACCTTCACATTGACGATGAAACACAGTAATTGCGTCGGGATTTAATACAAAAAGGCACAATGCAGGCTTAATTAAAAGAATAGTAGATCTTCTAATTCTTTGTGATTTGGTTTGAGGGTTTCCTCGGGATTTAATACAAACAGCACAATACCGACTTATGTACAAGATGAGCAAAACTTCTCTTAGTCTGTGGCTTGCTTTGAGCGTTTACTAGAAGATCAGTGTTAGATTCCGATGCACAACTGCAGATTTTCTCTATCCCTTGGACCTTCACATTGACGATGAAACACAGAAATTGCGTCGGGATGTAATACAACAGGCAGAACGCCAACTTAAGTACAAGAAGAGTAAATCTTCTCATTGTTTGTGGATTGCCTTGATCGTTTCCCGGGAGAGATCAGTATTAGATTCTGAAGCACTCCTGCAGCTTTAATCTATCCCTTGGACCTTCACATTGACGTTGAAACACTGAAATTGCGTCGGGATTTGATACAAAAGGCACAGTGCCGACTTAAGTACTAGAACAGTAAATCTTCTCATTGTTTGAGGTTTGCTTTGAGTGTTTCCTGCGGGATCAGTATTAGATTCCGATGCACAACTGCAGCTTTACTCTATCCCTTGGACCTTCACATTGACGACGAAACACAGTAATTGCGTCGGGATTTAATACAAAAAGGCACAATGCAGGATTAAGTAGAAGAATAGTAGATTTTCTAATTCTTTGTGATTTGGTTTGAGGGTTTCCTGGGAGAAAAGTATTGGATTCCTATGCACAACTGCAGCTTTACTCTACCCCTTGTACCTTTACATTGAGGATGAAACACAGAAATTGCGTCGGGATTTAATACAAAATGCACAATGCCGACTTAATTACAAGAGGAGTATATCTCCTCATTGTTTGTGGTTTACTTTGAGCGTTTCCTGGGAGATCAGTATTAGATTCCGATGCACCACTGCAGTTTTACTCTATCCCTTGGACCTTCACATTGACGATGAAACACAGAAATTGCGTCGGGATATAACACAAAAGGCACAATGCCGACTTAAGTACAAAAAGAGTAAATCTTCTTATTGTTTGTGGTTTGTTTTGAGCGTTTCCTGGAAGATCAGTACTAGATTCCGATGCACTACTGCAACTTTATTCTATGCCTTGGACCTTCTCACTGACGATGAAACACAGAAATTGCGTCGGGATTTAATAGAAAAGGCACAATTCCGACATATGTACAAGAAGAATTAATCATCTCAATGTTTCTGGTTTGCTTTGAGCGTTTCCTGAGGGATCAGTATAAGATTCCGATGCACTACTGTAGCTTTACTCTATCGCATGGACCTCCACATTGACGATGAAACACAGAAATTCCGTCTGGATTTAATATAAAAGGCAGAATGCCGACTTAAGTACAGGAACACAAAATCTTCTCATTGATTGTGGTTTGCTTTGAACGTTTCCTGGGAGATCAGTATTACATTCCGATGCACTACTGCAGCTTTACTCTATCCCTTCGACCTTCACATTGATGATGAAACACGGTAATTGCGTCGGGATTTAATACAAAAAGGCACAATGCAGGCTTAAGTACAAGAATAGTAGATCTTCTAATTCTTTGTGATTTGGTTTGAGGGTTTCCTGGGAGAAAAGTATTGGATTCCGATGCACAACTGCAGCTTTACTCTACCCCTTGTACCTTTACATTGAGGATGAAACACAGAAATTGCGTCGGGATTTAATACAAAATGCACAATGCCGACTTAAGTACAGGAAGAGTATATCTCCTCATTGTTTGTGGTTTACTTTGAGCGTTTCCTGGGAGATCAGTATCAGATTCCGATGCACCACTGCAGATTTACTCTATCCCTTGGACCTTCACTTTGCCGATGAAACACAGAAATTGCGCCGGGATTTATTACGAAAGGAACAATGCGACTTAAGTACAAGAAGAGTAATTTTTCTCATTGTTAGTGGTTTGCTCTGAGAGTTTCCTGGGGGATCAGTATTAGATTCCGATGCACTACTGCAGCTTTGCTTTATCCCTTGGACCTCCACATTGACGATGAAACACAGAAATTTCGTCGGGATTTAATACAAAAGGCACAATGAAGACTTAAGTACAAGAAGAGTAAATCTTCTCTTTGTTTCTGGTTTGATTTGAGCGTTTCCTGGGAGATCAGTATTAGTGTCCGATGCGCTGCTCCAGCTTTACTCTATTCCTTGGACCTTCACATTGAGGATGAAACACAGAAATGCGTCGGGATTTAATACAAAATGCACAATGCCGACTTCAGTATAAGAAGAGTATATCTCCTCATTGTTTGTGGTTTACTTTGAGCATTTCCTGGGAGATCAGTATTAGATTCCGATGCACCACTGCAGATTTACTCTATCCCTTGGACCTTCACTTTGCCGATGAAACACAGAAATTGCGCCGGGATTTATTACGAAAGGAACAATGCGACATAAGTACAAGAAGAGTAATTTTTCTCATTGTTAGTGGTTTGCTCTGAGAGTTTCCTGGGGGATCAGTATTAGATTCTGATGCACTACTGCAGCTTTGCTTTATCCCTTGGACTTCCACATTGACGATGAAACACAGAAATTTCGTCGGGATTTAATACAAAAGGCACAATGAAGACTTAAGTACAAGAAGAGTAAATCTTCTCTTTGTTTCTGGTTTGATTTGAGCGTTTCCTGGGAGATCAGTATTAGTGTCCGATGCGCTGCTCCAGCTTTACTCTATCCCTTGGACCTTCACATTGAGGATGAAACACAGAAATGCGCCGCGATTTAATACAAAATGCACAATGCCGACTTCGGTATAAGAAGAGTATATCTCCTCATTGTTTGTGGTTTACTTTGAGCGTTTCCTGGGAGATCAGTATTAGATTCCGATGCACCACTGCAGATTTACTCTATCCCTTGGACCTTCACATTGACGATGAAACACAGAAATTGCGTCGGGATTTAATACAAAAGGCACAATGCCGACTTAAGTACAAGAAGAGTAAATCTTCTCATTGTTTGTGGTTTGTTTTGAGCGTTTCCTGGAAGATCAGTACTAGATTCCGATGCACTACTGCAGCTTTATTCTATGCCTTGGACCTTCTCACTGACGATGAAACACAGAAATTGCGTCGGGATTTAATAGAAAAGGCACAATGCCGACATATGTACAAGAAGATTAATCATCTCAATGTTTCTGGTTTGCTTTGAGCGTTTCCTGAGGGATCAGTATAAGATTCCGATGTACTACTGTAGCTTTACTCTATCGCATGGACCTCCACATTGACGATGAAACACAGAAATTCCGTCTGGATGTATTATAAAAAGCAGAATACCGACTTAAGCACAGGAACACATAATCTTCTCATTGATTGTGGTTTGCTTTGAACGTTTCCTGGGAGATCAGTATTAGATTCCGATGCACTACTGCAGCTTTACTCTATCCCTTGGACCTTCAATTGACGATGAAACATAGAAATAGCGTCGGGATTTAATACAAGAGGCTCAATGCCGACATAAGTACAAGAAGAGTAACTCGTCTCATTGTTTGTGGTTTGCTTTGATCGTTTCCTGGGAGATCAGTATTAGATTCCGATGCACTACTATAGATTTACTCTATCCCTTGGACCTTCACATTGACAATGAAACACTGAATTTGCTTAGGCATTTAATACAAAAGGCACAATGCCGACTTAAGTACAAGAAGAGTAAATTTTCTCATTGTTTGTGGTTAACTTTGAGCGTTTCCTGGAAGATCAGTATCAGATTCCGATGCACTACTGCAGCTTTACTCTATCCGTTGGTCCTTCACATTGACGATGAAACACAGATATGGCGTAGGGATCTAATACAAAAGGCACAATGCAGACTTAAGTACAATAAGAGTAAAATTTTTTTTGTTTGTTTTTAGTTTGCTTTGAACGTTTCCTGGGAGATCAGTATTAGGTTCCGATGCACTACTGCAGCTTTACTCAATCACTTCGACCTTCACATTGATGATGAAACACGGTAATTGCGTCGGGACTTAATACAAAAAGGCACAATGTAGGCTTAAGTACAAGAAGAGTAGATCTTCTCATTGTTTGTGATTTGGTTTGAGTGTTTCGTGCGAGAAAAGTATTAAATTCCGATACAGTTTTGCAGCTTCACTCGACCCCTTGGACCGTCACATTGACGATGAAACACAGAAGTGGCGTCGGGATTTAATACAAAATACACAATGCCGACTTAAGTACAAGAAGAGTAAATCTTCTCATTGTTTGTGATTTACATTGAGCGTTTCCTGGGAGATCAGTATTCGATTCCGATGCACTACTGCAGATTTACACTATCCCTTGGACCTTCACATCGAGGATGAAACACAGACATTGCGTCGGGATTTAATACGAGAGGCACAATGTGACTTATGTACAAGAGGAGTAAATTTTCTCATTGTTTGCGGTTTGCTTTGAGAGTTTCCTGGGGGGATCAGTATTAGATTCCGATTCACTATTGCAGCTTTACTTTATCCCTTGGACCTCCACATTGACGATGAAACACAGAAATTGCGTCGGGATTTAATATAAAAGGCACAATGCCGACTTAAGTACAAGAAGAGTAAATCTTCTCATTGTTTCTGGTTGGCTTTGAGCGTTTCCTGGGAGATCAGTAGTAGATTCCGATACACTACTGCAGATTTACTCTATCCCTTTGACCTTCACATTGACGATGAAACACAGATATTGCGTCGAGATTTAATAAAAAAAGGCACAATACCTAGTTACGTTCAAGAAGAGTAAATCGTCTAATTGATTGTGGTTTGCTTTGAGCGTTTCCTGGGAGATCAGTATTAGATTCCGATGCACTACTGCAGATTTACTTTATCCCTTGGAACTTCAAATTGACGATGAAACACAGAAAAAGCGTCTGGATTTAATACAAAAGGCACAACGCCCCTATAAGTACAAGAAGAGTAAAACTTCTCATTGTTTGTGGTTTGCTTTGAACGTTTCCTGGGAGATCAGTATTAGATTCCGATGCACTACTGGAGATTTACTCTATCCCGTGGATCTTCACACTGACGGTGAAACACAGAAATAGCTTCGGGATTTAATACAAAAGGCACAATGTCGACTTAACTGCAAGAAGAGTAAATCTTCCCAATGTTTCTGGTTTGCATTGAGCGTTTCCTGGGAAATCAGTAATAGATTCCAATGCACTACTGCAGCTTCAGTCTGTCCCTGGGACCTCCACATTTTCGATGAAACACAGAAATTGCGTCGGGATTTAATACAAAGGCACAATGCCGACTTAAGTACAAGAAGAGTAAATCTTCTCATTGTTTGTGGTCTGCTTTGGCGGTTTCCTAGAAGATCAATACTAGATTCCGATGCACTACTACAGCTTTATTCTAGCCCTTGGACCATGTCACTGACGATGAGACACTGAAATTCCGTCTGGATTTAATACAAAGGCACAATGCCGACATAAGTACAAGATGAGTAATTCTTCTCCTTGTTTCTGGTTTGCTTTGAGCGTTACCTGGAAGATGAGTATTAGATTGCGATGCACTACTGCAGCTTTACTCTATCCCTTGGACTTTCACATTGACGATGAAACACAGAAATTGCGTCGGGATTTAATAGAAAAGGCACAATTCCGACATATGTACAAGAAGAATTAATCATCTTAATGTTTCTGGTTTGTTTTGGCGTTTCCTGAGGGATCAGTAAAAGATTCCGATGCACTACTGTAGCTTTACTCTATCGCATGGACCTCCACATTGACGATGAAACACAGAAATTCCGTCTGGATTTAATATAAAAGGCAGAATGCCGACTTAAGTACAGGAACACAAAATCTTCTCATTGATTGTGGTTTGCTTTGAACGTTTCCTGGGAGATCAGTATTACATTCCGATGCACTACTGCAGCTTTAATCTATCCCTTCGACCTTCACATTGATGATGAAACACGGTAATTGCGTCGGGATTTAATACAAAAAGGCACAATGCAGGCTTAAGTACAAGAATAGTAGATCTTCTAATTCTTTGTGATTTGGTTTGAGGGTTTCCTGGGAGAAAAGTATTGGATTCCGATGCACAACTGCAGCTTTACTCTACCCCTTGTACCTTTACATTGAGGATGAAACACAGAAATTGCGTCGGGATTTAATACAAAATGCACAATGCCGACTTAAGTACAGGAAGAGTATATCTCCTCATTGTTTGTGGTTTACTTTGAGCGTTTCCTGGGAGATCAGTATCAGATTCCGATGCACCACTGCAGATTTACTCTATCCCTTGGACCTTCACTTTGCCGATGAAACACAGAAATTGCGCCGGGATTTATTACGAAAGGAACAATGCGACTTAAGTACAAGAAGAGTAATTTTTCTCATTGTTAGTGGTTTGCTCTGAGAGTTTCCTGGGGGATCAGTATTAGGTTCCGATGCACTACTGCAGCTCTGCTTTATCCCTTGGACCTCCACATTGACGATGAAACACAGAAATTTCGTCGGGATTTAATACAAAAGGCACAATGAAGACTTAAGTACAAGAAGAGTAAATCTTCTCTTTGTTTCTGGTTTGATTTGAGCGTTTCCTGGGAGATCAGTATTAGTGTCCGATGCGCTGCTCCAGCTTTACTCTATTCCTTGGACCTTCACATTGAGGATGAAACACAGAAATGCGTCGGGATTTAATACAAAATGCACAATGCCGACTTCAGTATAAGAAGAGTATATCTACTCATTGTTTGTGGTTTACTTTGAGTATTTCCTGGGAGATCAGTATTAGATTCCGATGCACCACTGCAGATTTACTCTATCCCTTGGACCTTCACTTTGCCGATGAAACACAGAAATTGCGCCGGGATTTATTACGAAAGGAACAATGCGATTTAAGTACAAGAAGAGTAATTTTTCTCATTGTTAGTGGTTTGCTCTGAGAGTTTCCTGGGGGATCAGTATTAGATTCTGATGCACTACTGCAGCTTTGCTTTATCCCTTGGACTTCCACATTGACGATGAAACACAGAAATTTCGTCGGGATTTAATACAAAAGGCACAATGAAGACTTAAGTACAAGAAGAGTAAATCTTCTCTTTGTTTCTGGTTTGATTTGAGCGTTTCCTGGGAGATCAGTATTAGTGTCCGATGTGCTGCTCCAGCTTTACTCTATCCCTTGGACCTTCACATTGAGGATGAAACACAGAAATGCCCGCGATTTAATACAAAATGCACAATGCCGACTTCAGTATAAGAAGAGTATATCTCCTCATTGTTTGTGGTTTACTTTGAGCGTTTCCTGGGAGATCAGTACTAGATTCCGATGCACTACTGCAGATTTACTCTATCCCTTGGACCTTCACATTGACGATGAAACACAGAAATTGCGTCGGGATTTAATACAAAAGGCACAATGCCGACTTAAGTACAAGAAGAGTAAATCTTCTCATTGTTTGTGGTTTGTTTTGAGCGTTTCCTGGAAGATCAGTACTAGATTCCGATGCACTACTGCAGCTTTATTCTATGCCTTGGACCTTCTCACTGACGATGAAACACAGAAATTGCGTCGGGATTTAATAGAAAAGGCACAATGCCGACATATGTACAAGAAGATTAATCATCTCAATGTTTCTGGTTTGCTTTGAGCGTTTCCTGAGGGATCAGTATAAGATTCCGATGTACTACTGTAGCTTTACTCTATCGCATGGACCTCCACATTGACGATGAAACACAGAAATTCCGTCTGGATGTATTATAAAAAGCAGAATACCGTCTTAAGTACAGGAACACAAAATCTTCTCATTGATTGTGGTTTGCTTTGAACGTTTCCTGGGAGATCAGTATTAGATTCCGATGCACTACTGCAGCTTTACTCTATCCCTTGGACCTTCAATTGACGATGAAACATAGAAATAGCGTCGGGATTTAATACAAGAGGCTCAATGCCGACATAAGTACAAGAAGAGTAACTCGTCTCATTGTTTGTGGTTTGCTTTGAGCGTTTCCTGGGAGATCAGTATTAGATTCCGATGCACTACTATAGATTTACTCTATCCCTTGGACCTTCACATTGACAATGAAACACTGAATTTGCTTAGGCATTTAATACAAAAGGCACAATGCCGACTTAAGTACAAGAAGAGTAAATTTTCTCATTGTTTGTGGTTAACTTTGAGCGTTTCCTGGAAGATCAGTATCAGATTCCGATGTACTACTGCAGCTTTACTCTATCCGTTGGTCCTTCACATTGACGATGAAACGCAGATATGGCGTAGGGATCTAATACAAAAGGCACAATGCAGACTTAAGTACAATAAGAGTAAAATTTTTTTTGTTTGTTTTTAGTTTGCTTTGAACGTTTCCTGGGAGATCAGTATTAGGTTCCGATGCACTACTGCAGCTTTACTCAATCACTTCGACCTTCACATTGATGATGAAACACGGTAATTGCGTCGGGACTTAATACAAAAAGGCACAATGCAGGCTTAAGTACAAGAAGAGTAGATCTTCTCATTGTTTGTGATTTGGTTTGAGTGTTTCGTGCAAGAAAAGTATTAAATTCCGATACAGTTTTGCAGCTTCACTCGACCCCTTGGACCGTCACATTGACGATGAAACACAGAAGTGGCGTCGGGATTTAATACAAAATACACAATGCCGACTTAAGTACAAGAAGAGTAAATCTTCTCATTGTTTGTGATTTACATTGAGCGTTTCCTGGGAGATCAGTATTCGATTCCGATGCACTACTGCAGATTTACACTATCCCTTGGACCTTCACATCGAGGATGAAACACAGACATTGCGTCGGGATTTAATACGAAAGGCACAATGTGACCTATGTACAAGAAGAGTAAATTTTCTCATTGTTTGCGGTTTGCTTTGAGAGTTTCCTGGGGGGATCAGTATTAGATTCCGATTCACTATTGCAGCTTTACTTTATCCCTTGGACCTCCACATTGACGATGAAACACAGAAATTGCGTCGGGATTTAATATAAAAGGCACAATGCCGACTTAAGTACAAGAAGAGTGAATCTTCTCATTGTTTCTGGTTGGCTTTGAGCGTTTCCTGGGAGATCAGTAGTAGATTCCGATACACTACTGCAGATTTACTCTATCCCTTTGACCTTCACATTGACGATGAAACACAGATATTGCGTCGAGATTTAATAAAAAAAGGCACAATACCTAGTTACGTTCAAGAAGAGTAAATCGTCTAATTGATTGTGGTTTGCTTTGAGCGTTTCCTGGGAGATCAGTATTAGATTCCGATGCACTACTGCAGATTTACTTTATCCCTTGGAACTTCAAATTGACGATGAAACACAGAAAAAGCGTCTGGATTTAATACAAAAGGCACAACGCCCTTATAAGTACAAGAAGAGTAAAACTTCTCATTGTTTGTGGTTTGCTTTGAACGTTTCCTGGGAGATCAGTATTAGATTCCGATGCACTACTGGAGATTTACTCTATCCCGTGGATCTTCACACTGACGGTGAAACACAGAAATAGCTTCGGGATTTAATACAAAAGGCACAATGTCGACTTAACTGCAAGAAGAGTAAATCTTCCCAATGTTTCTGGTTTGCATTGAGCGTTTCCTGGGAAATCAGTAATAGATTCCAATGCACTACTGCAGCTTCAGTCTGTCCCTGGGACCTCCACATTTTCGATGAAACACAGAAATTGCGTCGGGATTTAATACTAAAGGCACAAAGCCGACTTAAGTACAAGAAGAGTAAATCTTCTCATTTTTTGTGGTATGCTTTGAGCATTTCCTGGGAGATCAGCATTAGAGTACGATGTACTACTGCAGATTTACTCTATCCCTTTGTGCTCCACATTGACGATGAAAACAGAAATTGCGACGGGATTTAATAATAAAATCACAATGCCTACATTAGTACAAGAAGAGTAAATATTGTCATTGTTTGTGGTCTGCTTTGGGCGTTTCCTAGAAGATCAATACTAGATTCCGATGCACTACTACAGCTTTATTTTATCCCTTGGACCTTGTCATTGACGATGAAACACAGAAATTCCGTCTGGATTTAATACAAAAGGCACAATGCCGACGTAAGTACAAGATGAGTAATTCTTCTCCTTGTTTCTGGTTTGCTTTGAGCGTTACCTGGGAGATGAGTATTAGATTGCGATGCACTACTGCAGCTTTACTCTATCCCTTGGACTTTCACATTGACGATGAAACACAGAAATTGCGTCGGGATTTAGTACGAAAGGCATAATGCCAACTAAAGGACAAGAGGAGTAATTCTTCTTATCGTTTGTGGTTTGCTTTGAGCGTTTCCTGGGAGATCAGTATTAGATTTCGATGCACTGCTGCAGATTTGCTCTATGCCCTGGACATTCACATTCACGATGAAACACAGAAATTGCGTCGGGATTTAATACAAAAGGCGGAATGCCGACTTAAGTACTAGAAGAGTAAATCTTGTCATTGTTTCTCGTTGGCTTTGAGCGTTTCCTGGGAGGTCAGTATTAGATTCCGATGCACTACTGCAGATTTACTCTATCCCTTTGACCTTCACATTGACGATGAAACAAAGATATTGTGTCGAGATTTAATAAATAAAGGCACAATACCTACTTACGTACAAGAAGAGTAAATCTTCTCATTGTTTGTGGTTTACCTTTAGCGTTTCCTGGAGATCATTATTAGATTCCGATGCACTACTGCAGCTTTACTTTATCCCTTGGACCTTCAAATTGACGATGAAACACAGAAATAGCGTCTGGACTTAATACAAAAGGCACAATGCAGACATAAGTACAAGAAGAGTAAAACTTCTCATTGTTTGTGGTTTGCTTTGAACGTTTCCTGGGAGATCAGTATTAGATTCCGATTCACTACTGGAGATTTACTCTATCCCGTGGACCTTCACATTGACGGTGAAACACAGAAATAGCTTCGGGATTTAATACAAAAGGCACATAGTCGACTTAACTGCAAGAAGAGTAAATCTTCCCAATGTTTCTGGTTTGCATTGGGCGTAACCTGGGATATCAGTAATAGATTCCAATGCACTACCTCAGCTTCAGTCTGTCCCTGGGACCTCCACATTTTCGATGAAACACAGAAATTGCGTCGGGATTTAATACAAAGGCACAATGCCGACTTAAGTACAAGAAGAGTAAATCTTCTCATTGTTGGTGGTCTGCTTTGGCGGTTTCCTAGAAGATCAATACTAGATTCCGATGCACTACTACAGCTTTATTCTATCCCTTGGACCATGTCACTGACGATGAAACACTGAAATTCCGTCTGGATTTAATACAAAGGCACAATGCCGACATAAGTACAAGATGAGTAATTCTTCTCCTTGTTTCTGGTTTGCTTTGAGCTTTACCTGGAAGATGAGTATTAGATTGCGATGCACTACTGCAGCTTTACTCTATCCCTTGGACTTTCACATTGACGCTGAAATACAGAAATTGCGTCGGGATTTAATACGAAAGGCATAATGCCAACTTAAGGACAAGAAGAGTAATTCTTCTTATCGTTTGTGGTTTGCTTTGATCGTTTCTTGGGAGATCAGTACTTGATTCCGATGCACTACTGCAGCTTTACTCTATCCCCTGGACCTTGTCATTGACGATGAAACACAGAAATTGCGTCGGGATTTAATACTAAAGGCACAAAGCCGACTTAAGTACAAGAAGAGTAAATCTTCTCATTTTTTGTGGTATGCTTTGAGCATTTCCTGGGAGATCAGCATTAGATTACGATGTACTACTTCAGATTTACTCTATCCCTTTGTCCTCCACATTGACGATGAAAACAGAAATTGCGACGGGATTTAATAATAAAATCACAATGCCTACATTAGTACAAGAAGAGTAAATATTGTCATTGTTTGTGGTCTGCTTTGGGCGTTTCCTAGAAGATCAATACTAGGTTCCGATGCACTACTACAGCTTTATTTTATCCCTTGGACCTTGTCATTGACGATGAAACACAGAAATTCCGTCTGGATTTAATACAAAAGGCACAATGCCGACGTAAGTACAAGATGAGTAATTCTTCTCCTTGTTTCTGGTTTGCTTTGAGCGTTACCTGGGAGATGAGTATTAGATTGCGATGCACTACTGCAGCTTTACTCTATCCCTTGGACTTTCACATTGACGATGAAACACAGAAATTGCGTCGGGATTTAGTACGAAAGGCATAATGCCAACTAAAGGACAAGAGGAGTAATTCTTCTTATCGTTTGTGGTTTGCTTTGAGCGTTTCCTGGGAGATCAGTATTAGATTTCGATGCACTGCTGCAGATTTGCTCTATGCCCTGGACATTCACATTCACGATGAAACACAGAAATTGCGTCGGGATTTAATACAAAAGGCGGAATGCCGACTTAAGTACTAGAAGAGTAAATCT
The DNA here is from genome assembly GCF_021461385.2 of Schistocerca piceifrons. NCBI lineage: Eukaryota > Metazoa > Arthropoda > Insecta > Orthoptera > Acrididae > Schistocerca > Schistocerca piceifrons. The sequence continues at coordinate 9,330,799 of NC_060140.1, forward strand.
TTTCATTGATTGTGGTTTGCTATGAGCGTTTACTGGGAGGTCATTAATAGATTACGCTGCACTACTGCAGCTTCACTCTATCCCTTGGACCTCCACATTGGCGATGAAACACAGAAATTGCGTCGAGATTTAATACAAAGGCACAATGCCGACTTAAGTACAAGAAGTGTTAATCTTCTCATTGTTTGTGGTTTGCTTTGAGCGTTTCGTGGAAGATCAGTACTAGATTCCAATGCACTACTACAGCTTTATTCTATCGCTTGGACATTGTCATTGACGATGAAACACAGAAATTACGGCGGGATTTAATACAAAAGGCACAAAGCCGACATAAGTACAAGAAGGGTAAATCTTCTCATTGTTTGTGGTTTTCATTGAGCGTTTCCTGGGGGATCAGTATTAGATTCCGATGCACTACTGCAGCTTTACTGTATCCCTTGGACCTGCACATTGACGATGAAAAACAGTTATAGCGAAGGGATTTAATACAAAAAGACACTTTGCAGACTTAAGTACATGAAATGTAGATCTTCTCATTGTTTGTGATTTGGTTTGAGTGTTTCCTGGGAGAAAAGTATTACATTCCGATGCACCACTGCAGATTTAATCTATCCCTTGGACCTTCGCATTGACGATGAGACACAAAAAATGCGTCGGGATTTAATACGAAAGGCACAATGCGACCTAAGTACAAGAAGAGTAAATTTTCTCATTGTTTGTGGTTTGCTTTGAGAATTTCCTGGGGGATCAGAATTAGATTCCGATGCACTACTGCAGCTTTACTGTATCCCTTCGACCTTCACATTGACGATAAAACACAGAAATTGCGTCGGGATGTAATATAAAAGGCATAATTCCGAATTAAGTACAAGATGTGTAAATCTTCTCATCGTTTGTGGATTGCTTTGAGCGTTTCCTAGGAGATCAGTATTAGATTCCGATGCACTATTGCAGATTTACTCTATCCCTTGGACGTTCACATTGACGATGAAACACAGAAATTGCGTCGGGATTTAATACGAGAGGCACAATGTGACTTATGTACAAGAAGAGTAAATTTTCTCATCGTTTGTGGTTTGCTTTTAGAGTTTCCTGGGGGGATCGGTATTAGATTCCGATGCACTACTACAGCTTTACTTTATCCCTTGGACCTCCACATTGACGATGAAACACAGAAATTGCGTCGGGATTTAATACAAAAGGCACAATGCCGACATAAGTACAAGAAGAGTAAATCTTGCCATTGTTTCTGGTTGGCTTTGAGCGTTTCCTGGGAGGTCAGTATTAGATTCCGATGCACTACTGCAGATTTACTCTATCCCTTTGACCTTCACATTGACGATGAAACAAAGATATTGCGTCGAGATTTAATAAATGAAGGCACAATACCTACTTACGTACAAGAAGAGTAAATCTTCTCATTGTTTGTGGTTTACCTTTAGCGTTTCCTGGAGATCATTATTAGATTCCGATGCACTACTGCAGCTTTACTTTATCCCTTGGACCTTCAAATTGACGATGAAACACAGAAATAGCGTCTGGATTTAATACAAAAGGCACAATGCAGACATAAGTACAAGAAGAGTAAAACTTCTCATTGTTTGTGGTTTGCTTTGAACGTTTCCTGGGAGATCAGTATTAGATTCCGATTCACTACTGGAGATTTACTCTATCCCGTGGACCTTCACATTGACGGTGAAACACAGAAATAGCTTCGGGATTTAATACAAAAGGCACATAGTCGACTTAACTGCAAGAAGAGTAAATCTTCCCAATGTTTCTGGTTTGCATTGGGCGTAACCTGGGAGATCAGTAATAGATTCCAATGCACTACCTCAGCTTCAGTCTGTCCCTGGGACCTCCACATTTTCGATGAAACGCAGAAATTGCGACGGGATTTAATACAAAGGCACAATGCCGACTTAAGTACAAGAAGAGTAAATCTTCTCATTGTTTGTGGTCTGATTTGGGCGTTTCCTAGTAGATCAATACTAGATTCCGATACAGTACTACAGCTTTATTCTATCCCTTGGACCTTCTCATTGACGATGAAACACAGAAATTCCGTCTGGATTTAATACAAAAGGCACAATGCCGACTTCAGTACAAGATGAGTAATTTTTCTCCTTGTTTCTGGTTTGCTTTGAGCGTTACCTGGGAGATCTGTATTAGATTGCGTTGCACTACTGCAGCTTTACTCTATCCCTTGGACTTACACATTGACGATGAAACACAGAAATTGCGTCGGGATTTAATACGAAAGGCATAATGCCAACTTAAGGACAAGAAGAGTAATTCTTCATATCGTTTGTGGTTTGCTATGATCGTTTCCTGGGAGATCAGTACTAGATTCCGAAACACTACTGCAGCTTTACTCTATCCCTTGGACCTTGTCATTGACGATGAAACACAGAAATTGCGTCGGGATTTAATACTAAAGGCGTAAAGCCGACTTAAGTTCAAGAAGAGTAAATATTGTCATTGTTTGTGGTTTGCTTTGAGCGTTTCCTGGGAGATCAGTATTAGATTTCGATGCACTGCTGCAGGTTTGCTCTATGCCCTGGACATTCACATTGACGATGAAACACAGAAATAGCGTCTGGATTTAATACAAAAGGCACAATGCCGACATAAGTACAAGAAGAGTAAAACTTCTCATTGTTTGTGGTTTGCTTTGATCGTTTCCTGGGAGATCAGTATTAGATTTCGATGCACTACTGGAGATTTACTCTATCCCGTGGACCTTCTCATTGACGATGAAACACAGAAATTCGGTCTGGATTTAATACAAAAGGCACAATGCCGACTTAAGTACAAGATGAGTAATTCTTCTCCTTGTTTCTGGTTTGCTTTGAGCGTTGCCTGGGAGATCAGTATTAGATTGCGATGCACACCTGCAACTTTACTCTATCCCTTGGACTTTCACATTGACGATGAAACACAGAAATTGCGTCGGGATTTAATACGAAAGGCATAATGCCAACTTAAGGACAAGAAGAGTAATTCTTCTTATCGTTTGTTGTTTGCTATGATCGTTTCCTGGGAGATCAGTACTAGATTCCGATGCACTACTGCAGATTTACTCTATCCCTTGTACGTTCACATTGACGATGAAACACAAAATTGCGTCGGGATTTAATACGAAAGGCACAATGTGACTTATGTACAAGAAGAGTAAATTTTCTCATTGTTTGTGGTTTGCTTTGAGAGTTTCCTGGGGGGATCAGTATTGGATTCCGATGAACTACTACAGCTTTACTTTATCCCTTGGACCTCCACATTGACGATGAAACACAGAAATTGCGTCGGGATTTAATACAAAAGGCACAATGCCGACTTAAGTACAAGAAGAGTAAATCTTCTCATTGTTTCTGTTTGGCTTTGAGCGTTTCCTGGGAGATCAGTATTAGATTCCGATGCACTACTGCAGATTTACTCTATCCCTTTGACCTTCACATTGACGATGAAACACAGATATTGCGTCGAGATTTAATAAAAATAGGCACAATACCTACTTATGTACAAGAAGAGTAAATCTTCTCATTGTTTGTGGTTTGCTTTGAGCGTTTCCTGGGAGATCAGTATTAGATTGCGATGCACTACTGCAGCTTTACTTTAACCCTTGGACCTTCAAATTGACGATGAAACACAGAAATTGCGTCGGGATTAAATACAAAAGGCACAATGCCGACATAAGTACAAGAAGAGTAAAACTTCTCATTGTTTGTGGTTTGATTTGAACATTCCTGGGAGATCAGTCTTAGATTCCGATGCACTATTGGAGATTTACCCTATCCCGTTGATCTTCACATTGACGGTGAAACACAGAAATAGCTACGTGATTTAATAGAAAAGGCACAAGGTCGACTTAACTGCAAGAAGAGTAAATCTTCCCAATGTTTCTGGTTTGCATTGAGCGTTTCCTGGGAGATCAGTAATAGATTCCAATGCACTACTGCAGCTTCAGTCTGTCCCTGAGACCTCCACATTTTCGATGAAACACAGAAATTGCGTCGGGATTTAATACAAAGGCACATGCCGACTTAAGTACAAGAAGAGTAAATCTTCTCATTGTTTGTGGTCTGCTTTGGGCGTTTCCTAGAAGATCAATACTAGATCTGGTGCACTACTACAGCTTTATTCTATCCCTTGGACCTTCTCATTGACGATGAAACACAGAAATTCCGTCTGGATTTAATACAAAAGGCACAATGCCGACTTAAGTACAAGATGAGTAATTCTTCTCCTTGTTTCTGGTTTGCTTTGAGCGTTACCTGAGAGATCAGTATTAGATTGCGATGCCCTACTGTAGCTTTACTCTATCCCCTGGACTTTCACATTGACGATGAAACACAGAAATTGCGTCAGGATTTAATACGAAAGGCATAATGCCAACTTAAGGACAAGAAGAGTAATTCTTCTTATCGTTTGTGGTTTGCTATAGTCGTTTCCTGGGAGAGCAGTACTAGATGCCTATGCACTACTGCAGCTTTACTCTATCCCTTGGACCATGTCATAGACGATGAAACACAGAAATTGCGTCGGGATTTAATACTAAAGGCACAAAGCCGACTTAAGTACAAGAAGAGTAAATCTTCTCATTGTTTGACGTATGCTATGAGCGTTTCCTGGGAGATCAGCATTAGATTACGATGTACTACTGCAGATTTACTCTATCCCTTTGTCCTCCACATTGACGATGAAACACAAATTGGTCGGGATTTAATAATAAAATCACAATGCCTACTTAAGTACAAGAAGAGTAAATATTGTCATTGTTTGTGGTTTGCTTTGAGCGTTTCCTGGGAGATCAGTATTAGATTTCGATGCACTGCTGCAGATTTGCTCTATGCCCTGGACGTTCACATTGACGATGAAACACAGACATTGCGTCAGGATTTAATACAAAAGGCAGAATGCCGACTTAGGTACTAGAAGAGTAAATGTTTTCATTGATTGTGGTTTGCTTTGAGCGTTTCGTGGAAGATCAGTAGTAGATTACATTGCACTACTACAGCTTTATTCTATCCCTTGGACCTTGTCATTGACGATGAAACACAGAAATTACGTCGGGATTTAATACAAAAGGCACAATGCCGACTTAAGTACAAGAAGAGTAAATCTTCTCATGGTTTGTGGTTTGCTTTGAGCGTTATGTGGAAGATCAGTACTAGATTCCATTGCACTACTACAGCTTTATTCTATCCCTTGGACCTTGTCATTGACGATGAAACACAGAAATTACGTCGGGATTTAATACAAAAGGCACAATTCTGACTTAAGTACAAGAAGGGTAAATCTTCTCATTGTTTGTGGTTTTCTTTGGGCGTTTCCTGGGGGATCAGTATTAGATACCGATGCACTACTGCAGCTTTACTCTATTCCTTGGACCTCCACATTGACGATGAAACACAGTAATTGCGAAGGGATTTAATACAAAAAGGCACAATGCAGACTTAAGTACATGAATAGTAGATCTTCTCATTGTTTGTGGTTTGCTTTGAGCGTTTCCTGGGAGATAAGTATTAGATTCCGATCCACTACTGCAGCTTTACTCTATCCCTTGGACTTTCACATTGACGATGATTCACAGAAATTGCGTTGGGATTCAATACAAAAGGCACAATTCAAGAAGAGTAAATCTCCTCATTGTTTGTGGTTTGCTTTGAGCGTTTCCTGGGAGATCAGTATTAGATTCTGGTGCACTTCCGCAGCATTACTCTATTCCCTTGGACCTCCAAATTGACGATGAAACACAGAAATTGCGTCGGGATATAATACAAAAGGCACAATGCCGACTTAAGTACAAGAAGAGTAAATCTTCTCATTGTTTGTGGTTTGCTTTGAGCGTTTCCTGGGGCATCAGTATTAGATTCCGATGCACTACTGCAGTTTTACTCTATTCCTTGGACCTTCACATTGACGATGAAACACAGTAATAGTGTCGGGACTTAATACAAAAAGGCACAATGCAGACTTAAGTACATGAACAGTAGATCTTCTCATTGTTTGTGATTTGGTTTGAGTGTTTCCTGGGAGAAAAATATTAGATTCCGATGCACTACTGCAGTTTTACTCAACCCCTTGGACCTTCACATTGAGGATGAAACACAGAAATTGTGTCTGGATTTAATACAAAATGCACAATGTCGACTTAAGTACTAGAAGAGTATATGATCTCATTGTTTGTGGTTTACTTTGAGCGTTGCCTGGGAGATCGGTATTAGATTCCGATGCACCACTGCAGATTTAATCTATCCCTTGGACCTTCAAATTGTCGATGAGACACAAAAATTGCGTCGGGATATAATACGAAAGGCACAATGCGACTGAAGTACAAGAAGAGTAAATTTTCTCATTGTTTGTGGTTTGCTTTGAGAGTTTCCTGGGGGATCAGTATTAGATTCCGATGTACTAGTGCAGCTTTACTTTATCTCTCGGACCTCCACATTGACGATGAAACACAGAAATTGCGTCGGGATTTAATACAAATGGCACAATGCCGACTTTAGTAAAAGAAGAGTAAATCTTTTCATTTTTTGGTTTGCTTTGAGCTTTTCCTGGGAGATTAGTATTAGTTTCCGATGCCCTACTGCCGCTTTACTCTATCCCTTGGACCATCGTATTGACGATGAAACACAGAAATTGCGTCGGGATTTAATACAAAATGCAAAATGCCTACTTATGTACAAGAAGAGTAAATCTTCTCATTGTTTGTGGTTTGCTTTGAACGTTTCCTGAGAGATCAGTATTAGGTTCAGATGCACTACAGCAGCTTTACTCTATCCCTTCAACCTTAACATTGACGATGAAACACAGATATTGCGTCGAGATTTAATACAAAAGGAGCAATGCTGACTTAATAACAGGAAGAGAAAATCTTCTCATTGTTGTTGGTTTGCTATGAGCGTTTCCTGGGGGATCAGAATATGATTCCGATGCACTACTGCAGCTTTACTGTATCCCTTGGACCTTCACATTGACGATGAAACACAGATATTGCGTCGGGATTTAATATAGAAGGCACAATTCCGAATTAAGTACAAGAAGTATAAATCTTCTCATCGTTTGTGGATTGCTTTGAGCGTTTCCTGGGAGATCAGTATTAGATTCCGATGCACTACTGCAAATTTACTCTATCCCTTGGATGTTCACATTGACGATGAAACACAGAATTTGCTTAGGGATTTAATAGAAAATGCACAATGCCAACTTAAGTACATGAAGAGTAAATCTTCTCATTGTTTCTGGTTTGCTTTGAGCGTTTCCTTGGAGATCAGTATCAGATTCTGATGCACTACTGCAGCTTCACTCTATCCCTTGGACCTTCAAATTGACAATGAAACACAGAAATTGCTTCGGGATGTAATACAAACGGCACAAAGCCGACATAAGTACAAGAAGGGTAAATCTTTTCATTGTTTGTGGTTTGGTTCTAGCATTTCCTGGGAGATCAGTATTAGTTTCCGATGCACTACTCCAGATTTACTCTATCCCTTGGACCTTCATATTGACGATGAAACACAGAATTTGCTTAGGGATTTAATACAAAAGGCACAATGCCGACTTATGTACAAGAAGAGTAAATCTTCTCATTGTTTGTGGTTCGCTTTGACCGTTTCCTGAGAGATCTGTGTTAGGGTCAGATGCACTACTGCAGCTTTACTCTATCTGTTGGACCTTCACATAGACGATGAAACACAGTAATTGCGTCGGGATTTAATATAACAAGGCTCAATGCCGACATAAGTAAAAGAAGAGTAAATCTTCTCATTGTTTGTGGTTTGCTTTGAGCGTTTCCTGGGCGATCAGTATTAGAATCCGATGCACTACTGCAGATTTACTCTATCCCTTGGACCTTCACACTGACGATGAAACACAGAATTTGCTTAGGGATTTAATACAGAAGGCACAATGCCGACTAAAGTACAAGAAGAGTAAATCTTCTCATTGTTCCTGGTTTGCTTTGAGCGTTTCCTGGGAGATCAGTATCAGATTCCGATGCACTACTGCAGCTTTACTATATCCCTTGGACCTTCGCATTGACGATGAAACACAGATATGGCGTAGGGATCTAATACAAAAGGCACAATGCCGACTTAAGTACAATAAGAGTAAATCTTTGGTTTATTTTTGGTTTTCTTTGAACGTTTCCTGGGAGATCAGTATTTGGTTCCGATGCACTACTGCAGCTTTACTCTATCCCTTCGACTTTCACATTGACGAAGAAACACAGAAATTGCGTCGGGATTTATTACAAAATGAACAATGCCGACTTAAGTACAAGAAGAGTAAATCTTCTCATTGTTTGTGGTTTGCTTTGAGCGTTTCCTGGGAGATCAGTATTAGATTCAGATGCAGTACTGCAGATTTATTCTATCCCTTGGACATTCACATTGACGATGAAACACAGAAATTGCGTCGGGATTTAATACAAAAGGCACCATGCAGACTTAAGTACAAGAAGAAAAAATCTTCTCATTGTCTGTGGTTGGCTTTGCGCGTTTCCTGGGAGATTACCTCGAGCAATTAAACAGTGAACCGACTCGTGGAGATAACATCTTGGACCTACTGATAACAAACAGACCCGAACTTTTCGACTCTGTATGTACAGAACAGGGAATCAGTGATCATAAAGCCGTTGCAGCATCCCTGAATATGGAAGTTAATAGGAATATAAAAAAAGGGAGGAAGGTTTATCTGTTTAGCAAGAGTAATAGAAGGCAGATTTCAGACTACCTAACAGATCAAAACGAAAATTTCTGTTCCGACACTGACAATGTTGAGTGTTTATGGAAAAAGTTCAAGGCAATCGTAAAACGCGTTTTAGACAGGTACGTGCCGAGTAAAACTGTGAGGGACGGGAAAAACCCACCGTGGTACAACAACAAAGTTAGGAAACTACTGCGAAAGCAAAGAGAGCTCCACTCCAAGTTTAAACGCAGCCAAAACCTCTCAGACAAACAGAAGCTAAACGATGTCAAAGTTAGCGTAAGGAGGGCTATGCGTGAAGCGTTCAGTGAATTCGAAAGTAAAATTCTATGTACCATCTTGACAGAAAATCCTAGGAAGTTCTGGTCTTACGTTAAATCAGTAAGTGGCTCGAAACAGCATATCCAGACACTACGGGATGATGATGGCATTGAAACAGAGGATGACACGCGTAAAGCTGAAATACTAAACACCTTTTTCCAAAGCTGTTTCACAGAGGAAGACCGCACTGCAGTTCCTTCTCTAAATCCTCGCACAAACGAAAAAATGGCTGACATCGAAATAAGTGTCCAAGGAATCGAAAAGCAACTGGAATCACTCAATAGAGGAAGGTGCACTGGACCTGATGGGATACCAATTCGATTCTATACAGAGTACGCGAAAGAACTTGCCCTCCTTCTAACAGCCGTGTATCGCAAGTCTCTAGAGGAACGGAGGGTTCCAAATGATTGGAAAAGAGCACAGGTAGTCCCAGTCTTCAAGAAGGGTCGTCGAGCAGATGCGCAAAACTATAGACCTATATCTCTGACGTCGATCTCTTGTAGAATTTTAGAACATGTTTTTTGCTCGCGTATCATGTCATTTCTGGAAACCCAGAATCTACTATGTAGGAATCAACATGAATTCCGGAAACAGCGATCGTGTGAGACCCAACTCGCTTTATTTGTTCATGAGACCCAGAAAATATTAGATACAGGCTCCCAGGTAGATGCTATTTTTCTTGACTTTCGGAAGGCGTTCGATACAGTTCCGCACTGTCGCCTGATAAACAAAGTAAGAGCCTACGGAATATCAGACCAGCTGTGTGGCTGGATTGAAGAGTTTTTAGCAAACAGAACACAGCATGTTGTTATCAATGGAGAGACGTCTACAGACGTTAAAGTAACCTCTGGCGTGCCACATGGGAGTGTTATGGGACCATTGCTTTTCACAATATATATAAATGACCTAGTAGATAGTGTCGGAAGTTCCATGCGGCTTTTCGCGGATGATGCTGTAATATACAGAGAAGTTGCAGCATTAGAAAATTGTAGCGAAATGCAGGAAGATCTGCAGCGGATAGGCACTTGGTGCAAGGAGTGGCAACTGACCCTTAACATAGACAAATGTAATGTATTGCGAATACATGGAAAGAAGGATCCTTTATTGTATGATTATATGATAGCGGAACAAACACTGGTAGCAGTTACTTCTGTAAAATATCTGGGAGTATGCGTGCGGAACGATTTGAAGTGGAATGATCATATAAAATTGATTGTTGGTAAGGTGGGTACCAGGTTGAGATTCATTGGGAGAGTGCTTAGAAAATGTAGTCCATCAACAAAGGAGGTGGCTTACAAAACACTCGTTCGACCTATACTTGAGTATTGCTCATCAGTGTGGGATCCGTACCAGATCGGTCTGACGGAGGAGATAGAGAAGATCCAAAGAAGAGCGACGCGTTTCGTCACAGGGTTATTTGGTAACCGTGATAGCGTTACAGAGATGTTTAATAAACTCAAGTGGCAGACACTGCAAGAGAGGCGCTCTGCATCGCGGTGTAGCTTGCTCGCCAGGTTTCGAGAGGGTGCGTTTCTGGATGAGGTATCGAATATATTGCTTCCCCCTACTTATACCTCCAGAGGAGATCACGAAAGTAAAATTAGAGAGATTAGAGCGCGCACGGAGGCTTTCAGACAGTCGTTCTTCCCGCGAACCATACGCGACTGGAACAGGAAAGGCAGGTAATGACAGTGGCACGTAAAGTGCCCTCCGCTACACACCGTTGGGTGGCTTGCGGAGTATCAATGTAGATGTAGATGTAGATCAGTATTAGATTGCGATGCACAACTGCAGCTTTACTCTATCCCTTGGAACTTGATATTGACGATGAAACACAGAAATTGCGTCGGATTTTATACAAAAGGCACAATGCCGATTTAAGTACAAGAAGAGTAAATCTTGTCATTGTTTGTGGTTTGCTTTGAGCGTTTCCTGGGAGATCAGTATTAGATTCCGATGCACTACTGCAGCTTCACTCTATCACTCGGACCGTCACATTGACGCTAAAAACACAGAAATTGGGTCGGGATTTTATACAAAAGCCACAATGCCGATTTAAGTACAAGCAGAGTAAATCTTCTCATATTTTGTGGTTTGCCTTGAGCGTATCCTGGGAGATCAGTATTAGATTCCGATGCACTACTGCAGATTTACTCTATCCCTTGGACCTTCACATTGACGATGAAACACAGATATTGCGTCGGGATTTAATAGAAAAACACAATGCCGACTTAAGTACAAGAAGAGTAAATCTTCTCCTTGTTTGTGGTTTGCTTTGGGCGTTTCCTGGGAGATCAGTATTAGATTCCGATGCACTACAGCAGATTTACTCTATTCCTTGGACATTCACATTGACGATGAAACACAGAAATAGCGTCGGGATTTAATACAAAAGGCACAAAGCAGACTTAAGTACAAGAAGAGTAAATCTTCTCATTGTTTGTGGTTTGCTTTGAGCGTTTCCTGGGGGATCGGTATTAGATTCCGATGCACTACTGCAACTTTACTCTATCCCTTGGACCTTCACATTGACGATGAAACACAGATATTGCGTCGGGATTTAATAGAAAAACACAATGCCGACTTAAGTACAAGAAGAGTAAATCTTCTCCTTGTTTGTGGTTTGCTTTGGGCGTTTCCTGGGAGATCAGTATTAGATTCCGATGCACTACAGCAGATTTACTCTATTCCTTGGACATTCACATTGACGATGAAACACAGAAATAGCGTCGGGATTTAATACAAAAGGCACAAAGCAGACTTAAGTACAAGAAGAGTAAATCTTCTCATTGTTTGTGGTTTGCTTTGAGCGTTTCCTGGGGGATCGGTATTAGATTCCGATGCACTACTGCAACTTTACTCTATCCCTTGGACCTTCACATTGACGATGAAACACAGAAATTGCGTCGGGATTTAATACAAAAGGCACAATGCCGACTTAAGTACAAGAAGAGTAAATCTTCTCATTGTTTGTGGTTTGCTTTGAGTGTTTCCTGGAGGATCAGTATTAGATGCCGATGCACTACTGCAGCTTTACTCCATCCCTTGGGCCTACAAATTGACGATGAGACAGTGAAATAGCGTCGAGATTTAATACAAAAGGCACAATGCCAACTGAAGTACAAGAAGGGTAAATCTTCTCATTGTTTGTGGTTTGCTTTGAGCGTTTCCTGGGAGATCAGTAAGATCAGTATTAGATTCCGATGGACTACTGCAGATTCACACTATCCCTTGGACTTTCACATTGACGAAGAAACACAGAAAATGCGTCGGGATTTATAACAAAAGGCACAATGCCGACTTAAATACAAGACGGGTAAATCTTCTCATTGTATGTGCTTTGCTTTGAGCGTTCCCTGAGAGATCAGTACTAGATTCCGATGCACTACTGCAGTTTTACTCTATCCCTTGTACCTTCACATTGGCGATGAATCACAGAAATTGCGTAGGGATTTAATTCAAATGGCACAATGCCGAGTTAGGTACAAGAAGAGTTATTCTTCTGATTGTGTTCCGGTTTGCTTTGAGCGATTCCTGATAGATCAGTATTAGATTCCGATACACTACTGCAGCATTTCTCTATACCCATGAGCTTCAAATGGACGATGAAACACAGAAATTGCGTCGGCATTTAATTCAAAAGGCACAATGCCGACTTAGGTACAAGAAGAGTAATTCTTCTCATTGATTGTGGTTTGCTTTGAGCGTATTTTGGGAGATCAGTATTAGATTCCGATGCACTACTGCAGCTTTACTCTATCTCTAGCACCCTCACATTGGCGATGAGACACAGAAATTGCGTCGGGATTTAATACAAAAGCACAATGCCGATTTAAGTACATGAAGAGAAAATCTTCCCTTTTTTGTGGTTTGCTTTGAGCGGTTCCTGGGGGATCAGTATTTGATTCCGATGCACTACTGCAGCTGTACTCTATCCCTTGGACCTCCACATTGACGATGAAACACAGAAATTGTGTCGGGATTTAATACAAAAGGCACAATGCAGACATAAGTACAACAAGAGTAAATCTTCTCTTTGTTTCAGGCTTGCTTTGAGCGTTTCCTGGGAGATCAGTAGTAGATTCCGATGCACTACAGCGTCTTTTCTCTATCCCTTGGACCTTCACATTGACGATGACACACAGAAATTGCGTCGGGATTTAATACAACAGGCACAATGCCGACTTAAGTTCAAGAAGAGTAAATCTTCTCATTGTTTGTGTTTTGCTTTGGGCGTTTCCTGGGAGATCAGTATTAGATTCCGATGCAGTACTGCAGATTTAGTCTATACCTTGGACATTCACATTGACGATGAAACACAGAAATTGCGTGGGGTTTTAATACAAAAGGCACAAAGCCTACTGAAGTACAAGAAGTGTTTGTGGTTTGCTTTGAGCGTTTGCTGGGGGATCAGTATAAAATTCCGATGCATTACTGGAGCTTTACTCTATCCCTTGTACCTTCACATTGACGATGAAACACAGAAATTGCCTCGGGATTTAATACAAAAGGCACAATGCCGACTTAAATACAGAAGAGTAAATCTTCTCATTGTTTGTGGTTTGCTTTGAGCGTTTTTTTGAGATCAGTATTAGATGTCGATGCACTACTGCAGCTTTACTCTATCCCTTGGACTTTCACATTGTTGATGAAACACTGAAATAGCGTCGGGATTTAATACAAACGGCATAATGCCGACTTAAGTTCAAGAAAAGTGAATCTTCTCATTGTTTGTGATTTGCTTTGAGCGTTTCCTGGGGGATCAGTATCAGATTTCGATTCACTACTGCAGCTTTACTCTATCCCTTGGACCTTCTCATTGCTGATGAGACAAAGAATTGCCCTGGAGAATTAATACAAAAGTCACAATAACGACTTAAGTATAAGAAGAGTAAATCTTCTCATTGTTTGTGGTTTGATTTGAGCGTTTCCTGGGATCCCTGAATATTAGATTCCGATGCACTACTGCATCTTTACTCTGTCCCTTATAACTTCACATTGACGATGAAACACAGAAATTGCGTCGGGATTTAATATAAAAGGCACAATGCCGACTTAAGTAGAAGAAGAGTAAATCTTCTAATTGTTTGTGGTTTGCTTTGAGTGTTTCCTGGGTGATCAGTATTAGATTCCGATGCACTACTGCTACTTTACTTTATCCCTTGGGCCTACAAATTGACGATGAAACAGTGAAATAGCGTCGAGATTTAATACGAAAGGCACAATGCCGACTTAAGAACAAGAAGTGTAAATGTTCTCATTGTTTGCTTTTGCTTTGAGCGTTTCCTGGGAGATAAGTATTAGATTACGATGCACTACTGCAGATTTACTCTATCCCTTGGACCTTCACACTGACGATGAAACACAGAATTTGCTTAGGGATTTAATACAGAAGGCACAATGCCGACTAAAGTACAAGAAGAGTAAATCTTCTCATTGTTCCTGGTTTGCTTTGAGCGTTTCCTGGGAGATCAGTATCAGATTCCGATGCACTACTGCAGCTTTACTATATCCCTTGGACCTTCGCATTGACGATGAAACACAGATATGGCGTAGGGATCTAATACAAAAGGCACAATGCCGACTTAAGTACAATAAGAGTAAATCTTTGGTTTATTTTTGGTTTTCTTTGAACGTTTCCTGGGAGATCAGTATTTGGTTCCGATGCACTACTGCAGCTTTACTCTATCCCTTCGACTTTCACATTGACGAAGAAACACAGAAATTGCGTCGGGATTTATTACAAAATGAACAATGCCGACTTAAGTACAAGAAGAGTAAATCTTCTCATTGTTTGTGGTTTGCTTTGAGCGTTTCCTGGGAGATCAGTATTAGATTCAGATGCAGTACTGCAGATTTATTCTATCCCTTGGACATTCACATTGACGATGAAACACAGAAATTGCGTCGGGATTTAATACAAAAGGCACCATGCAGACTTAAGTACAAGAAGAAAAAATCTTCTCATTGTCTGTGGTTGGCTTTGCGCGTTTCCTGGGAGATTACCTCGAGCAATTAAACAGTGAACCGACTCGTGGAGATAACATCTTGGACCTACTGATAACAAACAGACCCGAACTTTTCGACTCTGTATGTACAGAACAGGGAATCAGTGATCATAAAGCCGTTGCAGCATCCCTGAATATGGAAGTTAATAGGAATATAAAAAAAGGGAGGAAGGTTTATCTGTTTAGCAAGAGTAATAGAAGGCAGATTTCAGACTACCTAACAGATCAAAACGAAAATTTCTGTTCCGACACTGACAATGTTGAGTGTTTATGGAAAAAGTTCAAGGCAATCGTAAAACGCGTTTTAGACAGGTACGTGCCGAGTAAAACTGTGAGGGACGGGAAAAACCCACCGTGGTACAACAACAAAGTTAGGAAACTACTGCGAAAGCAAAGAGAGCTCCACTCCAAGTTTAAACGCAGCCAAAACCTCTCAGACAAACAGAAGCTAAACGATGTCAAAGTTAGCGTAAGGAGGGCTATGCGTGAAGCGTTCAGTGAATTCGAAAGTAAAATTCTATGTACCATCTTGACAGAAAATCCTAGGAAGTTCTGGTCTTACGTTAAATCAGTAAGTGGCTCGAAACAGCATATCCAGACACTACGGGATGATGATGGCATTGAAACAGAGGATGACACGCGTAAAGCTGAAATACTAAACACCTTTTTCCAAAGCTGTTTCACAGAGGAAGACCGCACTGCAGTTCCTTCTCTAAATCCTCGCACAAACGAAAAAATGGCTGACATCGAAATAAGTGTCCAAGGAATCGAAAAGCAACTGGAATCACTCAATAGAGGAAGGTGCACTGGACCTGATGGGATACCAATTCGATTCTATACAGAGTACGCGAAAGAACTTGCCCTCCTTCTAACAGCCGTGTATCGCAAGTCTCTAGAGGAACGGAGGGTTCCAAATGATTGGAAAAGAGCACAGGTAGTCCCAGTCTTCAAGAAGGGTCGTCGAGCAGATGCGCAAAACTATAGACCTATATCTCTGACGTCGATCTCTTGTAGAATTTTAGAACATGTTTTTTGCTCGCGTATCATGTCATTTCTGGAAACCCAGAATCTACTATGTAGGAATCAACATGAATTCCGGAAACAGCGATCGTGTGAGACCCAACTCGCTTTATTTGTTCATGAGACCCAGAAAATATTAGATACAGGCTCCCAGGTAGATGCTATTTTTCTTGACTTTCGGAAGGCGTTCGATACAGTTCCGCACTGTCGCCTGATAAACAAAGTAAGAGCCTACGGAATATCAGACCAGCTGTGTGGCTGGATTGAAGAGTTTTTAGCAAACAGAACACAGCATGTTGTTATCAATGGAGAGACGTCTACAGACGTTAAAGTAACCTCTGGCGTGCCACATGGGAGTGTTATGGGACCATTGCTTTTCACAATATATATAAATGACCTAGTAGATAGTGTCGGAAGTTCCATGCGGCTTTTCGCGGATGATGCTGTAATATACAGAGAAGTTGCAGCATTAGAAAATTGTAGCGAAATGCAGGAAGATCTGCAGCGGATAGGCACTTGGTGCAAGGAGTGGCAACTGACCCTTAACATAGACAAATGTAATGTATTGCGAATACATGGAAAGAAGGATCCTTTATTGTATGATTATATGATAGCGGAACAAACACTGGTAGCAGTTACTTCTGTAAAATATCTGGGAGTATGCGTGCGGAACGATTTGAAGTGGAATGATCATATAAAATTGATTGTTGGTAAGGTGGGTACCAGGTTGAGATTCATTGGGAGAGTGCTTAGAAAATGTAGTCCATCAACAAAGGAGGTGGCTTACAAAACACTCGTTCGACCTATACTTGAGTATTGCTCATCAGTGTGGGATCCGTACCAGATCGGTCTGACGGAGGAGATAGAGAAGATCCAAAGAAGAGCGACGCGTTTCGTCACAGGGTTATTTGGTAACCGTGATAGCGTTACAGAGATGTTTAATAAACTCAAGTGGCAGACACTGCAAGAGAGGCGCTCTGCATCGCGGTGTAGCTTGCTCGCCAGGTTTCGAGAGGGTGCGTTTCTGGATGAGGTATCGAATATATTGCTTCCCCCTACTTATACCTCCAGAGGAGATCACGAAAGTAAAATTAGAGAGATTAGAGCGCGCACGGAGGCTTTCAGACAGTCGTTCTTCCCGCGAACCATACGCGACTGGAACAGGAAAGGCAGGTAATGACAGTGGCACGTAAAGTGCCCTCCGCTACACACCGTTGGGTGGCTTGCGGAGTATCAATGTAGATGTAGATGTAGATCAGTATTAGATTGCGATGCACAACTGCAGCTTTACTCTATCCCTTGGAACTTGATATTGACGATGAAACACAGAAATTGCGTCGGATTTTATACAAAAGGCACAATGCCGATTTAAGTACAAGAAGAGTAAATCTTGTCATTGTTTGTGGTTTGCTTTGAGCGTTTCCTGGGAGATCAGTATTAGATTCCGATGCACTACTGCAGCTTCACTCTATCACTCGGACCTTCACATTGACGCTAAAAACACAGAAATTGGGTCGGGATTTTATACAAAAGCCACAATGCCGATTTAAGTACAAGAAGAGTAAATCTTCTCATATTTTGTGGTTTGCCTTGAGCGTATCCTGGGAGATCAGTATTAGATTCCGATGCACTACTGCAGATTTACTCTATCCCTTGGACCTTCACATTGACGATGAAACACAGATATTGCGTCGGGATTTAATAGAAAGGCACAATGCCGACTTAAGTACAAGAAGAGTAAATCTTCTCCTTGTTTGTGGTTTGCTTTGGGCGTTTCCTGGGAGATCAGTATTAGATTCCGATGCACTACAGCAGATTTACTCTATTCCTTGGACATTCACATTGACGATGAAACACAGAAATAGCGTCGGGATTTAATACAAAAGGCACTAAGCAGACTTAAGTACAAGAAGAGTAAATCTTCTCATTGTTTGTGGTTTGCTTTGAGCGTTTCCTGGGGGATCGGTATTAGATTCCGATGCACTACTGCAACTTTACTCTATCCCTTGGACCTTCACATTGACGATGAAACACAGAAATTGCGTCGGGATTTAATACAAAAGGCACAATGCCGACTTAAGTACAAGAAGAGTAAATCTTCTCATTGTTTGTGGTTTGCTTTGAGTGTTTCCTGGAGGATCAGTATTAGATGCCGATGCACTACTGCAGCTTTACTCCATCCCTTGGGCCTACAAATTGACGATGAGACAGTGAAATAGCGTCGAGATTTAATACAAAAGGCACAATGCCAACTGAAGTACAAGAAGGGTAAATCTTCTCATTGTTTGTGGTTTGCTTTGAGCGTTTCCTGGGAGATCAGTAAGATCAGTATTAGATTCCGATGGACTACTGCAGATTCACACTATCCCTTGGACTTTCACATTGACGAAGAAACACAGAAAATGCGTCGGGATTTATAACAAAAGGCACAATGCCGACTTAAATACAAGACGGGTAAATCTTCTCATTGTATGTGCTTTGCTTTGAGCGTTCCCTGAGAGATCAGTACTAGATTCCGATGCACTACTGCAGTTTTACTCTATCCCTTGTACCTTAACATTGGCGATGAATCACAGAAATTGCATAGGGATTTAATTCAAATGGCACAATGCCGAGTTAGGTACAAGAAGAGTTATTCTTCTGATTGTGTTCCGGTTTGCTTTGAGCGATTCCTGATAGATCAGTATTAGATTCCGATACACTACTGCAGCATTTCTCTATACCCATGAGCTTCAAATGGACGATGAAACACAGAAATTGCGTCGGCATTTAATTCAAAAGGCACAATGCCGACTTAGGTACAAGAAGAGTGATTCTTCTCATTGATTGTGGTTTGCTTTGAGCGTATTTTGGGAGATCAGTATTAGATTCCGATGCACTACTGCAGCTTTACTCTATCTCTAGCACCCTCACATTGGCGATGAGACACAGAAATTGCGTCGGGATTTAATACAAAAGCACAATGCCGATTTAAGTACATGAAGAGAAAATCTTCCCTTTTTTGTGGTTTGCTTTGAGCGGTTCCTGGGGGATCAGTATTTGATTCCGATGCACTACTGCAGCTGTACTCTATCCCTTGGACCTCCACATTGACGATGAAACACAGAAATTGTGTCGGGATTTAATACAAAAGGCACAATGCAGACATAAGTACAACAAGAGTAAATCTTCTCTTTGTTTCAGGCTTGCTTTGAGCGTTTCCTGGGAGATCAGTAGTAGATTCCGATGCACTACAGCGTCTTTTCTCTATCCCTTGGACCTTCACATTGACGATGACACACAGAAATTGCGTCGGGATTTAATACAACAGGCACAATGCCGACTTAAGGTCAAGAAGAGTAAATCTTCTCATTGTTTGTGTTTTGCTTTGGGCGTTTCCTGGGAGATCAGTATTAGATTCCGATGCAGTACTGCAGATTTAGTCTATACCTTGGACATTCACATTGACGATGAAACACAGAAATTGCGTGGGGATTTAATACAAAAGGCACAAAGCCTACTGAAGTACAAGAAGTGTTTGTGGTTTGCTTTGAGCGTTTGCTGGGGGATCAGTATAAAATTCCGATGCATTACTGGAGCTTTACTCTATCCCTTGTACCTTCACATTGACGATGAAACACAGAAATTGCCTCGGGATTTAATACAAAAGGCACAATGCCGACTTAAATACAGAAGAGTAAATCTTCTCATTGTTTGTGGTTTGCTTTGAGCGTTTTTTTGAGATCAGTATTAGATGTCGATGCACTACTGCAGCTTTACTCTATCCCTTGGACTTTCACATTGTTGATGAAACACTGAAATAGCGTCGGGATTTAATATAAAAGGCACAATGCCGACTTAAGTAGAAGAAGAGTAAATCTTCTAATTGTTTGTGGTTTGCTTTGAGTGTTTCCTGGGTGATCAGTATTAGATTCCGATGCACTACTGCTACTTTACTCTATCCCTTGGGCCTACAAATTGACGATGAAACAGTGAAATAGCGTCGAGATTTAATACGAAAGGCACAATGCCGACTTAAGAACAAGAAGTGTAAATGTTCTCATTGTTTGCTTTTGCTTTGAGCGTTTCCTGGGAGATAAGTATTAGATTACGATGCACTACTGCAGATTTACTCTATTCCTTGGACCTGCACATTGACGAAGAAACACAGAAAATGCGTCGGGATTTAATACAAAAGGCACAATGCCGAGTTAGGTACAACAAGAGTTATTCTTCTGATTGTGTTCCGGTTTGCTTTGAGCGAATCCTGATAGATCAGTATTAGATTCCGACGCACTACTGCAGCTTTTCGCTATACCTTGGACCTTCAAATGGACGATGAAACGCAGAAATTGCGCCGGGATTTAATACAAAAAGCACAATGCCGACTTAGGTACAGGAAGAGTAATTCTTCTCATTGTTTGTGGTTTGCTATCAGCGTTTCCCAGGATATCAGTATTAGATTCCGATGCACTACTGCAGCTTTACTCTATCCCTTGGACCTTCACATTGACGATAAAACACAGAAATTGCGTCGTGATCGAATACAAAACTCACAATGCCGACTTTAGTACAACAAGAGTAAATCTTCTCATTGCTTGTGGTTTGCTTTGAGCGTATTTTAGGGGATCAGTATTAGATTCCGATGCACTACTGCAGCTTTACTCTATCTCTTGCACCTTCACATTGACGATGAAACACAGAAATTGCGTCGGGATTTAATACAAAAGCACAATGCCGACTTAAGTACATGAAGAGTAAATCTTCTCTTTTTTGTGGTTTGCTTTGAGCGTTTCCTGGGAGTACAGTATTAGATTCCGATGCACCACTGCACTTTATTCCTTGGACCTCCACATTGACGATGAAACACAGAAATTGTGTCGGGATTTAATACAAAAGGCACAATGCCGACTTAAGTACAAAAAGAGTAAATCTTCTCATTGTTTCTGGTTTGCTTTGAGCTTTTCCTGGGAGATCAGTAGTAGATTCCGATGCACTACACCGTCTTATCTCTATCCCTTGGACATTCTCATTGACGATGACATACAGAAATTGCGTCTGGATTTAATACAAAAGGCACAATGCCAACATAAGTACATGAAGAGTAAATCATCTCATTGTTTCTGGATTGCTTTGAGCGTTTCCTGGGAGATCAGTATTAGATTCCGATGCACTGCTGCAGCTTTACTCTATCCATTGGACCTTCACATTGACGATGAAACACAGAAATTGCGTCGGGATGTAATATAAAAGGCACAATATCTTCTTAAGTACAAGATGAGTAAATCTTCTCATTGTTTGTGGTTTACTTTGATCGTTTCCTGGGAGATAAGTATTAGATACCGATGCACTACTGCAGGTTTACTCTCTCCCTTGGACCTTCACGTTAAGAGTAAATCTCCTCATTGTTTGTGGTTTGTTTTGAGCGTTTCTTGGGGGATCAGTATTAGATTCCAATGCACTACAGCAGCTTTACTCTATCTGTTGAACTTTCTCATTGACGATGAAACACAGAAATTGCGTCGGGATCTAATACAAAAGGCACAATGCCGACTTAAGTACAAGAAGAGTAAATCTCCTCATTGTTTGTGGTTTGCATTGAGCGTTTTCTGGGAGATCAGTATTAGATTCCGATGCCCTACTGCTGCTGTACTCTATCCCTTGGACCTTCACATTGACGATGAAACATAGAAATTGCGTAGTGATTTAATACAAAAGGCACAATTTCGTCTTAAGAACAAGAAGAGTAAATCGTCTCTTTGTTTCTGGTTTGCTTTGAGCGTTTTCTGGGAGATCAGTATAAGATTCCGATACACTACTGCAGGTTTACTCAATCCCTCGGACGTCCACATTGACGATGAAAGACAGCAATTCCGTCGGGATGTAATACAAAAGGCACAAAGCGGACTTAAGTACAAGAAGAAGAAATCTTCTCATGGTATGTGGTTTGCTTTCAGCGTTCCTGGGAGATTAGTATTTGATTCCGATACACTACTGCAGCTTTACTCTATCCCTTGGACCTTCACATTGACGATGACACACAGAAATTGCGTTGGGATTTAATTCAAAAGGCAAAATGCCGACTTAGGTGCAAGAAGTGTAAATCTTCTCATTCTTTGTGGTTTGCTTTGAGCAATACCTTGGACATCAGTTTTAGATTCCGAAGCACTTCTGCAATTTTACTCTATCCCGTGGACCTTCAAATTGACCATGAGACACAGAAATAGCGTCGGGATTTAAGACAAAAGGCACAATGCCGTTTTAAGTACAAGAAGAGTAAATCTTCTCAATGTTTGTGGTTTGCTTTGAGCTTTTCCAGGGGGATCAGTATCAGATTCCGATACACTACTGCAGCTTTACTCTATCCCTTGGACATTCAAATTGAGAATGAAACAGAGAAATAGCGTCGGGATTTAATACAAAAGACACAATGCCTACTTAAGTACAAGAAGAGTAAATCTTCTCATTGTTTGTGGTTTGCTTTGAACATTTCCTGGGGGATTAGTACTAGATTCCGAAGCACTAATGCCGCTTTACTCTATCCCTAGGACCGTCACATTGACGATGAATCACAGAAATTGCGTCGGGATTCAATTGAAATGGCACAATGCCGAGTTAGGTACAAGAAGAGTAATTCTTCTCATTGTGTTCTAGTTTGCATTGAGCGATACCTGAGAGATCAGTATTAGATTTTGATGCACTACTGCACCTTTACTCTATCCCTTGGACCTTCACATTGACCATGAAACACAGAAATAACGTCGGGATTTAATACAAAAGACACAATGCCGACTTAAGTGCAAGAAGAGTATATCTTCTCATTGTTGGTGGTTTGCTTTGGTCGTTTCCTGGGAGATCAGTATTAGATTCCGATGCACTACTGCAGCTTTTCTCTATCCCTAAGACCTTCAAATTGACGATGTGACAGAGAAATAGCGTCGGGATTTAATACAAAAGGCACAATGCCGACTTAAGTACAAGAAGAGTAAATCATCTTATTGTTTCTGGTTTGCTTTGAGCGTTTCTTGGGAGATCATTTTTAGATTCCGATTCACTACTGCAGCTTTACTCTATCCATTGGACCTTCACAATGACGGTGAAACACCGAAATTACGACGGGATTTAATACAAAAGGCAAAATGCGGACTTAAGTATAAGAAGAGTAAATCTTCTCGTTGTTTGTGGTTCGCTTTGAGCGTTTCCTGGGAGATAAGTGTTTGATTCCGATGCACTATTGCAGCTTTACTCTATCCCTTGGACCTTCACATTGACAATGAAATTCAGAAATTGCGTCCGGATTTAATACAAAAGGCACAATGCCGACTTATGAACAAGAAGAGTAAATCTCCTCATTGTTTGTGTTTTGCTTTGAGCGTTTCCTGGGAGATCAATATTAGATTCCGATGCACTACTGCAGGTTTACTCTATCCTTTGGACCTTCACGTTAAGAGTAAATCTCCTCATTGTTTGTGGTTTGCTTTGAGCGTGTCTTGGGGGATCAGTATTAGATTCCAATGCACTACTGCAGCTTTACTCTATCCGTTGGACTTTCTCATTGACGATGAAACACAGAAATTGCGTCGGGATTTAATACAAAAGGCACAATGCCGACTTAAGTACAAGAAGAGTAAATCTTCTCATTGTTTGTGGTTTGCTTTGACCGTTTCCTGGGAGATCAGTATTACATTCCGATCCACTACTGCAGCTTTACTCTATCCCTTGGACTTTCTCACAGACGATGAAACACAGAAATTGCGTCTGGATTTAATACAAATCCCACAATGCCGACTGAAGTACTAGAAGAGTAAATCTTCTCAATGATTGTGGTGTGCTTTGAGTTTTTCCTGGGAGATCAGCAACAGATTCCGATGGACTACTGCAGTTTTACACTTTCCCTTGGACCTTCAAATTGACGATGAAACACAGAAATAGTGTCTGGATTTAATACAAAAGGCACAATGCTGACTTAAGTACAAGAAGTGTAAATCTTCTCATTGTTTCTGGTTTGCATTGAGCGTTTTCTGGGAGATCAGTATCAGATTCCGACGCACTACTGCAGTTTTACCCTATCCCTAGGACCTTCACATTGACGAAGAAACACAGAAATAACGTCGGGAATTAAAACGAAAGGCACAATGCCGACTTTAGTACAAGAAGAGTAAATCCTCTCATTGCTTGTGGTTTGCTTTGAGGGTTTCCTTAGGGATCAGCATTAGATTTCGCTGCGCTACTGCAGCTTCACTGAATCCCTTGGGCCTTCACATTGACGCTGAAACACAGAAATTGCGTCGGGATTTAATACGAAAGGCGCAATGCCGACTTAGGTACAAGGAATCTTTTCATTGTTTGTGGTTTCATTTGAGCGTTTCCTTGGGATCAGTATTAGATTCCGATGCATTACTGCGGATTTTCTCTATCCCTTGGTCCTTCACATTAACGATGAAACTCAGAAATTGAGTCGGGATTTAATACAAAAGGCAAAATACCATCTTAAGTACAAGCAGAGTAAATCTTCTCATTGTTTGTGGTTTGCTTTGAGCGTTTCCTGGGAGATCAGTATTAGATTCCGATCCACTACTGTAGCTTTACTCTATCTCTTAGACCATCTCATTCACGATGAAACACCGAAATTGCGTCGGGACTTAATACAAAACGCACAATGCCGACTTAAGTACAAGAAGAGAAAATCATCTCATTGTTTGTGGTTTTCTTTGAGCGTTTCCTGGGAGATCAGTGTTGGATACCGATGCACTACTGCAGATCTACTCTATCCCTTGGACCTTCACATTGACGAAGTAACACAGAAATTGCGTTGGGGTTCAATACAAAAGGCACAATGCCGACTTAAGTACAACATGAGTAAATCTTCTCATTGTTTGTGGTTTGCTTTGAGCGATTCCTGTTGATCAGTATTAGATTCCAATTCACAACTGCAGCTTCGCTCTATCCCTCGGACCTTCACATTGACGATGAAACACAGAAATCGGGTCGGGATTTAGTAAAATAGGCACTATGCCGACTTAAGTACAAGAAGAGTAATTCCTCACATTGTTTGTGGCTTGCTTTGAGCCTTTCCTGGGAGATTAGTATTAGATTCCGAAGCACTACTGCAGCCTTACTGTATCCCTTGTACCTTCACATTGACGATGAAACACAGAAATTGCGTCGGGATTTAATAGAAAAGGCACAATGCCGACCTAGGTAGAGGAAGAAGAAATCTTCTGATTGTTTGAGTTTTGCTTTGAGCGTTTCCTGGAAGATAAGTATTAGATTCCGATGCACTACTGCAGCTTTACTCTATCCCATAGACCATCTCATTGACGATGACACACAGAAATGGCGTCAGGATTTAATACAAAAGGCAAAATGCCGACTTAAGTACAAGATGTGTAAAACCTCTCATTGTTTGTGGTTTGCTTTGAGCGTTTCCTGGGAGATCAGTATTAGATTCCGATGCACTAGTGCAAATTTACTCTATCCCTTGGACCTTCACAACGACGATGAAACACAGAAATTGGGTTGGGATTTAATACAAAAGGCACAATGCCGACTTAAGTACAAGAAGTGTAAATCTCCTCATAGTTTGTCGTTTCCTGTGAGCGCTTCCTGGGAGATCGGTATTAGATTCCGATGCACTACTGCCGTCTTACTCTATCCCTTGGACCTTCAAATTGACGATGAAACACAGAAATAGGGATGGTATTTAATTCAAAAGGCACAATACCGATTTAAGAGTTAGAAGTGTAAATGTTCTCATTGTTTGTGATTTGCTTTGAGCGGTGCCTGGGAGATTAGTATTAGATTCCGATGCACTACTGCAGATTTACTCCATCCCTTGGACCTTCACATTGAGAATGAAACACAGAAATTGCGTCGGGATTTAATACAAAATGCACCATGCCGATTTAACTACAAGAAGAGTTAATCTTCTGATTGTTTGTGGTTTGCTTTTAACGTTACGTGGGACATCAGTATTAGATTCCGATGCACTTCTGCAGTTTTACTCTATCCCGTGGAACTTCAAATTGACCATGAGACACAGAAATAGTGACAGGATTTAATACAAAAGATACAATGCCGACTTAAGTACAAGATGACGAAATCTCATTGTTTGTGGTCTGCTTTGCGCGTTTCCTGGGAGATCAGTATTAGTTTCCGATGCACTACCGCAGCTGAACCTTATCCCTTGGAACTTCACAGTGACGATGAAACACAGAAATTGCGTTGGAGTTATTACAAAAGGCACAATGCCGACTTAAGTACAAGAAGATTAAATCTTCTCATTGTTCGTGGTTTGCTTTGAGCGTTTCCTGGGAGGTCAGTATTAGATTCCGACGCACTACTGCAGCTTTCCACTATCCCTTGGACCTTCACATTGACGATGAAACACAGAAATTGCGTCGGGATTTAATACAAAGATATGATGCCGACTTAAGTACAAGAAGATTAAATCTTCTCATTGTTTGTGGTTTGCTTTGAGCGTTTCCTGGGAGATCACTACTAGATTCCCATGCACTACTGCAGCTTAACTCTATGCCTTGGACCTTCTCATTGACGATGACACACAGAAATTGCGTCGAGATTTAATACAAAAGGCACAATGCCAACTGAAGTACAAGAAGAGTAAATCATCTCATTGTTTCTGGATTGCTTTGAGCGTTACCTGGGAGATCAGTATCAGATTCCGACGCAATACTACAGCTTTACTCGATCCCTTGGACACTCACATTGACGATGAAACACAGATATTGCGTCGGGATGTAATACAAAGGCACTATGCCGACGTAAGTACATGAAGGATAAATCTTCTCATTGTTTGTGGTTTGCATTGAGCGTTTCCTGGGAGATCAGTACTGGATTCCGATGCTCTACTGCAGCTTTACTCTATCCCTTGCACCTTCACATTGACAATGAAAGACAGACATTGCGTCGGGACTTAATACAAAAGGCACAATGCCGACATAAGTACAAGAAGAGTAAATCTTTTCATTGTTTGTGGTATGCTTTTAGCGTTTCCTGGGAGTTCAGTATTAGTTTCCGATGCACTACCGCAGCTTTACTCTATCCCTTGGACTTTCGAATTGCCGATGAAACACATAAATTGCGTCGGTTTTAATACAAAAGGCACAATGCCGATTTAAGTACAAGAAGAGTAAACCTTCTCATTGTTTGCGGTTTGCTTTGAGCGTTTCCTGGGAGGTCAGTATTAGATTCCTATGCAGTACTGCAGCTTTACTCTATCCCATGGACCTTCACATTGACGATGAAACACAGATATTGCGTCGGGATGTAATGTAAAGGAACTATGCCGACGTAAGTTCATGAAGGGTAAATCTTCTCATTGTTTGTGGTTTGCATTGAGCGTTTCCTGGGAGATCAGTACTGGATTCCGATGCTCTACTGCAGCTTTACTCTATCCCTTGGACCTTCTCATTGACGATGACACACAGAAATTGCGTCGGGATTTAATACAAAAGGTACAATGCCAACTTAAGTACAAGAAGAGTAAATCATCTCATTGTTTCTAGATTGCTTTGAGCGTTTCCTGGGACATCAGTATTGGATTACGATGCACTACTGCAGGTCCACTCTATTCGTTGGACCTTCACATTGACGATGAAACACAGAAATTGACTCGGAATGTAATACAAAAGGCACAATGTCGACTTAAGTACAAGATGAGTAAATCTTCTCTTTGTTTGTGGTTTGCTTTGAGCGTTTCCTGGGAGATGAGTATTAGATTCCGCTGCACTACTGCTGCTTTACTTTCACCCTTGGACCTCCACATTGACAATGAAAGACAGAAATTGCGTCGGAATGTAGTACAAAAGGCACACGGCCGACATACGTACAAGAAGAGTAAATCTTTTCATTGTATGTGGTTTGCTTTTAGCGTTTCCTGGGAGATAAGTATTACATTCCGATGCACTACTGCAGATTTACTCTATCCCTTGGACTTTCACATTGGCGATGAAACACAGAAATTGCGTCGGGATTTAATACAAAAGGCACAATGCCGACTTAAGTACAAGAAGAGTAAATCTTTTCATTGTTTGTGGTTTGCTTTGAGCGTTTCCTGGAAGATCAGTACTAGATTCCGACGCACTACTGCAGCTTTACTCTATCCCTTGGACTTTCTCATTGACGATGAAACACAGAAATTGCATCGGGATTTAATACAAAAGGCACAATGCCGACTTAAGTGCAAGAAGAGTAAATCTTTTCATTGTTTGTGGTATGCTTTTAGCGTTTCCTGGGAGTTCAGTATTAGTTTCCGATGCACTACCGCAGCTTTACTCTATCCCGTGGACTTTCGAATTGCCGATGAAACAAAGAAATTGCGTCGGGATTTAATAAAAAAGGCACAATTCCGACTTAAATACAAGAAGAGTAAATCTTCTCAATGTTTCATGTTTGCTTTGAGCGTTTCCTGGGAGGCAGTATTAGATTCCGATACACTACTGCAGCTTTACTCTATCCATTGGACCTCCACATTGACGACGAAACAAAGAAATTGCGTAGGGATTTAAT
Source organism: Schistocerca piceifrons (assembly GCF_021461385.2). NCBI lineage: Eukaryota > Metazoa > Arthropoda > Insecta > Orthoptera > Acrididae > Schistocerca > Schistocerca piceifrons. Next base: position 9,359,370 of record NC_060140.1, read on the forward strand.
ACGAAAGGCACAATTCCATCTTAAATACAAGAAGAGTAAATCTTCTCACTGTTTGTGGTGAGCTTTGAGTGTTTCCTGGGAGATCAGTATTAGATTCCGATGCACTACTGCAGATTTACTCTAGCTCTTGGACGTTCACAGTGACGATGAAACACAGAAATTGCGTTGGGATTTCATATAAAAGACACAATGACGACTTAATTACAAGAAGAGTAATTCATCTCATTGTTTGTGGTTTGCTTTGAGTGTTTCCTGGGAGATCAGTAATAGATTCCCATGCACTACTGCAGCTTTACTCTATCCCTTGGACCTTCACAATGACGATGAAACAAAGAAATTGCGTCGGGATTTAATGCACAAGGCACAATGCCGACTTAAGTAATAGAAGAGTAAAGCCTCTCATTGTTTGTGGTTTGCTTTGTGCATTTCCTGGGGGATCAGTATTAGATTCTGATGCACTACTGCAACTTCACTCTTTCCCTTGGACCTTCACATCGACTATGAAACACAGAAATTGCGTCGGGATTTAATACAAAATGCACAATGGAGGCTTAAGTACAAGAAGAGTAAGTCTTCTCATTATTTGTGGTTTGATATTAGCGTTTCTCTGGGAGATCAGTATTAGATTCCGATGCACTACTGCAGCTTTACTCTATCCCTTGGACCTTCCCATTGACGATGAAACACAGAAATTGCGTTGGATTTATTACAAAAGGCACAATGCCGACTTAAGTACAAGAAGATTAAATCTTCTCATTGTTTGTGGTTTGCTTTGGGCGTTTCCTGGGAGGTCAGTATTAGATTCCGACGCACTACTGCAGCTCTCCTCTATCCCTTGGACCTTCACAATGTCGATGAAACACAGAAATTACGTCGGATTTAATACAAAAGGCACAATGCCGACTTAAGTACAAGAAGTGTAAATCTTCTCTTTGTTTGTGGATTGGTTTGAGCGTTTCCTAGGAGGTCAGTATTAGATACCGATGCACTACTGCAGCTTTACTTTATCCCTTCTACCTTCACGTTGACGATGAAACACAGATATTGCGTCGGATTTCATACAAAAGCACAATGCCGATTGAAGTACAAGAAGAGTAAATCTTTTCATTGTCTGTCGTTTGCTTTGAGCGTGTCCGGAGAGATCGTTATTAGATTCCGATGCATTACTGCAGCTTTACGCAAATCCTTGGACCTTCATATTAACGATGAAACACAGAAATTGCGTCGGGATTTAATACACAAGGCACAATGTCAACTCAAGTACTAGAAGAGTAAATCTTCTCATTGTTGTGGTTTGCTTTGAGCGTTTCCTTGGAGATCAGTATTAGATTCCGATGCAGTACGGCAGCTTTACTCTATCCCTTGGACCTTCACATTTACGATGAAACACAGACATTGCGTCGGGACATAACACAAAAGGCACATTACCGGCATAAGTACAAGAAGAGTAAATCATTTTATTGTTTGTGTATGCTTTTAGCGCTTCCTGGGAGATCAGTACTAGATTCCGATGCTCTACTGCAGCTTTACTCTATCCCTTGAACCCTCTTATTGACGGTGACACACAGAAATTGCGTCGGGATTTAATACAAAAGGCACAATGCCAACTTAAGTACAAGAAGGGTAATTCATCTCATTGCTTCTGGATTGCTTTGAGCGTTACCTGGGACATCTGTATTGGATTCCAATGCACTACTGCAGCTTTACTCTATCCCTTGGAACTCGACATTGACGATGAAAGACAGAAATAGCGTCGGAATGTAATACAAAAAGCACACTGCCGACATACATTATATGTGGTTTGCTTTGAGCGTTTCCTGGGAGATCAGTATTAGATTCCGATGCACTACTGCAGCTGTACTCTATCCCTTGGACCTTCACATTGACGATGAAACAAAGAAATTGCGTAGTGATTTACTACAAAATGCACAATTTCGTCTAAAGAACAAGAAGAGTAAATCTTCTCATTGTTTGTGGTTTGCTTTGAGCGTATCCTTTGAGATCAGTATTGGATTCCAATTCACAACTGCAGCTTTACTCTATACCTTGGACCTTCAAATTGACGAAGAAACACAGAAATTGGGTCGGGATTTAGTAAAATAGGCACTATGCTGACTTAAGTACAAGAAGAGTAATTCCACACATTGTTTCTGGTTTGCTTTGAGCGTTTTCTGGGAGATCAGTATTAGATTCCGATGCACTACTACAGGTTTACTCAATCCCTCGGACCTCCACATTGACGATGAAAGACAGAAATTGCGTCGGGATGTAATACAAAAGGCACAAAGCGGACTTAAGTACAAGAAGAGGAAATCTTCTCATGGTATGTGGTTTGCTTTGAGCGTTACCTGGGAGTTAGTATTAGATTCCGATGCACTACTGCAGCTTTACTATATCCCTTGGACATTCACATTGACGATGAAACACAGAAATTGCGTAGGGATTTAATACAAAAGGCACAATGCCGACTTAAGTACAAAAAGAGTAAATCTTCTCATTGTTTGTGGTTTGCTTTGTGCGATTCCTGGGAGATCAGTATTTGATTCCGATGCACTACTGCACCTTTACTCTAGCCCTTGGACCTCCACATTGACGATGAAGCACAGAAATTGCGTCAGAATTTAATACAAAAGACACAATGCCGACTTAAGTACAAGAAGAGTAAATCTTTCGATTGTTTGTGGTATGCTTTTAGCGTTTCCTGGGAGATCAGTATTAGTTTCCGATGCACTACCGCAGCTTTACTCTATCCCTTGGACCTTCACATTGACGATGAAACACAGAAATTGCGTTGGATTTATTACAAAAGGCACAAAGCCGACTTAAGTACAAGAAGAGTAAATCTTCACATTGATTCTGGTTTGCTTTGAGCGTTTTCTGGGAGACCAGTACTAGATTCCGATGCACTAATGCCGCTTTACTTTACCCCTAGGACCTCCACATTGACGATGAATCACAGAAATTGCGTCGGGATTTAATACAAAAGGCACAATGCAGACTTAAGTGCAAGAAGAGTATATCTTCTCATTGTTGGTGATTTGCTTTGGGCGTTTCCTGGGAGATCAGTATTAGATTCCGATGCACTACTGCAGCTTTACTGTATCCCTTTGACCTTCTAATTGACGATGTGACAGAGAAATAGCTTCGGGATTTAATACAAAAGGCACAATGCCGACGTAAGTACAAGAAGAGTAAATCTTCTCATTGTTTCTGTTTTGCTTTGAGCGTTTCCTGGGAGCTCAGTATTAGATTTCGATGCACTACGGCAGCCTTACTCTATCCCTTGGTCCGTCACATTGACGAAGAAACACAGAAATTGCGTGGGGATTTAATACGAAATGCACAATGCAGACTTACGTACAAGAAATCTTCTCAGTGTTTGTGGTTTCTTTAGCGTTTCCTGGGAGATCAGTATTAGATTCCGATGCACTACTGCTGCTTTACTCTATCCCTTGGACCTTCACATTGATGATGAAACTCAGAAATTGCGTCGGAATTTAATATAAAAGGCACAATGCCGACTTAAGTACAAGAAGAGTAAATTATCTCATTGTTTCTGGTTTGCTTTAAGCGTATCCTGGGAGATAAGAATTAGATTCCGGTGCACTACTGCAGCTTTACTCTATCTCTTGGACCTTCTCATTCATGATGAAAAACAGAAAATGCGTCGGGATTAAATACAAAAGGTACAGTGCCGACTTTAGTACAAGAAGAGTAAATTATCTCATTGTTTCTGGTTTGTTTTAAGCGTATCCTGGGAGATAAGTATTAGATTCCGATGCACTACTGCAGCTTTACTCTATCCCTTGGACCTTCAAATTAGCGATGAAACAGAGAAATAGCGTCGGGATTTAATACAAAAGGCACAATGCCGACTTATGTACAAGAAGAGTAAATCTTCTTATTGTTTGTGGTTTGCTTTGAGCATTTCCTGGGGGATCAGTACTAGATTCCGATGCACTAATGCCGCTTTACTCTATCCCTAGGACCTTCACATTGACGATGAATCACAGAAATTGCGTCGGGATTCATTTGAAATGGCACAATGCGGGGTTAGGTACAAGAAGAGTAAATCTTCTCATTGTGTTCTAGTTTGCTTTGAGCGATACCTGAGAGATCAGTATTAGATTCCGATGCACTACTGCATCTTTACTCTATCCCTTGGACCTTCACATTGATGATGAAACACAGAAATTGCGTCGGGATTTAATACAAAAGGCACAATGCCGACTTAAGTACAAGAAGAGTAAATCTTCTCATTGTTTGTTTTTTGCTTTGAGCGTTTCTTGGGAGATCAGTATTTGATTTCGATGCACTACTGCAGCCTTACTTTATCCCTTGGTCCTTCACATTGACGATGAAACACAGAAATTGCGTCGGGATTTAATACAAAAGGCACAATGCCGTCTTAAGTACAAGAAAAGTAAATCTTCTCATTGTTTGTGGTTTACTTTGAGCGTTTCCTGGGAGATCAGTATTAGATTCCGATGCACTACTGCAGGTTTACTCTATCTCTTGGACCTTCACGTTAAGAGTAAATCTCCTCATTGTTTGTGGTTTGCTTTGAGCGTTTCTTGGAGGATCAGTATTAGATTCCAATATCAATACTGCAGCTTTACTCTATCCGTTGGACTTTCTCATTGACGATGAAACACAGAAATTGCGTCGGGATTTAATACAAAAGGCACAATGCCCACATAAGTGCAAGAAGAGTAAAACTCCTCATTGTTTGTGGTTTGCTTTGAGCGTATCCTGTGATATCAGTATTAGATTACAATGCACTACTGCAGCTTCACTCTATCCCTTTGACCTTCACATTAACGATGAAACTCAGAAATTGAGTCGGGATTTAATACAAAGGGCAAAATACCGTCTTAAGTACAAGCAGAGTAAATCTTCTCATTGTTTGTTGTTTCCTTTTGAGCGTTTCCTGGGAGATCAGTATTAGATACCGATGCACTACTGCAGCTCTGCTCTATCCCTTGGACCTTCACATTGACGATGTAACACTGAAATTGCGTTGGGGTTCAATACAAAAGGTACAATGCCGACTTAAGTACAACATGAGTAAATCTTCTAATTGTTTGTGGTTTGCTTTGAGCGTTTCCTGGGGGATCAGTATTAGATTCCAATTCACAACTGCAGCTTCACTCTATCCCTCGGACCTTCACATTGACGATGAAACACAGAAATTGGGTCGGGATTTAGTAAAATTGGCACTAAGTCGACTTAAGTACAAGAAGAGAAAAACTTCTCTTTGTTTGTGGTTTGCTTTGAGCGTTTCCTCTGAGATCAGTATTAGATACCGATTCACTACTGCAACTGTACTCTATCCCTTGGACCTTCACATTGACGATGAAACAAAGAAATTGCGTCGGGATTTAATACAAAATGCACCATGCCGACTTAACTACAAGAAGATTTAATCTTCTGATTGTTTGTGGTTTGCTTTTAACGTTACGTGGGACATCAGTATTAGATTCCGATGCACTTCTTCAGTTTTACTCTATCTCGTGGACCTTCAAATTGACCATGAGATACAGAAATAGCGTCGGGATTTAATACAAAAGAAACAATGCCGACTTAAGTACAAGATGAGGAAATCTCATTGTTTGTGGTTTGTTTTGCGCGTTTCCTGGGAAATCAGCATTAGAATCCGATGCACTACTGCAGATTTACACTATCCCTTGGACCATCACATTGACGCTGAAACACAGAAACAGCGTCGGGATTTAATACAAAAGGCACAATGCCGACTTAAGTACAAGAAGAGTAAATCTTCTCATTGTTTGTGGTTTGCTTTGAGCGTTTCCTGGGAGATCAGTATTAGTTTGCGATGCACTACCGCAGCTTTACTCTATCCCATGGACCTTCACATTGACGATTAAACACAGAAATTGCGATGGATTTATTACAAAAGGCACAATGCCGACTTATGTACAAGAAGAGTAAATCTTCTCATTGTTTGTGGTTTGCTTGAGCGTTTCCTGGGAGGTCAGTATTAGATTCCTTAGCACTACTGCATCTTTACTCTATCCCCTCTACCTTCACATTGACGATGAAACACATAAATTGCGTCGGATTTAATACAAAAAGCATAATGCCGATTTAAGTACAAGAAGAGTAAATCTTCTCATTGTTCGTCGTTTGCTTTGAGCGTTTCCTCGGAGGTCAGTATTAGATTCCGACGCACTACAGCAGCTTTCCTCTATCCCTTGTACCTTCACATTGACGATGACACACAGAAATTGCGTCGGGATTTAATACAAAAGGCACAATGCCAACTTAAGTACAAGAAGAATAAATCATCTAATTGTTTCTGGATTGCTTTGAGCGTTTCCTGGGAGAGCAGTATTATATTCCGATGCACTACTGCAGCTTTACTCGATCCCTTGGACACTCACATTGACGATAAAACACAGAAATTGCGTCTGGATGTAATACAAAAGGCACAATGTCGACTTATGTACAAGAAGAGTAAATCTTCTCATTGTTTGTTGTTTGCTTTGAGCGTTTCCTGGGAGAGCAGTATTACGTTCCGATCACTACGGCAGCTTTACTCTATCCCTTGGACCTTCACATTGACGATGAAGCACAGAAATTACGTCGGATTTAATACAAAAGGCACAATCCCGACTTAAGGACCAAAAGAGTAAATCTTTCCTGGGATTTCAGTATTAGATTCCGATGCACTACTGCAGCTATTGACTATCCCTTGGACCTTCAAATTGACGATGAAACACAGAAATAGCGTCGGGATTTGATACAAAATGCACAATGCCGTTTTTAGAAGAAGAAGAGTAATTCTTCTCATTGTTTGTGGTTTGCTTTGAGCGTTTCCTGGGAGATCAGTATTAGATTCCGATCACATCTGCAGATTCACTCTATCCCTTGGACCTTCTCATTGACGATTAAACACAGAAATTGCGTTGGGATTTAATACAAACGGCACAATGCTGACTTATGAACAAGAAGAGTTAATCATCTCCATCTTTCTGGTTTCCTCTTAGCGTTTCCTGGGAGATCAGTAGTAGATTCCGATGCACTACTGCAGATTTACACTATCCCTTGGACTTTCACAGTGACGATGATACACAGAAATTGCGTCTTCATTTAATACAAAAGGCACAATGACGACTGAAATACAAGAAGAGTTATTCTTCTCATTTTTTGGGGTTTGCTTTGAGTGTTTCCTGGGAGATCAGTGTTAGATTCCGATGCACTACTGCAGCTTTACTCTATCCCTCGGACCTTCACATTGACGATGAAATACACAAATTGCGTCGGGATTTAATACAAAAGGCACAATTCAGGCTTCAGTGCAAGAGGAGTAAATCTTCTCATTGTTTGTGGTTTGCTTAGAGCGTTTCCTGGGAGATCAGTATTAGATTCCGATGCACTACTGCAGCTTCACTCTATCCCTTGGACCTTCACATTGACGATGAAACACAGAAATTGCATCGGAATTTAACACAAAGGGCACAACGCCAACTTAAGTACAAGAAGAGTAAATCATCTCATTGTTTGTGGTTTGCTTTGAGCGTTTCCTGGGAGATCAGTATTTGATTCCGATGCACTACTGCAGATTTACTCTATCCCTTGGACCTTCACATTGACGATGAAACACAGAAAATGCGTCAGGATTTAATGGGAAAGGCACAATGTTGACTTAACTGCAGGAAGAGTAAATCGTAACAATGTTTCTGGTTTGCTTTGAGTGTTTCCTGGGAGATCAGTATTAGATTCCGATGCACTACTGCAGCTTTACTCTATCCCTTGGACGTCCGCATTGACGATGAAACAAAGAAATTGCATAGGGATTTAATACGAAATGCGCAATTCCATCTTAAGTACAAGAAGAGTAAATCTTCTCATTGTTTGTGGTCTGCTTTGAGCGTTTCCTGGGATATCAGTATTAGATTCCGATGCACTACTGCAGCATAACACTATCCCTTGCACCTTCAAATTGACGATGAAACACAGAAATTGCGTCGGGAATTAATACAAAAGGCACAATGCAGGCTTAAGTACAAGTAGAGTAAATCTTCTCATTGGCTGTGGTTTGTTTGAGCGTTTCCTGGAAGATCAGTACTAGATTCCGAAGCACTACTGCAGCTTTAGTCTATCCCTTGGAGCCTCTCATTGACGATGAGACACAGAAATTGCGTCGCGATTTAATGCAAGAGGCACAATGCCGACATAAGTACAAGAAGAGTAAATCTTCTTATTCTTAGTGGTTCGGTTTGAGCGTTTCCTGGGAGATAAGTATTAGATTCCGATGGACTACTGCTGCTATACTGAATCCCTTGGACCCTCGTATTGACGATGAAACACAGAAATTGCGTCGGGATTTAATACGAAACGCACAATTCCGACATAAGTACAAGAAGAGTAAATCTTCACATTGTTTGTGGTTTGCTTTGAACGTTTCGTGGGAGATCAGTATTAGTTTCCGATGCTCTACTGCAGATTTACTCTATCCCTTGGACCTTCACATTGACGATGAAACACAGAAAATGCGTCAGGATTTAGTAGAAAAGGCACAATGTCGGCTTAACTGCTGGAAGAGTAAATCTTCTCAATGTTTCTGGTTTGCTTTGAGCGTTGCCTGGGAGATCAGTATTAGATACGTATGCACTACTGCAGATTTACTCTATCCCTTGGACCTCCACATTGACGATGAAACAAAGAAATTGCGTAGGGATTTCATACGAAAGGCACAATTCCATCTTAAGTACAAGAAGAGTAAATCATCTCATTGTTTGTGGTTTTCCATGAGCGTTTTCTGGGTGATCAGTATTAGATTCCGATGCAATTCTGCAGATTAACTCTATCCCTTGGACGTTCACAGTGACGATGAAACACAGAAATTGCGTCGGGATTTAATAGAAAAGGCACAATGACGACTTAATTACAAGAAGAGTAAATCTTCTTATTGTATGTGGTTTGTTTTCAGCGTTTCCTGCGAGATAAGTATTAGATTCCAATGCACTACTGCAGCTTTACTCTATCACTTGGACCTCCACTAGGATTATGAAACACAGAAGTAGCGCCGGGATTTAATACAAAAGGCACAATGTCGACAGAAGTAAAGGAAGAGAATATCCTCTCATTGTTAGTGGTTTAGTTTGAGCCCTTCCTGGGAGATAAGTATTAGATTCCGATGCACTACTGCTGGTTTACTGCATGCCTTGGACCCTCACATTTACGATGAAGCACAGAAATTGCGTCGGGAATTATTACAAAACTGCACTATTCCAACTTAAGTACAAGAAGAGTAAATCTTCTCATTGTTTGTGGTTTGCTTCGAGCGTCTCCTGGGAGATCAGTATTAGATTCCAATGCACGACTGCCGCTTTACTCTATGCCTTTTACGCTCCCATTGACGATGAAACACAGAAATTGCGTCGTCATTTAATACAAAGGCACAATAGCGACTTAATACAAGAAGAGTAAATCTTCACATTGTTTGTGGTTTGCTTTGAGCGTATCCTGGGAGATCAGTATTAGACTCCGATGCACTATTGCAGCTTTACTCTATACCTTGGACCTTAACATTGACGATGAAACACAGAAAATGCGTCACGAAATAGTAGAAAAGGCACAATGTCGACTTAACTGCAGGAATAGTAAATCTCCTCAATGTTTCTGGTTTGCTTTGAGCGTTACCTGGGAGATTAGTATTAGATTCCGATGCACTACTGCAGCTTTACTCTATCCCTTGAACCTCAACATTGACGAAGAAACAAAGAAATTGCGTAGGGATTTAATACGAAAGGCACAATTCCATCTTAAGTACAAGAAGAGTAAATCATCTCGTTGTTTGTGGTTTGCTTTGAACGTTTCCTGGGAGATCAGTAGTAGATTGCGATGCAGTACTGCAGATTTACGCTATCCCTTGGACGTTCACAGTGACGATGAAACACAGAAATTGCGTCGGCATTTCATACAAAATGCACAATGACGTATTAAATGCAAGAAAAGTTATTCTTCTCATTGTTTGTGGTTTGCTTTAGGCATTTCCTGGGAGATCAGTGTTAGATTCCGATGCACTACTGCAGCTTTACCTTATCCCTTGGACCTTCACATTGACGATGAAACAAAGAAATTGTGTCGGGATTTAATACACAAGGCACAATGCCGAATTAAGTACTAGAACAGTAAAGCCTCTCATTGTTTGAGGTTTGCTTTGAGCGTTTCCTGGGGGGTCAGTATTAGATTCCGATGCACTACTGCAGCTTTACTCTATCCCTTGGACCCTCACATTGACTCTGAAACACAGAAATTGCGTCGGGATTTAATACAAGAGGCACAATGCAGGCTTAAGTACATCAAGAGTGAATCTTCTCAATGTATGTGGTTTGTTTTCAGCGTTTCCTGCGAGATAAGTATTAGATTCTAATGCGCTACTGCAGCTTTACTCTATCCCTTGGACCTCCACAATGACGATGAATTACGGAAATTGCGTCGGGATTTAATACAAAATGCACAAGCCGACTTAAGTACTAGAAGAGTAGATCTCCTCATTGTTTCTGGTTTGCTTTGAGCGTCTCCTGTGAGATAAGTATTAGATTCCGATGGACTACTGCTGCTATACTGAATCCCTTGGGCCCTCGTTTTGACGATGAAACACAGAAATTGCGTCGGGATTTAATACAAAACGCACAATTAAGACTTAAGTACAAGAAGGGTAAATCTTCACATTGTTTGTGGTTTGCTTTGAACGTTTCGTGGGAGATCATTATTAGTTTCCGATGCACTACTGCAGGTTTAATCTATCCCTTGGACATTCACATTGACGATGAAACACAGAAAATGCGTCAGGATTTAATAGAAAAGGCACAATGTCAGCTTAACTGCTGGAGAATTAAATCTTCTCAATGTTCTGGTTTGCTTTGAGCGTTGCCTGGGAGATCAGTATTAGATACCGATGCACTACTGCAGATTTACTCTATCCCTTGGACCTCCTCATTGGCGATGAAACAAAGAAATTGCGTCGGGATTTAATACGAAAGGCACAATGCTGGCTTAAGTACAAGAAGAGTAAATCTTCCCGTTGTAAATGGTTTGTTTTCAGCGTTTCCTGCGAGATAAGTATTATATTCCGATGCAGTACTGGAGCTTTACTCTATCCCTTGGACGTTCACGTTGACAATGAAACACAGAAATTGCGTCGGGATTTAATACAAAATGCACAGGACCGACGTAAGTACAAGAAGAGAAAATCTTCTAATTATTTGTGGTTTGCTCTTTGCGTTTCCTGGGAAATCAGTATTAGATTCCGATGCACAACTGCAGCTTTAATCTATCCCTTGGACCTACACATTGACGATGCAACACAGTATTTGCGTCATGATTTCATGCAAAATGCATAATTCCGACTTAAGTAGAAAAAGAGTAAATCTCATTATTTCTGGTTTGCTTTGAGCGTATCCTGGGAAATCAGTATTAGATTCCGATGCACAACTGCAGCTTTAATCTATCCCTTGGACCTACACATTGACGATGCAACACAGTATTTGCGTCATGATTTCATACAAAATGCATAATTCCGACTTAAGTAGAAAAAGAGTAAATCTCATTATTTCTGGTTTGCTTTGAGCGTATTATGGGACATCAGTTTTATATTCCGATTCTCTACTGCATCTTTACTCTATCCCTTGGATCTTCTCATTGACGATGGAACACAGAAATTGCGTCGGGGTTTAATACAAAAGGCACAACGCCGACTTAAGTACAAGAAGAATAAATGTTCTCATTGTTTTTGGTTTGCTTTGAGCGTTTCCTGGGAGGTCAGTATTAGATTCCGATGCACTACTGCAGCTTTACTCTATCCCTTGGCCCTTCACATTGACAATGAAACACAGAAATTGCGTCAGTATTTAATAGAAAGGCACGATGCCGAGTTAAGTACAAGACAAGTAAATCTTCTCATTGTTTGTGGTTTGCTTTAAGCGTTTCCTGGGAGATCAGTATTAGATTCCGATGCACTACTGCAGATTTACGCGATCCCTTAGACCTTCACATTGACGATGAATCACAGAAATTGCGTCGGCGTTTAAACCAAAAGGCTCAATGAGGACTTAAATACAAGAAGAGTAATTCTTCTCATTGTTTGTGGTTTGCTTTGAGCGTTTCCTGGGAGATCAGTATTAGATTCCGATGCACTACTGGAGCTTTACTCTATCCCTTGGCCCTCCACATTGACGATGAAACACAGAAATTGCGTCGGGATTTAATACAAAATGCACAATTCCATCTTAAGTACAAGAAGAGTAAATCTTCACATTGTTTGTGGTTTGCTTTGAGCGTTTCCTGGGAGATCAGTATTAGTTTCCGATGCACTACTGCAGATTCACTCTATCCCTTGGACCTTCACATTGACGATGAAACACAGAAATTGCGTCGCGATTTAATACAAGAGGCACAATGCCGACTTAAGTACAAGAAGAGTAAATTATCTCATTGTTTCTCGTTTGCTTTGAGCGTTTCCTGGGAGATAAGTATTAGATTCCGTTGCAGTACTGCAGCTTTACTCTATCCCTTGGCACTCACACTGACGATGAAACACAGAAATTGCGCCGGTATTTAATACAAAAGGCACAATGTCGACATAAGTACATGAAGAGTAAATCTTCTTATTGTTAGTGGTTTGGTTTGGAGCGTTTCCTGGGAGATAAGTATTAGATTCCGATGGACAATGCCTGCTATACTGTATCCCTTGGACCCTCATATTGACGATGAAACACAGAAATTGCTTCGGGACTTAATACAAAACGCACAATTCCGACCTAAGTACAAGAAGAGTAAATCTTCTCATTGTTTGTGGTTTGCTTTGAGTATATTCTGGGAGATCAGTTTTATATTCCGATTCTCTACTGCATCTTTATTCTATCCCTTGGACCTTCTCATTGACGATGGAACACAGAAATTGCGTCGGGATTTCGATGCCGACTTAAGTACAAGACGAGTAAATCTTCTCATTGTTTGTGGTTTGCATTAAGCGTTTCCTGGGAGATCAGTATTAGATTCCGATGCACTACTGCGGATTTACGCTATCCCTTGGACCTTCTCATTGACGATGAATCACAGAAATTGCGTCAGGATTTAATACAAAAGGCACAATGTCGACTTAGCTGCAGGAAGAGTAAATCTTCTCAATCTTACTGGATTGCTTTGAACGTTTCCTGGGAGATCAGTATTAGATTCCGATGCACAACTGCAGCTTAACTCTATCCCTTGGACCGCCACATTGACGACGAAACAAAGAAATTGCATAGGGATTTAATACAAATGGCACAATTCCATCTTAAGTACAAGAAGAGTAAATCTTCAAATTGTTTTTGGTTTGCTTTGAGCGCTTCCTGGGAGATCAGTATTTGATTCCGATGAACTACTGCAGCTTCACTCTACCCCTTGGACCTTCAAATTGACGATGAAGCATAGAAATAGCGTAGGGATTGAATACAAATGGCACAATGACGACCTAAGTGCAAGAAGAGTAAATCTTCTCACTGTTTCTGGTTTGCTTTGAGCGTTTCCTGGGAGATCAGTTTTATATTCCGTTGCACTACTGCAACTTTACTCTATCCCTTCGACCTTCCCATTGACAATGAAACACAAAAAATGCGTCGGGCTTTAATACAAAAAGGACAACGCCGACTTAAGTGCAAGAAGAGTACATCTTCTCATTGTTTGTGGTTTGCTTTGAGCGTTTCCTGGGAGGTCAGTATTAGTATCCGATGCACTACTGCAGCTTTACTCTATCCCCTGGACTTTCACACTGACGAAGCGACACAGAAATTGCGTTGGGATTTAATTCAAACTGCACAATGCCGACTTAAGTCCAAGAAGAGTAAATTTTCTCATTGTTTTTGGTTTGCTTTGAGCGTTTCCTGGGAGGTCAGTATTAGATTCCGATGCACTACTGCAGCTTTACTCTATTCCTTGGACGTCCACATTGACGATGAAATAAAGAAATTGCATAGCGATTTATTACGAAAGGCACAATTCCATCTTAAACACAAGAAGAGTAAATCTTCTCATTGTTTGTGGTTTGCTTTGAGCGTTTCCTGGGAGATCAGTATTAGATTCCGATGCACTACTGCAGATTTACTCTATCCCTTGGACGTTCACAGTGACGATGAAACACAGAAATTGCGTCGGCGTTTAAACCAAAAGGCTCAATGAGGACTTAAATACAAGAAAGTAATTCTTCTCATTGTTTGTGGTTTGCTTTGAGCGTTTCCTGGGAGATCAGTATTAGATTCCGATGCACTACTGGAGCTTTACTCTATCCCTTGGCCCTCCACATTGACGATGAAACACAGAAATTGCGTCGGGATTTAATACAAAATGCACAATGCCGACTTAAGTACAAGAAGAGTAAATCTTCTCAATGTTTGTGGTGTGCTTTGAGCGTTTTCTCGGAGATCACTGTTAGATTTCGATGCACTACTGGAGCTTTACTCTATCCCTTGGACCTTCAGATTGACGATGAAACATAAAGATAGCGTCGTGTTAAAATACAAAAGGCACAATGCCGACTTAAGTACAAGAAGAGTAAATCTTCTGATTGTTTGTGGTTTGCTTTGAGCGTTTCCTGGGAGATCAGTATTAGATTCCGATGCACTACTGCAGCTTTACTGTATCCCTTGGAGCTTCACATTGACGATGAAACACAGAAATTGCGCCGGGATTTAATACAAAAGGCACAATGTCGACTTAAGTACAGGAAGAGTAAATCTTCTCATTGTTTGTGGTTTGGCTTGAGCGTTTCCTGGAAGATAAGTTTTAGATTCCGATGCACTACTGCTGCTTTACTCTATCCCTTGGACCTTCACATTGACGATGGAACGCTGAAATTGCGTCGGGATTTAATACAAAGGCACATTGCCAACTGGAGTACAAGAAGAGTATATCTTCTCATTGTTTGTGGTTTGTTTTGAGCGTTTCCTGGGAGATCTGTATTTGATTCCGATGCACTACTGCCGATTTACTTTGTCCCTTGGACCTTCAAATTCACGATGAAACATAAAGATAGCGTCGTGTTGAAATACAAAAGGCACAATGCCGACTTAAGTACAAGAAGAGTAAATCTTCTGATTGTTTGTGGTTTGCTTTGAGCGTTTTCTGTGAGATCAGTACTAGATTCCGATTCACTGCTGCAGATTTACTCTATCCCTTGGACCTTCACATTGACGATGAAACACAAAGATAGCGTCGTGTTAAAATACAAAAGGCACAATGCCGTTTAAGTACAAGAAGAGTAAATCTTCTGATTGTTTGAGGTTTGCTTTGAGCGTTTTCTGGGAGATCTGTATTTGATTCCGATGCACTACTGCCGATTTACTTTATCCCTTGGACTTTCACATTGACAATGAAACACAGAAATTGCAACGGGATATAATACAAAAGGCACCTTGCCGACTTAAGAAGAAGAAGAGTAAATCTTCTCATTGTTTGTGGTTTGCTTTGAGCGTTTTCTGGGAGATCAGTATTAGATTCCGATGCACTACTGCAGCTTTGCTCTATCCCTTGGCCCTTCAAATTGTCGATGAAATACAGATATACCGTCGGGAATTAATACAAAAAGCACAATGCCGACTTAAGTACAAGAAGAGTAAGTCTTGTCATTATTTCTGGGTAGCTTTGGGCGTTGCCTGGAAGATCAGAGTTATATTCCGATGCACTACTGCAACTTTACTCTATCTGTTGGACTTACCCATTGACGATGAAACACTAAAGTTGCATCGGGATTTAAAACAAAAGGCAAAATGCCGACTTAAGTATAAGAAGAGTAAATCTTCTCATTGTTTGTTGTTAGCTTTGAGCTATTCCTGGGAGATCAGTTTTATATTCCGATGCACTACTGCAGCATTACTCCAACAGTTGGACCTTCCCATTGACGATGAAACACAGAAATCCGTCGGGATTTAATACAAAAGGCACAATGCCGACTTAAGTAAAAGAAGAGTGTATCTTCTCATTGTTTGTGGTTTGCTTGGAGCGTTTCCTGGGAGATCAGTAGTAGATTCCGATGATCTACTGTAGCTTTACTCTATCCCTTGGACCTTCACATTGACGATGAAACACAGATATTGCGTCGGGATTTAATGCAAAGGGCACAATGCCGACTTAAGTAGAAGAAGAGTAAATCTTCTCATTGTTTGTGGTTTGCTTTGAGCGTTTCGTGGGAGATCAGTATTAGATTCCGATGCACTACTGCAGCGTTACTCTATCACTTGGACCTTCACATTGACGATGAAACACAGAAATTGCGTCGGTACTTCATACAAAAGGCACAATGCCGACTTAAGTAAAGGAAGAGTGTATCTTCTCATTGTTTGTGGTTTGCTTTGAGCGTCTCCTGGGAAATTAGTATTATATTCCGATGCACAACTGCAACTTTACTCTATCCTTTGGAGTTACCCATTGACGATGAAACACTGAAGTTGCATCGGGATTTAATACAAAAGGCAAAATGCCGACTTAAGTACACGAAGAGTAAATTTTCTCATTGTTTGTGGTTAGCTTTGAGCGATTCCTGGGAGATCATTTTAATATTTCGATGCACTACTGCAGCATTACTCCATCCCTTGGACCTTCCCACTAACAATGAAATACAGAAATTGCGTCGGGATTTAATACAAAAGGCACAATGGCGCCCTAGGTACAAGAATAGGAAAACAATTTCATTGTTTGTGGTTTGCTTTGAGCGTTTCGTAGGAGCTCAGTATTTGAATTCGATGCACTACTGCGGCTTTACTCTATCCCTTGGACCTTCACATTGACGATGGCACACAGATATTGCGTCGGGATTTAATGCAAAAGGCAAAATGCTGACTTAAGTACAAAAAGAGTAAATCTTCTCATTGTTTGTGGTTTGCTTGGAGCGTTTCCTTGGAGATCAGTATTAGATTCCGATGACCTACTGTAGCTTTACTCTATCCCTTGGACGTTTACATTGACGATGTAACACAGATATTGTGTCGGGATTTAATACATAAGACACCATGCCGACCTATGTACAGGCAGAGTAAATCTTCTCATTGTTTGTGGTTTGCTTTGAGCGTCTCCTGGGAAATCGGTATTATATTCCGATGCACAACTGCAACTTTACTCTATCCTTTGGACTTACCCATTGACGATGAAACACTGAAGTGCATCGGGATTTAAAACAAAAGGCAAAATGCCGACTTAAGTATAAGAAGAGTAAATCTTCTCATTGTTTGTTGTTAGCTTTGAGCTATTCCTGGGAGATCAGTTTTATAATCCGATGCACTACTGCAGCATTACTCCAACAGTTGGACCTTCCCATTGACGATGAAACACAGAAATCCGTCGGGATTTAATACAAAAGGCACAATGCCGACTTAAGTAAAAGAAGAGTGTATCTTCTCATTGTTTGTGGTTTGCTTGGAGCGTTTCCTGGGAGATCAGTAGTAGATTCCGATGATCTACTGTAGCTTTACTCTATCCCTTGGACCTTCACATTGACGATGAAACACAGATATTGCGTCGGGATTTAATGCAAAAGGCACAATGCCGACTTAAGTAGAAGAAGAGTAAATCATCTCATTGTTTGTGGTTTGCTTTGAGCGTTTCGTGGGAGATCAGTATTAGATTCCGAAGCACTACTGCAGCGTTACTCTATCACTTGGACCTTCACATTGACGATGAAACACAGAAATTGCGTCGGTACTTCATACAAAAGGCACAATGCCGACTTAAGTAACGGAAGAGTGTATCTTCTCATTGTTTGTGGTTTGCTTTGAGCGTCTCCTGGGAAATTAGTATTATATTCCGATGCACAACTGCAACTTTACTCTATCCTTTGGAGTTACCCATTGATGATGAAACACTGAAGTTGCATCGGGATTTAATACAAATGGCAAAATGCCGACTTAAGTACACGAAGAGTAAATTTTCTCATTGTTTGTGGTTAGCTTTGAGCGATTCCTGGGAGATCATTTTAATATTTCGATGCACTACTGCAGCATTACTCCATCCCTTGGACCTTCCCACTAACAATGAAATACAGAAATTGCGTCGGGATTTAATACAAAAGGCACAATGGCGCCCTAGGTACAAGAATAGGAAAACAATTTCATTGTTTGTGGTTTGCTTTGAGCGTTTCGTAGGAGCTCAGTATTTGAATTCGATGCACTACTGCGGCTTTACTCTATCCCTTGGACCTTCACATTGACGATGGCACACAGATATTGCGTCGGGATTTAATGCATAAGGGAAAATGCTGACTTAAGTACAAAAAGAGTAAATCTTCTCATTGTTTGTGGTTTGCTTTGACCGTTTCCTTGGAGATCAGTATTAGATTCCGATGCATTACTGCAGCTTTACTCTATCCCTTGGACCTTCAAATTGTCGATGAAATACAGATATAGCGTCGGTAATTAATACAAAAAGCGCAATGCCGGCTTAAGTACAGGAAGAGTAAATCTTCTCATTGTTTGTGGTTTGCCTAGAGCGTTTCCTGGGATATCAGTATTAGATTCCGAAGCACTACTGTAGCTTTACTCTATCACTTGGACCTTCACATTGACGATGAAAAACACAAATGGCGTCGGGTTTTAATACAAAAGGCACATTGCCGACTTAAGTACAAGGAGAGTAAATCTTCTCAATTTTTGTGGTTTGCTTTGAGCGATTTCTGGGAGATCAGTATTAGATTCCAATTCACTACTGCAGATTTACTCTATCGCTTGGACCTTCACATTGAGGATGAAACACAGAAGTTGCGTCGGGATTTGATACAAACGACACAATGCCGACCTAAGTATAAGAAGAGTAAATCTTTACATTGTTTGTGGTTTGCTTGGAGCGTCTCCTGGGAGATCAGTTTTAGATTCCGATGCACTACTGCAGCTTTACTCAATCCCTTGGAAATTCAAAATGACGATGAAACACAGATATAGCGTCGGGAATTAAGACAAAAAGCACAATGCCGACTTAAATACAAGAAGAGTAAATCTTCTCATTGTTTCTGGTTTGCTTTTAGCGTTTCCTGGGAGATCAGTACTAGATTCCGATGCACTAATGCAGCTTTACTCTATCCCTTGGACCTTCACAATGACGATGAAAGACAGAAATTGCGTCGGGTTTTAATACATAAGGCACAATGCCGACCTAAGTATAGGAAGAGTAAATCTTCTCATTGTTTGTGGTTAGCTTTGAGCGATTACTGGGAGATCAGTTTTATATTCCGATGCACTACTGCAGCATTACTCCATCCCTTGGACCTTCACATTGACGATGAAACACAGAAATTGCGTCGGGATTTAATACAAAAGGCACAATGCCGACTTAAGTACAAGAAGAGTGAATCTTCACATTGTTTGTGGTTAGCTTTGAGCGATTCCTGGGAGATCATTTTAATATTTCGATGCACTACTGCAGCATTACTCCATCCCTTGGACCTTCCCGCTGACAATGAAATACAGAAATTGCGTGGGATTTAATACAAAAGGCACATTGGCGCCCTAGGTACAAGAATAGGAAAACATTTTCATTGTTTGTAGTTTGCTTTGAGCGTTTCGTAGGCGATCAGTATTTGCATTCGATGCACTACTGCGGCTTTATTCTATCCCTTGGACCTTCACATTGACGATGAAACACAGATATAGCGTCGGTAATTAATACAAAAAGCGCAATGCCGGCTTAAGTACAAGAAGAGTAAATCTTGTCATTGTTGCTGGTTTGCTAGTAGCGTTTCCTGGGAGATCAGTATTAGATTCCGATGCACTACTGCGGATTTAATGCTATACCTTGGACCTACACATTGACGATGAAACACAGAAATTGCGTCGGGATTTAATACAAAAAGCACAATGCCGACTTAAGTACAAGAAGAGTAAACCCTCTCATTGTTTGTGGTTTGCCTAGAGCGTTTCCTGGGAGATCTGTATTAGATTCCGATGCACTACTGCAGCTTTAATCTATCCCTTGGACCTTGACATTGACGATGAGACACAGAAATTGCGTCCAAATTAAATACAAAAGGCAAAATGCCGACTTAAGTACAAAGAGAGTAAATCTTTTCATTGTTTGTGGTTTGCTTTGAGCGTTTCCTGGGTGATCAGTATTAGAATCCGATGCACTACTGGAGCTTTACTCTATCCCTTAGACCTTCACATTGACGATGAAACACAGAAATTGCGTCGTGATTTAACACAAAAGGCACAATGCCGACTTAAGTACAACAAGAGCAAATCTACTCATTGTTTGTGGTTTGCTTGGTGCGTTTCCTGGGATATCAGTATTAGATTCCGATGCACTACTGTAGTTTTACTCTATCACTTGGACCTTCACATTGACGATGAAAAACAGAAATGGCGTCGGGTTTTAATACAAAAAGCACATTGCCGACTTAAGTACAAGAAGAGTAAATCATCTCAATTTTTGTGGTTTGCTTTGAGCGATTTCTGGGAGATCAGTATTAGATTCCGATTCACTACTGCAGATTTACTCTATCCCTTGGACCTTTACATTGACGATGGAACACTGATTTTGAGTCGGAATTTATTCCAAAAGGCACAATGCCGACTTAAGTACAAGAAGAGATAAGCTTCTCAATGTTTCTGGTTTGGTTTGAGCGGTTCCTGGGTGATAAGTACTATATTCCGATGCACTACTGCAGCTTTGCTCTATCCCTTGGACCTTCACAATGACGATGAAACACAGATGTTGCGTCGGGAATTAATACAAAAAGCACAATGCCAACTTAAATACAAGAAGAGTAAATTTTCGCATTGTTTCTGGTTTGCTTGTAGCGTTTCCTGGAGATCAGTATTAATTTCCGATGCACTACTGCAGATTTACTCCTATACCTTGGACCTTCACATTGTGAATGAAACACAGAAATTGCGTCGGGATTTAATACAAACGTCACAAAGCCGGCATAAGTACAAGAAGAGTAAATCTTCTCATTGTTTTTGGTTTCGTTTGAGCGTTTCCTGGGATATCCGTATTAGATTCCGGTGCCCTACTGTAGCTTTACTCTATCCCTTTAACTTTCACATTGACGATGAAACAGAGAAGTTGCGTCGGGATGTAATTCAAAAGGCACAATGCCGACTTAAGTACAAGATGAGTAAATCTTCTCATTGTTTGTGGTTTGCTTTGAGCGTTTCCTGGGAGATCATTACTAGATTCCGATGCACTACTGCAGCCTTTACTCTATTCCTTGGACCTTCACATTGACGATGAAACACAGAAATTGCGTTGGGAATTAATACAAAAGGCATAATGTCAACCTAAGTACAAGAAGAGTAAATCTTCTCGTTGTTGGCGGTTTGCTTTGAGCGTTTCCTGTGAAATCGGTATTAGATTCCGATGCACTACTGCATATTAACTCTATGGCTTGGACCTGCACATTTACGATGAAACACAGAAAATGCGTCGTCATTTATTACAAACGGCACAATGCCGACTTAAGTACAAGAAGAGTAAATCCTCTCATTGTTTGTGGTTTGCTTTGAGCGTTTCCTGGGAGGTCAGCATTAGATTCCGATGCTCAACTGCAGCTTTACTCTATCCGTAGGACCTTCACATTGACGATGAAACGCAAGAACTGCGTCGGGATTTAATACAAGAGGAACAATGCCGACTTAAGTACAAGAGGAGTAAATCATCTCATTGTTTGTGGTTTGCTTTGAGCGTTTTCTGGGAGATCAGTATTAGATTCCGATTCACTACAGCAGATTTACTCCATCCCTTGGACCTTCACATTGACGATGAAACTCAGATTTTGCGACGGGATCTAATGCATAAGGTATAATGCCGACTTAAATAAAAGAAGACTAAATCTTCCCATTATATCTGGGTTGCTTTGAATGTTTCCTGGAAAATCAGAGTTATATACCGATGCACAACTGCAGCTTTACTGTATCCCTTGGAGCTTCACATTGACGATGAAACACAGAAATTACGTCCAGATTTGATACAAAAGGCACAATGCCGACTTAAGTACAAGAAGAGTAAATCTTCTCATTGTTTGTGGTTTCCTTGGAGCTTTACCTGGGAGATCAGTATTACATTCCGATGCGCTACTGTTGCTTTACTCTATCCCTTGGACCTTCACATTGACGATGAAACACAGATATTGCGTCGGGATATAATAAAAAAGGCACAATGCCGACTTAAGTACAAGAAGAGTAAATCTTCTCATTGTTTGTGGTTTGCTTTGAGCGTTTCATGGGAGATCAGTATTAGATTCCGATGCACTACTGCAACTTTACTCTATACCCTTGGACCTTCACAATGACGATGAAAGGCAGAAATTGCGTCGGGATTTAATACATAAGGCACAATGCAGACCTAAGTACAGGAAGGGTAAGTCTTTTCATTGTTTGTGGTTTCGTTTGAGCGTCTCCTGGGAAATAAGTATTAGAGTCCGATGCAGTACTGCGACGTTACTCTATCCCTTGGAACTTCCCATTGACGATGAAACACTGAGGTTGCGTCGGGATTTAATGAAAAAGGCAAAATGCCGACTCAAGTACAAGAAGAGTAAATCTTCTCATTGTTTGTGGTTTGCTTTGAGCGTTTCCTGGGAGATCAGTATTTTGGAGTCCGATGACCTACTGCAGCTTTACTCTATCCCTTGGACATTCATATTGACGATGAAACACAAAAAATGGCGTCAGGATTTAATACAAAAGATACAATGCCGACCTAAGTACAGGAAGAGTAAATCTTTTCATTGTTTTTGGTTTGCTTCGAGCATCTCCTGGGAAATCAGTATTAGATTCCGATGCACTACTGCAGCTTTACTCTATCCCTTGGACCTCCCCATTGGCGTTGAAACACAGAAGTTGCGTCGGGATTTAATACAAAAGGCACAATGCCGACTTAAGTACAAGATGAGTAAATTTTCTCATTGTTTGTGGTTTGCTTTGAACGTTTCCTGGGAGATCAGTATTAGATTCCGATGCACTACTGCATCTTTTACTCTATTCCTTGGACCTTCACATTGACGATGAAACACAGAAATTGCGTCGGGAATTAATACAAATGGATAATGGCGACCTAAGTACAAGAAGAATAAATCAACCCATTGTTTGTGGTTTGCTTTGAGCGTTTCCCGGGAACTCCGTATTAGATTCCGATGCACTACTGCAGCTTTAATCTATCCCTTGGACCTTCACATTGCCGATGAATCACAGATTTTGCGTCGGGATTTAATCCAAAAGGCACAATGCCGACATAAGTACAAGAAGAGTAAATCTTTTCATTGTTTGTGGGTTGCTTTGAGCGTTTCCTAGGAGATCAGTATTAGATTCCGTTGCACTACTGCAGCTATACTCTATCTCTTGGACCTTCAATTTGACGATGAAACACAAGAACTGCGTCGGGATTTAATACAAAAGGCACAATGCCGACTTAAGTACAAGAGGAGTAAATCTTCTCATTGTTTGTGGTTTGTTTTGAGTGTTTTCTGGGAGATCAGTTTTAGATTTCGATGCACTACTGCAGCTTTACTCTATCCCTTGGACCTTCACATTACCATGAAACACAGTAATTGCGTCGGGATTTGATACGAAAGGCACAAAGCCGACTTAAGTCCAACAAGAGTAATTCTTCTCATTGTTTGTGATTTGCTTGGTGCGTTTTCTGGGATATCAGTATTAGATTCCGATGCACTACTGTAGCTTTATTCTATCACTTGGACCTTGACATTGACGTTGAAATACCGAAATGGCGTCTTGATTTAATACAAAAGGCACATTGCCGACTTAAGTACAAGAAGAGTAAATCTTCTCATTGTTAGTGGTTTGTTTGAGCGTTTTCCGGGAGATCAGTATTAGATTCCGATTCACTACTGCAGATTTACTCTATCCCTTGGACCTTCACATTGACGATGAAACTCAGATTTTGCAACGGGATTCAATGCATAAGGTATAATGCCGACTTAAGTAAAAGAAGAGTAAATTTTCTCATTCTTTCTGGTTTGCTTTGAACGTTTCCTGGAAGATCAGAGTTATATTCCGATGCACAACTGCAGCTTGAGTGTATCCCTTGGAGCCTCATATTGACGTTGAAACACAGAAATTGCGTCCAGATTTAATACAAAAGGCACAATGCCGACTTAAGTACAAGAAGAGTAAATCTTCTCATTGTTTGTGGTTTCCTTGGGGCTTTTCCTGGGAGATCAGTATTAGATTCCGATGCACTACTGTAGCTTTAATCTATCCCTTAGACCTTCACATTGACGATGAAACACAGATGTTGCGTCGTGATATAATACAAAAGGCACAATGCCGACATAAGTACAAGAAGAGTAAATCTTCTTATTGTTTGTGGTTTTCTTTGAGCGTTTACTGGGAGATCAGTATTAGATTTCGATGCACTACTACAGCTTTACTCTATACCCTTGGACCTCCACAATGACGATGACAGGCAGAAATTGTGTCGGGATTTAATACATAAGGCACAATGCAGATCCAAGTAGAAGAAGAGGAAATATTCTCATTGTTTGTGGTATTGCTTTGAGCTTTCCCTGGGAGATCAGTATTATATTCCGATGCACTACTGCAGCTTTACTCTATCCCTTGGACCTTCCCATTGACGATGAAACACAGAAATTGCGTCGGGTTTAAATACAAAATGCACAATGCCGACTTTTAGTACAAGAAGTGTATATCTTCTCATTGTTTCTGGTTTGCTTAGAGCGTCTCCTAAGAGATCAGTATTTGAATCTGATGCACTACTGCAGCTTTAAACTATCCCTTGGACTTTCACATTGACGATGAAACACAGATATTGCGTCGGGATTTAATGCAAAAGGCAAAATGCCGACTTAAGTACAAGAAGAGTAAATCTCCTCATTGTTTGTGGTTTGCTTTGAGCGTTTCATGGGAGATCAGTAGTAGATTCCGATGCACTACTGCAGCTTTACTGTATCCCTTGGACCTTCTCATTGACGATGAAACACAGAAATTACGTAGGGATTTAATACAAAAGGCACAACGCAGACTTAAGTAGAAGAAGAGTAAATATTCTCATTGATTGTGATATTGGTTTGAGCGTTCCCTGGGAGATCAGTATTATATTCCGATGCACTACTGCAGCTTTACTCTATCCCTTGGACCTTCCCATTGACGATGAAACACAGAAATTGCGTCGGGTTTCAATACAAAATGCACAATGCCGACTTAAGTACAAGAAGAGTATATCTTCTCATTGTTTCTGGTTTGCTTTGAGCGTCCCCTGGGAGATCAGTATTTGAATCTGATGCACTACTGCGGCTTTACTCTATCCCTTAGACCTTCACAATGACGATGAAACACAGACATTGCGTCGGGATTTAATACAAACCTCACAAAGCGGGCATAGGTACAAGAAGAGTAAATCTCCTCATTGTTTGTGGTTTGTTTTGAGCGTTTCCTGCGAGACCAGTATTAGATTCCTGTGCACTAATGCAGCTGTACTCTATCCCTTGGACCTGCAAATTGACGATGAAAGACAGAAATAGCGTCGTAATTTAATACAAAATGCACAATGCAGGCTTAAGTACAAGAAGAGTAAAACTTCTCAATGTTTGTGGTTTGCTTGGTGCGTTTCCTGGGTTATCAGTATTAGATTCCGATGCACTACTGCAGCTTTATTCTATCACTTGGACTTTCACATTGACGATGAAACACAGAAATTGCGTCGGGATTTAATACAAAAGGCACAAAGCCGACTTAAGTACAAGAAGAGTAAATTTTCTCTTAGTTTGTGGGTTGCTCTGAGCGTTTTCTGGGAGATCAGTATTAGATTCCAATTCACTACTGCAGAATTACTGTATCTGTCGGACCTTCACACTGACGATGAAACTCAGATTTTGCGACAGGATTTAATACATAAGGCATAATGCCGACTTAAGTACAAGAAGAGTAAATCTTCTCTTATTTCTGGGTTGCTTTGAGCGTTTCCTGAAGATCAGAATTTTATTCCGATGCATTACTGCAGATTTACTGTATCCCTTGGACCTACACATTGACGACGAAACACAGAAATTGCGTCGGGATTTAATACAAAAGGCACAATGCGGACTAAACTACAAGAAGAGCAAATCTCATTGTTTGTTGTTTGCTTTGAGCGTTTCCTGGGAGATCAGTATTAGATTCCGATGCTCTACTGCATATTAACTCTATGGCTTGGACCTGCACATTTACGATGAAACACAGAAAATGCGTCGTCATTTATTACAAACGGCACAATGCCGACTTAAGTACAAGAAGAGTAAATCTTCTCATTGTTTGTGGTTTGCTTTGAGCGTTTCCTGGGAGGTCAGCATTAGATTCCGATGCACAACTGCAGCTTTACTCTCTCCGTAGGACCTTCACATTGACGATGAAACGCAAGAACTGCGTCGGGATTTAATACAAGAGGAACAATGCCGACTTAAGTACAAGAGGAGCAAATCTTCTCATTGTTTGTGGTTTGCTTTGAGCGTTTTCTGGGAGATCAGTATTAGATTCCTATTCACTACAGCAGATTTACTCCATCCCTTGGACCTTCACATTGACGATGAAACTCAGATTTTGCGACGGGATTTAATGCATAAGGTATAATGCCGACTTAAGTAAAAGAAGACTAAATCTTCCCATTATATCTGGGTTGCTTTGAATGTTTCCTGGAAAATCAGAGTTATATACCGATGCACAACTGCAGCTTTACTGTATCCCTTGGAGCTTCACATTGACGATGAAACACAGAAATTACGTCCAGATAAGATACAAAAGGCACAATGCCGACTTAAGTACAAAAAGAGTAAATCTTCTCATTGTTTGTAGTTTCCTTGGAGCTTTACCTGGGAGATCAGTGTTACATTCCGATGCGCTACTGTTGCTTTACTCTATCCCTTGGACCTTCACATTGACGATGAAACACAGATATTGCGTCGGGATATAATAAAAAAGGCACAGTGCCGCCTTAAGTACAAGAACAGTAAATCTTCTCATTGTTTGTGGTTTGCTTTGAGCGTTTACTGGGAGATCAGTGTTAGATTCCGATGCACTACTGCAACTTTACTCTATACCCTTGGATCTTCACAATGACGATGAAAGGCAGAAATTGCGTCGGGATTTAATACATAAGGCACAATTCAGACCTAAGTACAGGAAGGGTAAGTCTTTTCATTGTTTGTGGTTTCGTTTGAGCGTCTCCTGGGAAATAAGTATTAGATTCCGATGCAGTACTGCAACGTTACTCTATCCCTTGGACTTCCCATTGACGATGAAACACTGAGGTTGCGTCGGGATTTAATGCAAATGCAAAATGCCGACTCCAGTACAAGAAGAGTAAATCTTCTCATTGTTTGTGGTTTGCTTTGAGCGTTTCCTGGGAGATCAGTATTTTGGAGTCCGATGACCTACTGCAGCTTTACTCTATCCCTTGGACATTCATATTGACGATGAAACACAAAAAATGGCGTCAGGATTTAATACAAAAGATACAATGCCGACCTAAGTACAGGAAGAGTAAATCTTTTCATTGTTTTTGGTTTGCTTCGAGCATCTCTGGGGAAATCAGTATTAGATTCCGATGCTCTACTGCAGCTTTAATCTATCCCTTGGACCTCCCCATTGGCGATGAAACACAGAAGTTGCGTCGGGATTTAATACAAAAGGCACAATGCCGACTTAAGTACAAGATGAGTAAATCTTCTCATTGTTTGTGGTTTGCTTTGAACGTTTCCTGGGAGATCAGTATTAGATTCCGATGCACTACTGCATCTTTTACTCTATTCCTTGGACCTTCACATTGACGATGAAACACAGAAATTGCGTCGGGAATTAATACAAAAGGGATAATGGCGACCTAACTACAAGAAGAATAAATCAACCCATTGTTTGTGGTTTGCTTTGAGCGTTTCCCGGGAACTCCGTATTAGATTCCGATGCACTACTGCAGCTTTAATCTATCCCTTGGACCTTCACATTGCCGATGAATCACAGATTTTGCGTCGGGATTTAATCCAAAAGGCACAATGCCGACATAAGTACAAGAGGAGTAAATCTTCTCGTTGTTTGTGGTTTGTTTTGAGTGTTTTCTGGGAGATCAGTTTTAGATTTCGATGCACTACTGCAGCTTTACTCTATCCCTTGGACCTTCACATTACCATGAAACACAGTAATTGCGTCGGGATTTGATACGAAAGGCACAAAGCCGACTTAAGTCCAACAAGAGTAAATCTTCTCATTGTTTGTGATTTGCTTGGTGCGTTTCCTGGGATATCAGTATTAGATTCCGATGCACTACTGTAGCTTTATTCTATCACTTGGACCTTGACATTGACGTTGAAATACCGAAATGGCGTCTTGATTTAATACAAAAGGCACATTGCCCACTTAAGTACAAGAAGAGTAAATCTTCTCATTGTTTGTGGTTTCCTTGGGGCTTTTCCTGGGAGATCAGTATTAGATTCCGATGCACTACTGTGGCTTTAATCTATCCCTTAGACCTTCACATTGACGATGAAACACAGATGTTGCGTCGGGATATAATACAAAAGGCACAATGCCGACTTAAGTACAAGAAGAGTAAATCTTCTCATTGTTTGTGGTTTTCTTTGAGCGTTTACTGGGAGATCAGTATTACATTTCGATGCACTACTACAGCTTTACTTTATACCCTTGGACCTCCACAATGACGATGACAGGCAGAAATTGTGTCGGGATTTAATACATAAGGCACAATGCAGATCCAAGTAGAAGAAGAGGAAATATTCTCATTGTTTGTGGTATTGCTTTGAGCTTTCCCTGGGAGATCAGTATTATATTCCGATGCACTACTGCAGCTTTACTCTATCCCTTGGACCTTCCCATTGACGATGAAACACAGAAATTGGGTCGGGTTTTAATACAAAATGCACAATGCCGACTTAAGTACAAGACGTGTATATCTTCTCATTGTTTCTGGTTTGCTTTGAGCGTCTCCTGGGAGATCAGTATTTGAATCTGATGCACTACTGCAGCTTTAAACTATCCCTTGGACTTTCACATTGACGATGAAACACAGATATTGCGTCGGGATTTAATGCAAAAGGCAAAATGCCGACTTAAGTACAAGAAGAGTAAATCTCCTCATTGTTTGTGGTTTGCTTTGAGCGTTTTATGGGAGATCAGTACTAGATTCCGATGCACTACTGCAGCTTTACTGTATCCCTTGGACCTTCTCATTGACGATGAAACACAGAAATTACGTAGGGATTTAATACAAAAGGCACAATGCAGACTTAAGTAGAAGAAGAGTAAATATTCTCATTGTTTGTGGTATTGCTTTGAGCGTTCCCTGGGAGATCAGTATTATATTCCGATGCACTACTGCAGCTTTACTCTATCCCTTGGACCTTCCCATTGACGATGAAACACAGAAATTGCGTCGGGTTTCAATACAAAATGCACAATGCCGACTTAAGTACAAGAAGAGTATATCTTCTCATTGTTTCTGGTTTGCTTTGAGCGTCTCCTGGGAGATCAGTGTTTGAATCTGATGCACTACTGCAGCTTTACTCTATCCCTTAGACCTTCACAATGACGATGAAACACAGACATTGCGTCGGGATTTAATACAAACCTCACAAAGCGGGCATAGGTACAAGAAGAGTAAATCTCCTCATTGTTTGTGGTTTGTTTTGAGCGTTTCCTGGGAGACCAGTATTAGATTCCTGTGCACTAATGCAGCTGTACTCTATCCCTTGGACCTGCAAATTGACGATGAAAGACAGAAATAGCGTCGTAATTTAATACAAAATGCACAATGCAGACTTAAGTACAAGAAGAGTAAAACTTCTCAATGTTTGTGGTTTGCTTGGTGCGTTTCCTGGGTTATCAGTATAAGATTCCGATGCACTACTGCAGCTTTATTCTATCACTTGGACCTTCACATTGACGATGAAACACAGAAATTGCGTCGGGATTTAATACAAAAGGCACAATGCCGACTTAAGTAAAAGAAGAGTAAATTTTCTCATAGTTTGTGGGTTGCTCTGAGCGTTTTCTGGGAGATCACTATTAGATTCCGATTCACTACTGCAGAATTACTGTATCCGTCAGACCTTCACACTGAATATGAAACTCAGATTATGCGACAGGATTTAATACATAAGGCATAATGCCGACTTAAGTACAAGAAGAGTAAATCTTCTCTTAGTTCTGGGTTGCTTTGAGCGTTTCCTGAAGATCAGAATTATATTCCGATGCATTACTGCAGTTTTACTGTATCCCTTGGACCTTCACATTGACGACGAAACACAGAAATTGCGCCCGGATTTAATACAAAAGGCACAATGCCGACTTAGGTACAAGAAGGGTAAATCTACTCATTGTTTGCGGTTTGCTTGGAGCGTTTCCTCGGAAATCAGTATTAGATTCCGGTGCCCTACTGTGGCTTTACTCTTTCCCTTGGACCTTCACATTGACGATGAAACACAGATATTGCGTCGGGATTTAATACAAAAGGCACAATGCCGACTTAAGTACAAGAAGAGTAAATCTTCTCATTGTTTGTGGTTTGCTTTGAGAGTTTCCTGGGAGATCAGTATTAGATTCCGATGCACTACCGAAGCTTTACTCTATCCCTTGTACCTTCACAATGACGATGAAAGACAGAAATTGCGTCGGGATTTAATGTAAAAGGCACAATGCCGACCTAAGTACAGGAAGAGTAAGTCTTTTCATTGTTTGTGGTTTGCTCTGAGCGTCTCCTGGGAACTCAGAATTAGATTCCGATGCACTACTACAGCTTTAATCTATCCCTTGGACCATCCCATTGACGATGAAAGACAGAAGTTGCGTCGGGATTTAATACAAAAGGCACAATGCCGACTTAAGTTCAAGATGAGTAAATCTTCTCATTGTTTGTGGATTGCTTTGAGCGTTTCCTGGGAGATCAGTATTAGATTCCGATGCACTACTGCATCTTTACTCAATCCTTTGGACGTTCAAATTGCCGATGAAACACAGATTTTGCGTCGGGATTTAATCCAAAAGGCACAAGCCGACATAAGTACATGAAGAGTGAACTTCTCAATGTTTCTGGTGTGCTTTGAGCGGTTCCTGGGAGATAATTATTAAATTCCGATGCACTACAGCAGCTTTGCTTTATCCCTTGGACCTTCTCATTGACGATGAAACACAAAAATTGCATCTGGATTTATTACAAACGGCACAATGCCGACTTAAGTACAAGAAGAGTAAATCTTCACATTGTTTGTGGTTTGCTTGGAGCGTCTCCTGGGATATCAGTATTAGATTCCGATGCACTACTGCAGCTTTACTTAATTCCTTGGAAATTCAAATCGACGATGAAACACAGATATAGCGTCGGGAATTAATACCAAAATCACAATGCCGACTTAAATACAAGAAGAGTAAATCTTCTCATTGTTTCAGGTTTGCTTGTAGCGTTTCCTGGGAGATCAGTACTAGATTTCGATGCACTACTGCTGATTTACTCCTAAACCTTGGACCTTCACATTGTCGATGAAACATAGAATTTGCGTCGGGATTTAATACAATAGTCTCAAAGCCGGCGTAAGTACCAGATGAGTAAATCGTCTCATTGTTTGTGGTTTGCTTTGAGCGTTTCCTGGGAGATCAGTATTAGAATCCGATGCACTACTGCAGCTTTTCTAAATCCCTTGGACCTTCACATTGCCGATGAAACACAGATTTTGCGTCCGGATTTAATCCAAAAGGAACAATGCCGACTCAAGTAGAAGAAGAGTAAATCTTCTCAATGTTTCTGGTTTGCTTTGAGCGGTTCCTGGAAGATAAGTACTAGATTCCGATGCACTACTGCAGCTTTTACTCTATTCCTTGGACCTTCACATTGACGATGAAACACAGAAATTGCGTCGGGAATTAATAAAAAAGGCTTAATGACAACCTAAGTACAAGAAGAGGAAATCTTCTCATTGTTTGTGGTTTGCTTTGAGCGTTTCCTGGGAAATCAGTATTAGATTCCGATGCACTACTGCAGCTTTACTCTACCCCTTCGACCTTCAGATTGCCGATGAAACTCAGATTTTGCGTCGGGATTTAATCCAAAAGGTACAATGCCGACTTAAGTACAAGAAAAGTAAACATTCTCATTGTTAGTGGTGTGCTTTGAGCGTTTTCTGGGAGACCAGTACTAGATTCCGTTGCACTACTGCAGATTTTACTCTATTCCTTGGACCTTCACATTGACGATGAAACACAGAAATTGCGTCGGGAATTAATACAAAAGGCATAATGGCGACCTAAATACAAGAAGAGTAAATCTTCTCATCGTTTGTGGTTTGCTTTGAGCGTTTCCTGGGAAATCAGTATTAGATTCCGATGCACTACTGCAGCTTTATCCCTTGGACCTTCACATTGCCGATGAAACACAGTTTTTGCGTCGGGATTTAATCCAAAAGCACAATGCCGACTTATGTACAAGAAGAGTAAATCTTCTCAATGTTTCTGGTTTGTTTTGTGCGGTTCCTGGCAGATAAGTATTATATTCCGATGCACTACAGCAGCTTTGCTCTATCCCTTGGACCTTCACATTGACGATGAAACACAGAAATTGCGTCGGGATTTAATACAAACCTCACAAAGCCGGCATAAGTACAAGAAGAGTAAATCTTCTCATTGTTTGTGGTTGGTTTTAAGCGTTTTGTGAGTGACCAGTATTAGATTCCGGTGCACTACTGCAGCTTTACTCTATCCCTTGGACATTCACATTGACGATGAAAGACAGAAATTGGGTCGGAATTTAATACAAACGGCACAATGCCGACTTAGGTACAAGAAGAGTAAATCTTCTCATTGTTTCTGGTTTGCTTATAACGTTTCCTGGGGGATCAGTATTAGATTCCGATGCACTACTGCAGATTTACTCCTATACCTTGGACCTTCACTTTGACGATGAAACACAGAAATTACGTCGAGACTTAATAGAAAAATCACAAGGCCGGCATAAGTACAAGAAGAGTAAATCTTCTCATTGATTGTGGTTTGCTTTTGAAACTTCCCCTCTTGAACAATTATACACGACTGTGCTTAAACTGACACACAATATTTTGTTAGCGCAACGCAATCTGACTTTCAAAATTCCCTACAAAAGAATGGCCCTGACTAACATTAAACTATCCCTTTCACAAATCACTTACCTCACAAAAATCTTCGATGCTCAAGCTACTGCAATACATTGAGCGCCACTACTGCCAGCTAAATAAAAGATTCATACTATGGAAGGCACTAACTACTGATAGGGATAGTTAGCAAATGAAAGATATTAATAGAGAACAAACAATGTATTTACCTTGATATCATCATATATAAATATAGCAGTTCATGACAAATTTCAAAACTCCGCCATCTCTCTCCCCACATCCACCACTGCTGGCGGCTCACCTCCATTTGCCCAACGCTACGCGCTGTTCACAGCCAGCTGCCTAACACTACAATGGCGAGTATTACAACAATGCAAAGCAGCCACAGACTGCACACAGCACAGACAGTGATTTTCATAGAGAGGTGGCGTTACCAATAATAAAACCTAAACAGCCTACTTAGATAGCCCCCATGCTCCCCACAAAAAATTTTACAAATTGGATTGGGCAGTGGCCAATACAGGTTTGAAAAAAATTTTTCATAATTACAATAACAAAGAAATCAAATGCACACACTTATTGATACAATGTTGGTCAAAAGCTAAAAATTTATCACAGTCCATAAAGACAGTCCATATTGTTCATCACAGTAAAAATGCAGAGTATCTCTCAAAGTCTGAGCAGTAAAAGAAAATGCACACAGAAGTAGTGGATTTCCTTGCAGTCTTGAAGAAGTAGTGTTGTCCTTCCAACGGAAAGACAGTGCTGACTCTTGACATGCATACAAGTAATGGGCCACAACAGAGCAAACCCACAGCAGTGTCAGTCGACGTTTTGAAGAATATTGGTAGGTAGGTCATCACAGAGCAGACCCACTGTAGTCCTGGTAGAGATTACGGTATTGGTGGGCCACCAGAGGTGCAGACCCACTGCAGTCCTTGTAGAAATAATGGTATTGATGGATCATCAAAGATGTAGACCCACTGTAGTCCTTGTAGAGATAGCCAGAAGCCATCTGTTGCGACTGTGCAGGTGCACAATCACCATCGAAGAGTCTTGCGGAGAATATAGCAAGTCCATAAACCACCACTTGTCCACTCACAAAAAAGTTGTTTGACATGTCCTTAGAACCAGCAATGCTGTTATCCAGTCCCTTGATGAATTATCAACACACGTGCAAACACTAACAGTCCCTACTTCTCACATATTGTCCATATACTATGACCAACAGAGATGTGTGCAGTGAAATGTAACTTAATTTGAAGAACTGGTGTCTATACAATTATAAATTTACAACATGAAAATAAAATTACAAAGGTACAAAATACACCATTAAAGAACATAACAATACAGATAACATTTGTAGTACAGACTTTACAAAAGAATAGAAATAGACATATACATCAATGTTACAGGAATTATGACATGAGTACATACATAAAAGATCAGAATAACTTTCGAAACATCAACTTAACACATGAGCATTAACACAAAACAGAATAAATAATGTGTAAGCATATTTATAAGGTAAATAACATATTATTAATGCCAATTATATTTGAGGATAACTTCCATTTGAACAATTATACACGACTGTGCTTAAACTGACACACAATATTTCGTTAGCGCAACGCAATCTGACTTTCAAAATGCCCTACTAAAGAATGGCCCTGACTAACATTAAACTATCCCTTTTACAAATCACTTACCTCACAAAAATCTTCGCTGCTCAAGCTACTGCAATACAGCGAGCGCCACTACTGCCAGCTAAATAAAAGATTCAAACTATGGAAGGCACTAACTACTGATAGGGATGGTTAGCAAATGAAAGATATTAATAGAGAACAAACAATGTATTTACCTTGATATCATCATATATAAATATAGCAGTTCATGACAAATTTCAAAACTCCGCCATCTCTCTCCCCACATCCACCACTGCTGGCGGCTCACCTCCAACTGACCAACGCTACGCGCTGTTCTCAGCCAGCTGCCTAACACTACAATGGCGAGTATTACAACAATGCAAAGCAGACACAGACTGCACACAGCACAGCCAGTGATTTTCATACATAGGTGGCGTTACCAATAAAAAATCCTAAACAGCCTACTTACATTTTGAGCGTTTCCTGGGAGATCAGTATTAGATTCCGATGCTCTACTGCAGCTTTACTCTATCCCTTGGACATTCACATTGACGATGAAAGACAGTAATTGCGTCGGGATTTAATACAGAAGGCACAATGCCGATCTAAGTACAAGAAGAGTAAATCATCTCATTATTTTTGGTTTGCTTTGTGCATCACCTTGGAGATCAGTATTAGATTCCGATGCACTACTGTAACCTTACTCTATCCCTTGCACCTTCACAATGACGATGAAAGACATTAGTTCTGTCGGGATATTATACAAAAGAGTAAATCTTCATATTGTTTGTGGTTTGTTTTGAGCCTTTCGTGGGTGATCAGAATTAGATTCCGATGCACTACTGCAGCTTTACTTTATCCCTTGGACCATCCCATTGACGATGAAACACAGAAATTGCGTCGGGATTTAATACAATAGGCACAATGCCAACTTAAGTACTAGAAGAGTTAATCTTCTCATTGTTCCGGTTTACTTTGAGCGTTTCCTGAGAGATAAGTATTAGAATCCGATGCACTACTGCAGCATTACTGTATCCCTTGGACCTTCACATTGACCATGAAACACAGAAATTGCGTCGGGATTTAATACAATAGGCACAATGGCGACTTAAATACAGGATGAGTAAGTCTCCTCATTGTTGGTGGTTTGCTTTGAGCGTTTCCTGGGAAATAAGTATTAGATTCCGATGCACTACTGCAGCATTACTCTGTCCCTTGGACCTTCACATTGACGATGAAAGACAGAAAATGCGTCGGGATTTAATACAAAAGGCACAATGCCGACCTAAGTACAAGATGAGTAAATCTTGTCATTGTGTGTGGTTTGCGTTAGCGCATCCTGGTAAATCAGTATTAGATTCTCATGCACTACAGTAGCTTTACTCTATTCCTCGGACCTTCACATTGACGATGTGACACAGAAGTTGCGTAGGGATTTAATACAAAAGGCGCAATGCCGACTTAAGTACAAGAAGAGTAAATCTTCTCATTGTTTGTGGTTTGCTTTGAGCGTTTCGTGGGAGATCAGTATTAGATTCCGATGCACTACTGTAGCTTTACTCTATCCCTTGGACAATCCCATTGACGATGAAACACAGAAATTGCGTCGGGATTTAATACAAAAGGCACAATGCCAACTTAAGTACTAGAAGAGTTAATCTTCGAATTGTTCCGGTTTGCTTTCAGCGTTTCCTGAGAGATAAGTATTAGATTCCGATTCACTACTGCAGCACTACTCTATCCCTTGGACCTTCACATTGACGATGAAAAACAGAAATTGCGCCGGGATTTAATACAAAAGGCGCAATGCCGACTTAAGTACAAGAAGAGTAAATCTTCTCATTGATTGTGGTTTGCTTTGAACGTTCCCTGGGAGATCAGTATTTGATTCCGATGCACTACTGCAGCTTTACTCTATCCCTTGGACCTTCACATTGACGATGAAAGACAGAAATTGCGTCGGGATATAAAACAGAAGGCACAATGCCGACCTAAGTACAACAACCGTAAATCATCTCATTCCCGGCCGCGGTGTCCGTGCAGTTCTGGCGCTGCAGTATGGAACCGCGGAATTGCTACATTCGCAGGTTCCAATCCTGCCTCGGGCATGTGTGTGTCTGATGCCCTTAGTTTAGTTAGGTTTATGTAGTTCTAAGTTCTAGGGGACCTAAGATGTTGAGTACCATAGTGCTCAGAGCCATTTTTTTTCTTCTCATTGTTTGTGGTTTGCTTTGAGCGTCTCCTGGGAAATCAGTATTAGATTCCGATGCACTACTGCTGTTTTACTCTACCCTTAGACCTTCCTATTGACGATAAAACACAGAAGTAGCGTCGGGATTTAATACAAAAGGCACAATGCCGACTTAAGTACAAGAAGAGTAAATCCTTTCTTTGTTTGTGGTTTGCTTTGAGCGATTTCTGGGAGATCAGTATTAGATTCCAATGCACTACTGCAGCTTTACTCTATCCCTAGGACATTCTCATTGACGATGAAACACAGAAATTGCGTCGGGATTTAATACAAAAGGCACAATGCCGACTTAAGTACAAGAAGAGTATATGTTATCATTGTTACTGGTTTGCTTTGACCATTTCCTGGGAGATCAGTATTAGATTCCGATGCACAACTGCAGCTTTACTCTATCCCTTAGACCTTCACATTGATGATGAGACACAGAAATTGCGTCGGGATCAATTCAAAAGGAATAATGCCGACTTAGGTACAAGAAGAGTAAATTTTCTCACTGTATGTGGTTTGCTTTGAGCGTTTCCTGGGAGATATGTATTAGATTCCGATGCACTACTGCAGCATTACTCTATACCTTGGACCTTCACATTGACGATGAAAGATAGAAACTGCGTCGCGATTTAATACAAAAAGCACAATGCCGAGCTAACTACAAGATGAGTAAATCTTCGCATTGTTAGTGGTTTGCTTTGAGCGGCTACTGGGAAATCAGTATTAGATTCCGATGCACTACTGCAACTTTATAACTTGGACCTTCACATTGACGATGAAACACAGAAATTGCGTCGGGATTTAATACAATAGGGACAATGGAGACTTAAGTACAAGAAGAGAAAATCTTCTCATTGTTTGTGGTTTGCTTTGAGCGTTTCCTGGGAGATCAGTATTTGATTCCGATGCACTACTGCAGCTTTACTGTATCCCTTGAACGTTCAAATTGACGATGAAACAAGAAATAGCATCGGGATTTAATACAAAAAGCTCAATGCCTACTTAAGTACAAGAAGAGTAAATCTTCACATTGCTTGTGGCTTGCTTTGAGCGTTTCCTGGGAGATCAGTATTGGATTCCGAAGCACTACTGCAGATTTACTCTATCCCTAGGACATTCACTTTGACGATGAAACACAGAAATTGCGTCGGGATTCAATTCAAAAGGCACAATGCCGACTTAAGTACAAGAAGAGTAAATTTTCTCACTGTTTGTGGTTTGTTTGAGCGTTTCCTGGGAGATATGTATTAGATTCCGATGCACTACTGCAGCATTACTCTATCCCTTGGACCTTCACGTTGACGATGAAACACAGAAATTGCGTCGGGATTTAATACAAAGGCACAATGCCGAGCTAACTACAAGGTGAGCAAATCTTCGCATTGCTTGTGGTTTGCTTTGAGCGTCACCTGGGAAATCAGTATTAGATTCCGATGCACTACTGCAGCTTTACTCTATCCCTTGGACCTTCCCATTGACGATGAAACACAGAAGTAGCGTCGGGATTTAATATAAAAGCCACAATGCTGACTTAAGTACAGGAAGAGTAAATCTTCGAACTGTTTGTGGTTTGCTTTGAGAGTTTCCTGGGAGATCAGTACTAGATTCCGATTGACTGCTACAGCTTTACTCTGTCCCTTGGACCTTCTCATTGACGATGAAACACTGAAATTTCGTCGGGATTCAATACAAAATTCACAATGCCGACTTAAGTAGAAGAAGAGTAATCTTCTCATTGTTTGTGGTTTGCTTTGAGCGTTTCCTATGAGATCAGTATTAGATTCCGATGCACTACTGTAGCTTTACTCTATCCCTTGGACCATCCCATTGACGATGAAA
The DNA here is from genome assembly GCF_021461385.2 of Schistocerca piceifrons. Taxonomy (NCBI): domain Eukaryota; kingdom Metazoa; phylum Arthropoda; class Insecta; order Orthoptera; family Acrididae; genus Schistocerca; species Schistocerca piceifrons. Next base: position 9,398,185 of record NC_060140.1, read on the forward strand.
CACAGAAATTGCGTCGGGATTTAATACAAAATGCTCAATGCCGACTTAAGTACAAGAAGAGTAAATCTTCACATTGCTTGTGGCTTGCTTTGAGCGTTTCCTTCGAGATCAGTATTGGATTCCGAAGCACTACTGCAGATTTACTCCATGCCGTGGACCTTCACATTGACGATGAAAAACAGAAATTGCGTCGGGATATAATACAGAAGGCACAATGCCGACCTAAGTACAAGAAGCGTAAATCATCTCATTCCCGGCCGCGGTGTCCGTGCAGTTCTGGCGCTGCAGTACGGAACCGCGGGACTGCTACGGTCGCAGGTTCGAATCCTGCGTCGGGCATGGGTGTGTGTGTTGTCCTTAGGTTAGTTAGGTTTTAAATAGTTCTAAGTTCTAGGGGACTTATTACCTAAGATATTGAGTCCCATAGTGCTCAGAGCCATTTTTTTTCTTCTCATTGTCTGTGGTTGGTTTTGAGCGTCTCCTGGGAAATCAGTATTAGATTCCGATGCACCACTGTAGTTTCAGTCTACCCTTGGACCTTGCCATTGACGATTAAACACAGAAGTTGCGCCGGGATTTAATACAAAAGGCATAATGCCGCCATATGTACAAGAAGAGTAAATCTACTGATTGTTTGTGGTTTGCTTTGAGCGTTTCCTGGGAGATCAGTACTTGATTCCGATGCACTACTGCAGCTTTACTCAATCCCTTGGACCTTCTCATTGACGATGAAACACAGAAACTGCGTCGGGATTTAATACAAAAAGCACAATGCCGAGCTAACTACAAGATGAGTAAATCTTCGCATTGTTTGTGGTTTGCTTTGAGCGTCTCCTGGGAAATCAGTATTAGATTCCGATGCACTACTGCAGCTATACTCTATCCCTTGGACCTTCCCATTGACGATGAAACGCAGAAGTAGCGTCGGGATTTAATACAAAAGGCGCAATGCTGACATAAGTACAGGAAGAGTAAATCTTCAAACTGTTTGGTGTTTGCTTTGAGCGTTTCCTGGGAGATCAGTACTAGATTCCGATTCACTACTACAGCTTTACTCTATCCCTTGGACCTTCTCATTGACGATGAAACACAGAAATTGCGTCGGGATTCAATACATAAGGCACAATGCCGACTTAAATAGAAGAAGAGTAAATCTTCTCATTGTTTGTGGTTTGCTTTGAGCGTTTCCTGGGAGATCAGTATTAGATTCCGATGCACTACTGCAGTTTTTCTCCATCCCTTGGACCAACCCATTGACGATGAAACACAGAAATTGCGTCGGGATTTAATACGAAAGGCACAATGCCGACTTAAGTACAAGAAGAGTAAATCTCCTCATTGTTTGTGGTTTGCTTTGAGCGCCTCCTGGGAGATCAGTGTCAGATTCCGGTGCACTATTGCAGCTTCACTCCATCCCTTGGACCCTCACATTGACGATGAAACACAGAAATTGTGTCGGGATTTAATACAGAAGGAAGAATGCCGACTTAAGTACAAGAAGAGTAAATCTCTTCTTTGTTTGTGGTTTGCTTTGAGCGTTTCCTGGGAGATCAGAATTAGATTCCGATGCACTACTGTAGCTTTACTCTATCCCTAGGACATTACCATTGACGATGAAATACATAAATTGCGTTGGGATTTAATACAAAAGGTACAAGCCGACTTAAGTACTAGAAGAGAAAATGTTATCATTGTTACTGGTTTGCTTTGAGCGTTTCCTGTTAGATCAGTATTAGATTCCGATGCAGAACTGCAGCTTTACTCTACCCCTTTGACCTTCACATTGAAGATGAAGTACATAAATTGCGTCGGGATTCAATTCAGAAGGCACAATGCCGACTTAAGTACAAGAAGAGTATATTTTCTCACTGTTTGTGGTTTGTTTGAGCGTTTCCTGGGAGATATGTATTAGATTCCGATGCAATACTGCAGCATTACTCTATCCCTTGGACCTTCACATTGACGATGAAAGACAGAAATTGCGTCGGGATTTAATACAAAAAGCACAATGCCGAGCTAACTACAAGATGAGTAAATCTTGGCAGTGTTTGTGGTTTGTTTTGAGCGTCTCTTGTGAAATCACTATTAGATTCCGATGCACTACTGCAGCTTTACTCTATCCCTTGAACCTTCCCATTGACGATGAAACACAGAAGTAGCGTCGGGAATTAATGCAAAAGGTACAATGCTGTCTTAAGTACAAGAAGAGTAAATCTTCTCACTGTTTGTGGTTTGCTTTGAGGGTTTTCCTGGGAGATCAGTATTACATTCCGATGCACTACTGCAGCTTTACTCTATCCCTTGGACCATCCCATTGACGATGAAACACAGAAATTGTGTCGGGATTTAAAACAAAAGGCACAAAGCCGACTTAAGTACAAGAAGTGTAAATCTTCTCATTGCTTGTGGTTAGCTTTGAGCGTATCCTGGGTGATCACTATTTGATTCCGATGCACCACTGCAGATTTACTCTATCCCTTGGACCTTCACATTGACGATGAAAGACAGAAATTGCGTCGTGATATAACAGAGAAGGCACAATGCCGACCTAAGTACAAGAAGCGTTAATCTTCTCTTTGCCGGCAGCGGTGTCCGTGCAGTTCTGGCGCAGCAGTACGGAACTGCGGGACTGCTACGGTCGCAGGTTCGAATCCTGTCTCGGGCATGGGTGTGTGTGATGTCCTTAGGTTAGTTAGGTTTTAAGTAGTTCTAAGTTCTAGGGGCTTATTACCTAAGATGTTGAGTCCCATAGTGCTCAGAGCCAATTTTTTTCTTTTCTTTGTCCGTGGTTGGTTTTGAGCGTCTCCTGGGAAATCAGTCTTAGATTCCGATGCAGTACTGCAGCTTTACTCTACCCTTGGACCTTCCCGTTGACGATGAAACACAGAATTTGCGCCAGGATTTAAAACAAAAGGGACAATGCCACCTTAAGTACAAGAAGAGTAAATCTTTTCATTGTTTGTGGTTTGCTTAGAGCGTTTCCTGGGAGATCAGTACTTGATTCCGATGCACTACTGCAGCTTTACTCAATCCCATGGACCTTCCCATTGACGATGAAACACAGAAGTTGCGTCGGGATTTAATACAAAAGGCACAATGCCGACTTCATTACAAGAAGAGTATATCATCTCACTGTTTGTGGTTTGCTTTGAACGTTTCCTGGGAGATCAGTATTAGATTCCGATGCACAACTGCAGCTTTACTCTATCCCTTGAACGTTCAAATTGACGATGAAACAAGAAATAGCTTCGGGATATAATACAAAAGGCACAATGCCGACTTAAGTACAAGAAGAGTAAATGTTATCATTGTTACTGGTTTGCGTTGAGCGTTTCCTGGGAGATCAGTATTAGATTCCGTTACACTACTGCAGCTTTACCCTATCCCTTAGACCTTCACATTGGCGATTAAACACATATATTGCGTCGGGATTTAATACAAAAGGCACAATGCCGACACACGTACAAGAAGAGCAAATCTTCACATTGATTGTGGTTTGCTTGGAGCGTATCCTGTGAGATCAGTATTAAATTCCGATGCACTACTGCAGCTTTATTCATTCGCTTGGACCTTCAAAATTACGATGAAACACAGATATAGCGTGGGGAATTAATACAAAAAGCACTATGCCGACTTAATTACAAGAAGAGTAAGTCTTCTCATTGTTTCTGGTTTGCTTGTACCGTTTCCTGGGAGATCAGTATGAGATTCCGAAACACAACTGCAGATTTACTCCTATACCTTGCGCTTTCACATTGTCGATGAAACATAGAAATTACGTCGGGATTTAATACAAACCTCACAAAGGCGGCATAAGTACAAGAAGAGTATATCTTCTCATTGTTTGTGGTTAGTTTTAAGCGTTTCGTGGGTGACCAGTATTAGATTCCGGTGCACTACTGCAGCTTTACTCTATCCCTTGGACCTTCACATTGACGATGAAACACAGAAATTGCGGCGGGATATAATACAAAAGGCACAATGCAGACTTAAGTACAAGAAGAGTAAATCTTCTCATAGTTTGTGGGTTCCTCTGAGCGTTTTGTGGGAGATCAGTATTAGATTCCGATTCACTACTGCAGAATTACTGTATCCCTTGGACCTTCACATTGACGATGAAACTCAGATTTTGCGACAGGATTTAAAGCATAAGGCATAATGCCGACTTAAGTACAAGAAGAATAAATCTTCTCATTATTTCTTGGTTGCTTTGAGCGTTTCCTGGAAGATCAGAATAATATTCCGATGCATTACTGCAGCTTTACTCTATGCCTAGGACCTTCACAATGACGATGAAAGACAGAAACTGGGTCGGGATTTAATACAAAAGGCACAATGCCGACCTAAGTACAGGAAGAGTAAATCTTTTCATTGTTTGTGGTTTGCTTTGAGAGTCTCCTGGGAAATCAGTATTAGATTCCGATGCACTACTGCAGCTTTACTCTATCCCTTGGACCTTCACATTGACGGTGAAACACAGAAATTGCTTCGGGATTTAATACAAAAGGCACAATGCCGACTTAAGTACAAGAAGAGTAAATCTTCTCATTGTTTGTGGTTTACTTTGAGCGTTTACTGGGAGATCAGTATTAGATTCCGATGCACTACTGCAGCTTCACTCTACCCCTTGGACCTTCACAATGACGATGAAAGACAGAAATTGCGTCGGGATTTAATACAAAAGGCACAATGGCGACCTAAGTACAGGAAGAGTAAATCTTTTCATAGTTTGTGGTTTGCTTTGAGCGTCTCCTGGGAAATCATTATTTGATTCCGATGCACTATTACAGCTTTACTCTATCCCTTGGACCTTCACATTGACGATAAAACACAGATATTGCGTCGGAATTTAATGCAAAAGGCACAATGCCGACTTAAGTACAAGAAGAGTAAATCTTCTCATTGTTTGTGGTTTGTTTTGAGCGATTTCTGGGAGATCAGTATTAGATTCCGATGCACTACTGCAGCTTTACTCTATCCCTTGGACCATCACATTGACGATGAAACACAGAAATTGCGTCGGGATTTAATACAAAAGGCACAATACCGAACTAAGTACAAGAAGAGTCAATCTTCTCATTGTTTGTGGTTTGCTTTGAGCGTTTCCTGGGAATTCAGTATTAGATTCCGATGCACTACTGCAGCTTTACTCTATCACTTGGACCTTCACATTGCCGATGAAACAAAGATTTTGCTTTGGGATTTAGTATAAAAGGCACAATGCCGATTTCATTACAAGAAGAGTAAATCTTCTCAATGTTTCTGTTTTGCTTTGAGCGTTTCCTGGGAGATAAGTATTATATTCCGATGCACAACTGCAGCTTTACTCTATCCCTTGGACCTTCCCATTGACGATTAAACACAGAAATTGCATCGGGATTTAATACAAACGGCACAATGCCGACTAAAGTACAAGAAGAGCAAATCTTCACATTGTTTGTGGTTTCCTTGGAGCGTTTCCTGGGAGATCAGTATTACATTCCGATGCACTACTGCTGCTTTACTCTATCCCTTGGACTTCAAATTGACGATGAAACACAGATATAGCGTCGGGATTTGATACAAAAAGATCAATGACGACTTAGGTACAAGAAGAGTAAATCTTCTCAATGTTTCTGGTTTGCTTATAACGATTACTTGGAGATCATTATTAGATTTCGATGCACTACTGCAGATTTACTCCTATACCTTGGACCTTTACATTGACGATGAAACACAGAAATTACGTCGTGACTTAATACAGAAGTCACAAAGCCGGCATAAGTACAAGAAGAGTAAATCTTCTCATTGATTGTGGTTTGCTTTGAGCGTTTCCTGGGAGATCAGTATTAGATTCCGATGCACTACTGCAGATTTACTCCTATTCCTTGGACCTTCACATTTACGATGAAACACAGAAATTGTGTCGGGATTTAATACAAGAGTTACAAGGCCAGCTTAAGTACAAGAAGAGTAAATCTTTTCATTGCTTGTGGTTTGCCTTGTGCGTTTCCTGGGAGATCAGTATTACATTCCGATGCACTACTGCTGCTTTACTCTATCCCTTGGACTTCAAATTGACGATGAAACACAGATATAGCGTCGGGATTTGATACAAAAAGATCAATGACGACTTAGGTACAAGAAGAGTAAATCTTCTCAATGTTTCTGGTTTGCTTATAACGATTACTTGGAGATCATTATTAGATTTCGATGCACTACTGCAGATTTACTCCTATACCTTGGACCTTTACATTGACGATGAAACACAGAAATTACGTCGTGACTTAATACAGAAGTCACAAAGCCGGCATAAGTACAAGAAGAGTAAATCTTCTCATTGATTGTGGTTTGCTTTGAGCGTTTCCTGGGAGATCAGTATTAGATTCCGATGCACTACTGCAGATTTACTCCTATTCCTTGGACCTTCACATTTACGATGAAACACAGAAATTGTGTCGGGATTTAATACAAGAGTTACAAGGCCAGCTTAAGTACAAGAAGAGTAAATCTTTTCATTGCTTGTGGTTTGCCTTGTGCGTTTCCTGGGAGATCAGTATTAGTTTGCGGTGCACTACTACAGCCTTACTCTATCCCTTGGACCCTCAGATTGACGATGAAACACAGAAATCGCGTTGGGATTTAATACAAAAGGCACAATGCCGACTTAAGTACGAGAAGAGTAAATCTTTTCATTGTGTGTGGTTTGCTTTGAGCAATTCCTGGGAGATCAGAAATAGATTCCGATGCACTACTGCAGCTTTACTCTATCCCTAGGTCCTTCACATTGACGATAAAACACAGAAATTGCGTCGGGATGTATAACAAATGGCACAATGCCGACTTAAATACAAGAAGAGTAAATCATATCATTGTTACTTGTTTGCTTTGAGCGTTTCCTGGGAGTTCAATATTAGATTCCGATGCACTACTGCAGCTTTACTCTATCACTTGGACCTTCTCGTTGACGATGAAACACAGAAATTGCGTCGGGATTTAATACAAAAGGCACAATACCGAACTAAGTACAAGAAGAGTCAATCTTCTCATTGTTTGTGGTTTGCTTTGAGCGTTTCCTGGGAATTCAGTATTAGATTCCGATGCACTACTGCAGCTTTACTCTATCACTTGGACCTTCACATTGCCGATGAAACAAAGATTTTGCTTTGGGATTTAATATAAAAGGCACAATGCCGATTTCATTACAAGAAGAGTAAATCTTCTCAATTTTTCTGTTTTGCTTTGAGCGTTTCCTGGGAGATAAGTATTATATTCCGATGCACTACTGCGGCTTTACTCTATCCCTTGGACCTTCCCATTGACGATGAAACACAGAAACTGCATCGGGATTTAATACAAACGGCACAATGCCGACTAAAGTACAAGAAGAGCAAATCTTCACATTGTTTGTGGTTTCCTTGGAGCGTTTCCTGGGAGATCAGTATTACATTCCGATGCACTACTGCTGCTTTACTCTATCCCTTGGACTTCAAATTGACGATGAAACACAGATTTTGCGTCGGGATTTAATACAAAAGGCACAGTGCCTACTCAAGCTAAAGAAGAGTAAATCTTCTGATTGTTTGTGGTTTGCTTTGAGCGATTTCTGGGAGATCAGTATTAGATTCCGATGCAATACTGCAGCATTACTCTTTCCCTTGGACCTTCACATTGACGATGAAAGACAGAAATTGTGTCGGGATTTAATACAAAAAGCACAATGCCGAGCTAACTACAAGATGAGTAAATCTTGGCAGTGTTTGTGGTTTGTTTTGAGCGCCTCTTGTGAAATCACTATTAGATTCTGATGCACTACTGCAGCTTTACTCTATCCCTTGGACCTTCCCATTGACGATGAAACACAGAAGTAGCGTCGGGAATTAATGCAAAAGGCACAATGCTGTCTTAAGTACAAGAAGAGTAAATCTTCACACTGTTTGTGGTTTGCTTTGAGGGTTTTCCTGGGAGATCAGTATTACATTCCGATGCACTACAGCAGCTTTACTCTATCCCTTGGACCATCCCATTGACGATGAAACACAGAAATTGAGTCGGGATTTAAAACAAAAGGCACAAAGCCGACTTAAGTACAAGAAGGGTAAATCTTCTCATTGCTTGTGGTTAGCTTTGAGCGTATCCTGGGTGATCACTATTTGATTCCGATGCACCACTGCAGATTTACTCTATCCCTTGGACCTTCACATTGAAGATGAAAGACAGAAATTGCGTCGGGATATAACAGAGAAGGCACGATGCCGACCTAAGTACAAGAAGCGTTAATCTTCTCTTTGCCGGCAGCGGTGTCCGTGCAGTTCTGGCGCAGCAGTACGGAACTGCGGGACTGCTACGGTCGCAGGTTCGAATCCTGTCTCGGGCATGGGTGTGTGTGATGACCTTAGGTTAGTTAGGTTTTAAGTAGTTCTAAGTTCTAGGGGCTTATTACCTAAGATGTTGAGTCCCATAGTGCTCAGAGCCAATTTTTTTCTTTTCTTTGTCCGTGGTTGGTTTTGAGCGTCTCCTGGGAAATCAGTCTTAGATTCCGATGCAGTACTGCAGCTTTACTCTACCCTTGGACCTTCCCGTTGACGATGAAACACAGAATTTGCGCCGGGATTTAAAACAAAAGGGACAATTCCACCTTAAGTACAAGAAGAGTAAATCTTTTCATTGTTTGTGGTTTGCTTTGAGCGTTTCCTGGGAGATCAGTACTTGATTCCGATGCACTACTGCAGCTTTACTCAATCCCATGGACCTTCCCATTGACGATGAAACACAGAAGTTGCGTCGGGATTTAATACAAAAGGCACAATGCCGACTTAAGTACAAGAAGAGTAAATCTTCTCATTGTTTGTGGTTTGCTTTGAGCGTTTCCTGGGAGATCAGTATTAGATTCCGATGCACTACTGGAGCTTTACACTATCCCTTGATCGTTCATATTGACGATGAAACAAGAAATAGGTTCGGGATTTAATACAAAAGGCACAATGCCTACTTAAGTACAAGAAGAGAAAATCTTCTCATTGTTTGTGGTTTGTTTTGAGCGTCTCCTGGGAAATCAGTCATAGATTCTGAAACACTACTGCAGTTTTTCTCTACACATGGACCTTGCCATTAACGATGAAAAATTGAATTAGCGTCGGGATTTAATACAAAAGGCACAATGCCGACTTCATTACAAGAAGAGTATGTCTTCTCACTGTCTGTGGTTTGCTTCGAACGTTTGCTGGGAGATCAGTATTAGATTCCGATGCACAACTGCAGCTTTACTCTATCCCTTGAACGTTCAAATTGACGATGAAACAAGAAATAGCTTCGGGATATAATACAAAAGGCACAATGCCGACTTAAGTACAAGAAGAGTAAATGTTATCATTGTTACTGGTTTGCGTTGAGCGTTTCCTGGGAGATCAGTATTAGATTCCGTTACACTACTGCAGCTTTACCCTATCCCTTAGACCTTCACATTGGCGATTAAACACAGATATTGCGTCGGGATTTAATACAAATGGCACAATGCTGACTTAAGTAAAAGTAGAGTAAATCTTCTCATTGTTTGTGATTTGCTTCGAGCGTTTCCTGGGAGATAAGTATTAGATGCCGATGCACTACTGCAGCTTTACTCTATCCCTTGGACATTCACATTGACGATGAAAGACCGATATTGCGTCGGGATTTAATACAAAAGGCACAATGCCGACCTATGTAGAAGAAGAGTAAATCTTCTCATTGTTTGTGGTCTGCTTTGGGCGTTCCCTGGGAGATGAGTTATAGATTCCGATCTACTACTGCTGCTTTGCTGTATCCCTTGGACCTTCCCATTGACGATGAAAAACAGAAATTGTGTCAGAATTTAATACAAAAGGCTCAATTCCGACTTAAGTACAAGATGAGTAAATCTTCTCATTGCTTGTGGTTTGCTTTGAGCGTTTGCTGGGAGATCAGTATTTAATTCCGATGCACTACTGCAGCTTTATTCATTCGCTTGGACCTTCAAAATTACGATGAAACACAGATATAGCGTGGGGAATTAATACAAAAAGCACTATGCCGACTTAAATACAAGAAGAGTAAGTCATCTCATTGTTTCTGGTTTGCTTGTAGCATTTCCTGGGAGATCAGTATGAAATTCCGATGCACAACTGCAGATTTACTCCTATACCTTGGACTTTCACATTGTCGATGAAACATAGACATTACGTCGGGATTTAATACAAACCTCACAAAGGCGGCATAAGTACAAGAAGAGTATATCTTCTCATTGTTTGTGGTTAGTTTTAAGCGTTTCGTGGGTGACCAGTATTAGATTCCGGTGCACTACTGCAGCTTTACTCTATCCCTTGGACCTTCACATTGACGATGAAAGACAGAAATTGCGTCGGGATTTAATGCAAGAGGCACAATGCCGACTTAAGTACAAGAATAGTAAATCTTCCCAATGTTTGTCGTTTGCTTTGTGCGTTTCCTGGGATATCAGTATTAGATTCCGATGCACTACTGTAGCTTTACTCTATCACTTGGACCCTCACATTGACGATGAAACACAGAAATTGCGGCGGGATATAATACAAAAGGCACAATGCAGACTTAAGTACAAGAAGAGTAAATCTTCTCATAGTTTGTGGGTTCCTCTGAGCGTTTTCTGGGAGATCAGTATTAGATTCCGATTCACTAGTGCAGAATTACTGTATCCCTTGGACCTTCACATTGACGATGAAACTCAGATTTTGCGACAGGATTTAAAGCATAAGGCATAATGCCGATTTAAGTACAAGAAGAATAAATCTTCTCATTATTTCTTGGTTGCTTTGAGCGTTTCCTGGAAGATCAGAATAATATTCCGATGCATTACTGCAGCTTTACTCTATCCCTAGGACCTTCACAATGACGATGAAAGACAGAAATTGGGTTGGGATTTAATACAAAAGGCACAATGCCGACCTAAGTACAGGAAGAGTAAATCTTTTCATTGTTTGTGGTTTGCTTTGAGAGTCTCCTGGGAAATCAGTATTAGATTCCGATGCACTACTGCAGCTTTACTCTATCCCTTGGACCTTCACATTGACGGTGAAACACAGAAATTGCTTCGGGAATTAAAACAAAAGGCACAATGCCGACTCGAGTACAAGAAGAGTAAATCTTCTCATTGTTTGTGGTTTACTTTGAGCGTTTACTGGGATATCAGTATTAGATTCCGATGCACTACTGCAGCTTCACTCTACCCCTTGGACCTTCACAATGACGATGAAAGACAGAAATTGCGTCGGGATTTAATACAAAAGGCACAATGCCGACCTAAGTACAAGAAGAGTAAATCTTCTCATTGTTTGTGGTTTGCTTTGAGCGTTTCCTGGGAGATCAGTATTAGATTCCGATGCACTACTGCATCTTTACTCTATCCCTTGTACCTTCCCATTGACGATGAAACACAGAAGTTGCGTCGGAATTTAATACAAAAGGCACAATGCCGACTTAAGTACAAGAAGTGCAAATCTTCACATTGTTTGTGGTTTGCTTGGAGCGTTTCCTGGGAGATCAGTACTAGATTCCGATTCACTGCTGCAGATTTACTCTATCCCTTGGACCTTCACATTGACGATGAAACACAAAGATAGCGTCGTGTTAAAATACAAAAGGCACAATGCCGTTTAAGTACAAGAAGAGTAAATCTTCTGATTGTTTGAGGTTTGCTTTGAGCGTTTTCTGGGAGATCTGTATTTGATTCCGATGCACTACTGCCGATTTACTTTATCCCTTGGACTTTCACATTGACAATGAAACACAGAAATTGCAACGGGATATAATACAAAAGGCACCTTGCCGACTTAAGAAGAAGAAGAGTAAATCTTCTCATTGTTTGTGGTTTGCTTTGAGCGTTTTCTGGGAGATCAGTATTAGATTCCGATGCACTACTGCAGCTTTGCTCTATCCCTTGGCCCTTCAAATTGTCGATGAAATACAGATATACCGTCGGGAATTAATTCAAAAAGCACAATGCCGACTTAAGTACAAGAAGAGTAAGTCTTGTCATTGTTTCTGGTTTGCTTGTAGCGTTTCCTGGGAGATCAGTATTAGATTCCGATGCACTACTGCAGATTTAATCCTATACCTTGGACCTACACATTGACGATGAAGCACAGGAATTGCGTCGGTATTTAATACAAAAGTCACAAAGCCGGCATAAGTACTAGAAGAGTAGGGTTTCTCATTGTTTGTGGTTTGTTTTGATCGTTTCCTGGGTGATCTGTATTAGATTCCGATGCACTACTGCAGATTTACCCTATACCTTAGACCTTCACATTGACGATGGAACTCAGATTTTGCGACGGGATTTAATACATAAGGTATAATGCCGACTTAAGTACAAGAAGAGAAAATCTTCTCATTATTTCTGGGTAGCTTTGGGCGTTTCCTGGAAGATCAGAGTTATATTCCGATGCACTACTGCAACTTTACTCTATCCCTTGGACTTACCCATTGACGATGAAACACTAAAGTTGCATCGGGATTTAAAACAAAAGGCAAAATGCCGACTTAAGTATAAGAAGAGTAAATCTTCTCATTGTTTGTTGTTAGCTTTGAGCTATTCCTGGGAGATCAGTTTTATATTCCGATGCACTACTGCAGCATTACTCCAACAGTTGGACCTTCCCATTGACGATGAAACACAGAAATCCGTCGGGATTTAATACAAAAGGCACAATGCCGACTTAAGTAAAAGAAGAGTGTATCTTCTCATTGTTTGTGGTTTGCTTGGAGCGTTTCCTGGGAGATCAGTAGTAGATTCCGATGATCTACTGTAGCTTTACTCTATCCCTTGGACCTTCACATTGACGATGAAACACAGATATTGCGTCGGGATTTAATGCAAAGGGCACAATGCCGACTTAAGTAGAAGAAGAGTAAATCTTCTCATTGTTTGTGGTTTGCTTTGAGCGTTTCGTGGGAGATCAGTATTAGATTCCGATGCACTACTGCAGCGTTACTCTATCACTTGGACCTTCACATTGACGATGAAACACAGAAATTGCGTCGGTACTTCATACAAAAGGCACAATGCCGACTTAAGTAAAGGAAGAGTGTATCTTCTCATTGTTTGTGGTTTGCTTTGAGCGTCTCCTGGGAAATTAGTATTATATTCCGATGCACAACTGCAACTTTACTCTATCCTTTGGAGTTACCCATTGACGATGAAACACTGAAGTTGCATCGGGATTTAATACAAAAGGCAAAATGCCGACTTAAGTACACGAAGAGTAAATTTTCTCATTGTTTGTGGTTAGCTTTGAGCGATTCCTGGGAGATCATTTTAATATTTCGATGCACTACTGCAGCATTACTCCATCCCTTGGACCTTCCCACTAACAATGAAACACAGAAATTGCGTCGGGATTTAATACAAAAGGCACAATGGCGCCCTAGGTACAAGAATAGGAAAACAATTTCATTGTTTGTGGTTTGCTTTGAGCGTTTCGTAGGAGCTCAGTATTTGAATTCGATGCAATACTGCGGCTTTACTCTATCCCTTGGACCTTCACATTGACGATGGCACACAGATATTGCGTCGGGATTTAATGCAAAAGGCAAAATGCTGACTTAAGTACAAAAAGAGTAAATCTTCTCATTGTTTGTGGTTTGCTTGGAGCGTTTCCTTGGAGATCAGTATTAGATTCCGATGACCTACTGTAGCTTTACTCTAACCCTTGGACGTTTACATTGACGATGTAACACAGATATTGTGTCGGGATTTAATACATAAGACACAATGCCGACCTATGTACAGGCAGAGTAAATCTTCTCATTGTTTGTGGTTTGCTTTGAGCGTCTCCTGGGAAATCGGTATTATATTCCGATGCACAACTGCAACTTTACTCTATCCTTTGGACTTACCCATTGACGATGAAACACTGAAGTGCATCGGGATTTAAAACAAAAGGCAAAATGCCGACTTAAGTATAAGAAGAGTAAATCTTCTCATTGTTTGTTGTTAGCTTTGAGCTATTCCTGGGAGATCAGTTTTATAATCCGATGCACTACTGCAGCATTACTCCAACAGTTGGACCTTCCCATTGATGATGAAACACAGAAATCCGTCGGGATTTAATACAAAAGGCACAATGCCGACTTAAGTAAAAGAAGAGTGTATCTTCTCATTGTTTGTGGTTTGCTTGGAGCGTTTCCTGGGAGATCAGTAGTAGATTCCGATGATCTACTGTAGCTTTACTCTATCCCTTGGACCTTCACATTGACGATGAAACACAGATATTGCGTCGGGATTTAATGCAAAAGGCACAATGCCGACTTAAGTAGAAGAAGAGTAAATCATCTCATTGTTTGTGGTTTGCTTTGAGCGTTTCGTGGGAGATCAGTATTAGATTCCGAAGCACTACTGCAGCGTTACTCTATCACTTGGACCTTCACATTGACGATGAAACACAGAAATTGCGTCGGTACTTCATACAAACGGCACAATGCCGACTTAAGTAACGGAAGAGTGTATCTTCTCATTGTTTGTGGTTTGCTTTGAGCGTCTCCTGGGAAATTAGTATTATATTCCGATGCACAACTGCAACTTTACTCTATCCTTTGGAGTTACCCATTGATGATGAAACACTGAAGTTGCATCGGGATTTAATACAAATGGCAAAATGCCGACTTAAGTACACGAAGAGTAAATTTTCTCATTGTTTGTGGTTAGCTTTGAGCGATTCCTGGGAGATCATTTTAATATTTCGATGCACTACTGCAGCATTACTCCATCCCTTGGACCTTCCCACTAACAATGAAATACAGAAATTGCGTCGGGATTTAATACAAAAGGCACAATGGCGCCCTAGGTACAAGAATAGGAAAACAATTTCATTGTTTGTGGTTTGCTTTGAGCGTTTCGTAGGAGCTCAGTATTTGAATTCGATGCACTACTGCGGCTTTACTCTATCCCTTGGACCTTCACATTGACGATGGCACACAGATATTGCGTCGGGATTTAATGCATAAGGGAAAATGCTGACTTAAGTACAAAAAGAGTAAATCTTCTCATTGTTTGTGGTTTGCTTTGACCGTTTCCTTGGAGATCAGTATTAGATTCCGATGCATTACTGCAGCTTTACTCTATCCCTTGGACCTTCAAATTGTCGATGAAATACAGATATAGCGTCGGTAATTAATACAAAAAGCGCAATGCCGGCTTAAGTACAGGAAGAGTAAATCTTCTCATTGTTTGTGGTTTGCCTAGAGCGTTTCCTGGGATATCAGTATTAGATTCCGAAGCACTACTGTAGCTTTACTCTATCACTTGGACCTTCACATTGACGATGAAAAACAGAAATGGCGTCGGGTTTTAATACAAAAGGCACATTGCCGACTTAAGTACAAGGAGAGTAAATCTTCTCAATTTTTGTGGTTTGCTTTGAGCGATTTCTGGGAGATCAGTATTAGATTCCAATTCACTACTGCAGATTTACTCTATCGCTTGGACCTTCACATTGAGGATGAAACACAGAAGTTGCGTCGGGATTTGATACAAACGACACAATGCCGACCTAAGTATAAGAAGAGTAAATCTTTACATTGTTTGTGGTTTGCTTGGAGCGTCTCCTGGGAGATCAGTTTTAGATTCCGATGCACTACTGCAGCTTTACTCAATCCCTTGGAAATTCAAAATGACGATGAAACACAGATATAGCGTCGGGAATTAAGACAAAAAGCACAATGCCGACTTAAATACAAGAAGAGTAAATCTTCTCATTGTTTCTGGTTTGCTTTTAGCGTTTCCTGGGAGATCAGTACTAGATTCCGATGCACTAATGCAGCTTTACTCTATCCCTTGGACCTTCACAATGACGATGAAAGACAGAAATTGCGTCGGGTTTTAATACATAAGGCACAATGCCGACCTAAGTATAGGAAGAGTAAATCTTCTCATTGTTTGTGGTTAGCTTTGAGCGATTACTGGGAGATCAGTTTTATATTCCGATGCACTACTGCAGCATTACTCCATCCCTTGGACCTTCACATTGACGATGAAACACAGAAATTGCGTCGGGATTTAATACAAAAGGCACAATGCCGACTTAAGTACAAGAAGAGTGAATCTTCACATTGTTTGTGGTTAGCTTTGAGCGATTCCTGGGAGATCATTTTAATATTTCGATGCACTACTGCAGCATTACTCCATCCCTTGGACCTTCCCGCTGACAATGAAATACAGAAATTGCGTGGGATTTAATACAAAAGGGACATTGGCGCCCTAGGTACAAGAATAGGAAAACATTTTCATTGTTTGTAGTTTGCTTTGAGCGTTTCGTAGGCGATCAGTATTTGCATTCGATGCACTACTGCGGCTTTATTCTATCCCTTGGACCTTCACATTGACGATGAAACACAGATATAGCGTCGGTAATTAATACAAAAAGCGCAATGCCGGCTTAAGTACAAGAAGAGTAAATCTTGTCATTGTTGCTGGTTTGCTAGTAGCGTTTCCTGGGAGATCAGTATTAGATTCCGATGCACTACTGCGGATTTAATGCTATACCTTGGACCTACACATTGGCGATGAAACACAGAAATTGCGTCGGGATTTAATACAAAAAGCACAATGCCGACTTAAGTACAAGAAGAGTAAACCCTCTCATTGTTTGTGGTTTGCCTAGAGCGTTTCCTGGGAGATCTGTATTAGATTCCGATGCACTACTGCAGCTTTAATCTATCCCTTGGACCTTGACATTGACGATGAGACACAGAAATTGCGTCCAAATTAAATACAAAAGGCAAAATGCCGACTTAAGTACAAAGAGAGTAAATCTTTTCATTGTTTGTGGTTTGCTTTGAGCGTTTCCTGGGTGATCAGTATTAGAATCCGATGCACTACTGGAGCTTTACTCTATCCCTTAGACTTTCACATTGACGATGAAAAACAGAAATTGCGTCGTGATTTAACACAAAAGGCACAATGCCGACTTAAGTACAACAAGAGCAAATCTTCTCATTGTTTGTGGTTTGCTTGGTGCGTTTCCTGGGATATCAGTATTAGATTCCGATGCACTACTGTAGTTTTACTCTATCACTTGGACCTTCACATTGACGATGAAAAACAGAAATGGCGTCGGGTTTTAATACAAAAAGCACATTGCCGACTTAAGTACAAGAAGAGTAAATCATCTCAATTTTTGTGGTTTGCTTTGAGCGATTTCTGGGAGATCAGTATTAGATTCCGATTCACTACTGCAGCGTTACTCTATCACTTGGACCTTCACATTGACGATGAAACACAGAAATTGCGTCGGTACTTCATACAAACGGCACAATGCCGACTTAAGTAACGGAAGAGTGTATCTTCTCATTGTTTGTGGTTTGCTTTGAGCGTCTCCTGGGAAATTAGTATTATATTCCGATGCACAACTGCAACTTTACTCTATCCTTTGGAGTTACCCATTGATGATGAAACACTGAAGTTGCATCGGGATTTAATACAAATGGCAAAATGCCGACTTAAGTACACGAAGAGTAAATTTTCTCATTGTTTGTGGTTAGCTTTGAGCGATTCCTGGGAGATCATTTTAATATTTCGATGCACTACTGCAGCATTACTCCATCCCTTGGACCTTCCCACTAACAATGAAATACAGAAATTGCGTCGGGATTTAATACAAAAGGCTCAATGGCGCCCTAGGTACAAGAATAGGAAAACAATTTCATTGTTTGTGGTTTGCTTTGAGCGTTTCGTAGAAGCTCAGTATTTGAATTCGATGCACTACTGCGGCTTTACTCTATCCCTTGGACCTTCACATTGACGATGGCACACAGATATTGCGTCGGGATTTAATGCATAAGGGAAAATGCTGACTTAAGTACAAAAAGAGTAAATCTTCTCATTGTTTGTGGTTTGCTTTGACCGTTTCCTTGGAGATCAGTATTAGATTCCGATGCATTACTGCAGCTTTACTCTATCCCTTGGACCTTCAAATTGTCGATGAAATACAGATATAGCGTCGGTAATTAATACAAAAAGCGCAATGCCGGCTTAAGTACAGGAAGAGTAAATCTTCTCATTGTTTGTGGTTTGCCTAGAGCGTTTCCTGGGATATCAGTATTAGATTCCGAAGCACTACTGTAGCTTTACTCTATCACTTGGACCTTCACATTGACGATGAAAAACAGAAATGGCGTCGGGTTTTAATACAAAAGGCACATTGCCGACTTAAGTACAAGGAGAGTAAATCTTCTCAATTTTTGTGGTTTGCTTTGAGCGATTTCTGGGAGATCAGTATTAGATTCCAATTCACTACTGCAGATTTACTCTATCGCTTGGACCTTCACATTGAGGATGAAACACAGAAGTTGCGTCGGGATTTGATACAAACGACACAATGCCGACCTAAGTATAAGAAGAGTAAATCTTTACATTGTTTGTGGTTTGCTTGGAGCGTCTCCTGGGAGATCAGTTTTAGATTCCGATGCACTACTGCAGCTTTACTCAATCCCTTGGAAATTCAAAATGACGATGAAACACAGATATAGCGTCGGGAATTAAGACAAAAAGCACAATGCCGACTTAAATACAAGAAGAGTAAATCTTCTCATTGTTTCTGGTTTGCTTTTAGCGTTTCCTGGGAGATCAGTACTAGATTCCGATGCACTAATGCAGCTTTACTCTATCCCTTGGACCTTCACAATGACGATGAAAGACAGAAATTGCGTCGGGTTTTAATACATAAGGCACAATGCCGACCTAAGTATAGGAAGAGTAAATCTTCTCATTGTTTGTGGTTAGCTTTGAGCGATTACTGGGAGATCAGTTTTATATTCCGATGCACTACTGCAGCATTACTCCATCCCTTGGACCTTCACATTGACGATGAAACACAGAAATTGCGTCGGGATTTAATACAAAAGGCACAATGCCGACTTAAGTACAAGAAGAGTGAATCTTCACATTGTTTGTGGTTAGCTTTGAGCGATTCCTGGGAGATCATTTTAATATTTCGATGCACTACTGCAGCATTACTCCATCCCTTGGACCTTCCCGCTGACAATGAAATACAGAAATTGCGTGGGATTTAATACAAAAGGGACATTGGCGCCCTAGGTACAAGAATAGGAAAACATTTTCATTGTTTGTAGTTTGCTTTGAGCGTTTCGTAGGCGATCAGTATTTGCATTCGATGCACTACTGCGGCTTTATTCTATCCCTTGGACCTTCACATTGACGATGAAACACAGATATAGCGTCGGTAATTAATACAAAAAGCGCAATGCCGGCTTAAGTACAAGAAGAGTAAATCTTGTCATTGTTGCTGGTTTGCTAGTAGCGTTTCCTGGGAGATCAGTATTAGATTCCGATGCACTACTGCGGATTTAATGCTATACCTTGGACCTACACATTGGCGATGAAACACAGAAATTGCGTCGGGATTTAATACAAAAAGCACAATGCCGACTTAAGTACAAGAAGAGTAAACCCTCTCATTGTTTGTGGTTTGCCTAGAGCGTTTCCTGGGAGATCTGTATTAGATTCCGATGCACTACTGCAGCTTTAATCTATCCCTTGGACCTTGACATTGACGATGAGACACAGAAATTGCGTCCAAATTAAATACAAAAGGCAAAATGCCGACTTAAGTACAAAGAGAGTAAATCTTTTCATTGTTTGTGGTTTGCTTTGAGCGTTTCCTGGGTGATCAGTATTAGAATCCGATGCACTACTGGAGCTTTACTCTATCCCTTAGACTTTCACATTGACGATGAAAAACAGAAATTGCGTCGTGATTTAACACAAAAGGCACAATGCCGACTTAAGTACAACAAGAGCAAATCTTCTCATTGTTTGTGGTTTGCTTGGTGCGTTTCCTGGGATATCAGTATTAGATTCCGATGCACTACTGTAGTTTTACTCTATCACTTGGACCTTCACATTGACGATGAAAAACAGAAATGGCGTCGGGTTTTAATACAAAAAGCACATTGCCGACTTAAGTACAAGAAGAGTAAATCATCTCAATTTTTGTGGTTTGCTTTGAGCGATTTCTGGGAGATCAGTATTAGATTCCGATTCACTACTGCAGATTTACTCTATCCCTTGGACCTTTACATTGACGATGGAACACTGATTTTGAGTCGGAATTTATTCCAAAAGGCACAATGCCGACTTAAGTACAAGAAGAGATAAGCTTCTCAATGTTTCTGGTTTGGTTTGAGCGGTTCCTGGGTGATAAGTACTATATTCCGATGCACTACTGCAGCTTTGCTCTATCCCTTGGACCTTCACAATGACGATGAAACACAGATGTTGCGTCGGGAATTAATACAAAAAGCACAATGCCAACTTAAATACAAGAAGAGTAAATTTTCGCATTGTTTCTGGTTTGCTTGTAGCGTTTCCTGGAGATCAGTATTAATTTCCGATGCACTACTGCAGATTTACTCCTATACCTTGGACCTTCACATTGTGAATGAAACACAGAAATTGCGTCGGGATTTAATACAAACGTCACAAAGCCGGCATAAGTACAAGAAGAGTAAATCTTCTCATTGTTTTTGGTTTCGTTTGAGCGTTTCCTGTGATATCCGTATTAGATTCCGGTGCCCTACTGTAGCTTTACTCTATCCCTTTAACTTTCACATTGACGATGAAACAGAGAAGTTGCGTCGGGATGTAATTCAAAAGGCACAATGCCGACTTAAGTACAAGATAAGTAAATCTTCTCATTGTTTGTGGTTTGCTTTGAGCGTTTCCTGGGAGATCATTACTAGATTCCGATGCACTACTGCAGCCTTTACTCTATTCCTTGGACCTTCACATTGACGATGAAACACAGAAATTGCGTTGGGAATTAAAACAAAAGGCATAATGTCAACCTAAGTACAAGAAGAGTAAATCTTCTCGTTGTTGGCGGTTTGCTTTGAGCGTTTCCTGTGAAATCGGTATTAGATTCCGATGCACTACTGCAGCTTTCCTCAATCCCATGGACCTTCAAAATGACGATGAAACACAGATATAGCGTCGGGAATTAATACAAAAAGCACAATGCCGACTTAAATACAGGAAGAGTAAATCTCCCCATTGTTTGTGGTTTGCTTAGAGCGTTTCCTGGGATACCAGTATTAGATTCCGATGCACTACTGCAGCTTTACTCTAACCTTCGGACCTTCGCATTGACGATGAAAGACAGATATAGCTTTGGGATTTAATACATATGGCACAATGCCGACTTAAGTACAAGAAGAGTAAATCTTCTCAGTGGTTGTGGTTTACTTTGAGCGTTTACTGTGAGATCAGTATCAGATTCCGATGCACTGCTGCAGCTTTACTCTACCCCTTGGCCATCACAATGACGATGAAAGACAGAAATTGTGTCGGGATTTAATACATAAGGCACAATGCCGACCTAAGTACAGGAAGAGTAAATCTTTTCATTCCAGAATGAGATTTTCACTCTGCAGCGGAGGGTGCGCTGATATGAAACTTCCTGGCAGATTAAAACTGTGTGCCCGACCGAGACTCGAACGCGGGACCTTTGCTTTTCGCGGGCAAGTGCTCCAGGTCCCGAGTTCGAGTCTCGGTCGGGCACACAGATTTAATGTTTTCATTGTTTGGGGTTTGCTTTGCGCGTCTCCTGGGAATCAGTATTAGATTCCGATGCACTACTGCAGCTTTACTCTATCCCTTGGACCCTCTCATTGACGATGAAACACTGAGGTTGCGTCGGGATTTAATACAAAACGCACAATGCAGACGTAAGTAGAAGAAAAGTATATCTTCTCATTGTATCTGGTTTGCTTTGAGAGTCTCCTGGGAGATCAGTATTTGAATCTGATGCACTACTGCAGCTTTACTCTATCCCTTGGTCTTTCACATTGACGATGAAACACAGATATTTCGTCGGGATTTAATGCAAAAGGCAAAATGCTGACTTAAGTACAAGAAGAGTAAATCTTCTCAATGTTTGTGGTTTGCTTTGAGCGTTTCCTGGGAGATCAGTATTAGATTCCGATGCACTACTGCAGCTTTACTCTATCCCTTTTACATCCACATTGACCATGAAACACAGAAATTGCATCGGGATTTAATACAAAAGTCACAAAGCCGGCATAAGTACAAGAAGAGTAAATCTTCTCATTGTTTGTGGTTCGCCTTGAGCGTTTCCTGGAAGATCTGTATTAGATTCCGATGCACTACTGCAGCTTTACTCTATCTCTTGGACCTTCAATTTGACGATGAAACACAGAAATAGCGTCGGGATTTAATACAAAAGGCACAATGCGGTCTAAACTACAAGAAGAGCAAATCTCATTGTTTGTTGTTTGCTTTGAGCGTTTCCTGGGAGATCAGTATTAGATTCCGATGCTCTACTGCATATTAACTCTATGGCTTGGACCTGCACATTTACGATGAAACACAGAAAATGCGTCGTCATTTATTACAAACGGCACAATGCCGACTTAAGTACAAGAAGAGTAAATCCTCTCATTGTTTGTGGTTTGCTTTGAGCGTTTCCTGGGAGGTCAGCATTAGATTCCGATGCTCAACTGCAGCTTTACTCTATCCGTAGGACCTTCACATTGACGATGAAACGCAAGAACTGCGTCGGGATTTAATACAAGAGGAACAATGCCGACTTAAGTACAAGAGGAGTAAATCATCTCATTGTTTGTGGTTTGCTTTGAGCGTTTTCTGGGAGATCAGTATTAGATTCCGATTCACTACAGCAGATTTACTCCATCCCTTGGACCTTCACATTGACGATGAAACTCAGATTTTGCGACGGGATTTAATGCATAAGGTATAATGCCGACTTAAATAAAAGAAGACTAAATCTTCCCATTATATCTGGGTTGCTTTGAATGTTTCCTGGAAAATCAGAGTTATATACCGATGCACAACTGCAGCTTTACTGTATCCCTTGGAGCTTCACATTGACGATGAAACACAGAAATTACGTCCAGATTTGATACAAAAGGCACAATGCCGACTTAAGTACAAGAAGAGTAAATCTTCTCATTGTTTGTGGTTTCCTTGGAGCTTTACCTGGGAGATCAGTATTACATTCCGATGCGCTACTGTTGCTTTACTCTATCCCTTGGACCTTCACATTGACGATGAAACACAGATATTGCGTCGGGATATAATAAAAAAGGCACAATGCCGACTTAAGTACAAGAAGAGTAAATCTTCTCATTGTTTGTGGTTTGCTTTGAGCGTTTCATGGGAGATCAGTATTAGATTCCGATGCACTACTGCAACTTTACTCTATACCCTTGGACCTTCACAATGACGATGAAAGGCAGAAATTGCGTCGGGATTTAATACATAAGGCACAATGCAGACCTAAGTACAGGAAGGGTAAGTCTTTTCATTGTTTGTGGTTTCGTTTGAGCGTCTCCTGGGAAATAAGTATTAGAGTCCGATGCAGTACTGCGACGTTACTCTATCCCTTGGAACTTCCCATTGACGATGAAACACTGAGGTTGCGTCGGGATTTAATGAAAAAGGCAAAATGCCGACTCAAGTACAAGAAGAGTAAATCTTCTCATTGTTTGTGGTTTGCTTTGAGCGTTTCCTGGGAGATCAGTATTTTGGAGTCCGATGACCTACTGCAGCTTTACTCTATCCCTTGGACATTCATATTGACGATGAAACACAAAAAATGGCGTCAGGATTTAATACAAAAGATACAATGCCGACCTAAGTACAGGAAGAGTAAATCTTTTCATTGTTTTTGGTTTGCTTCGAGCATCTCCTGGGAAATCAGTATTAGATTCCGATGCACTACTGCAGCTTTACTCTATCCCTTGGACCTCCCCATTGGCGTTGAAACACAGTAGTTGCGTCGGGATTTAATACAAAAGGCACAATGCCGACTTAAGTACAAGATGAGTAAATTTTCTCATTGTTTGTGGTTTGCTTTGAACGTTTCCTGGGAGATCAGTATTAGATTCCGATGCACTACTGCATCTTTTACTCTATTCCTTGGACCTTCACATTGACGATGAAACACAGAAATTGCGTCGGGAATTAATACAAATGGATAATGGCGACCTAAGTACAAGAAGAATAAATCAACCCATTGTTTGTGGTTTGCTTTGAGCGTTTCCCGGGAACTCCGTATTAGATTCCCATGCACTACTGCAGCTTTAATCTATCCCTTGGACCTTCACATTGCCGAAGAATCACAGATTTTGCGTCGGGATTTAATCCAAAAGGCACAATGCCGACATAAGTACAAGAAGAGTAAATCTTTTCATTGTTTGTGGGTTGCTTTGAGCGTTTCCTAGGAGATCAGTATTAGATTCCGTTGCACTACTGCAGCTATACTCTATCTCTTGGACCTTCAATTTGACGATGAAACACAAGAACTGCGTCGGGATTTAATACAAAAGGCACAATGCCGACTTAAGTACAAGAGGAGTAAATCTTCTCATTGTTTGTGGTTTGTTTTGAGTGTTTTCTGGGAGATCAGTTTTAGATTTCGATGCACTACTGCAGCTTTACTCTATCCCTTGGACCTTCACATTACCATGAAACACAGTAATTGCGTCGGGATTTGATACGAAAGGCACAAAGCCGACTTAAGTCCAACAAGAGTAAATCTTCTTATTGTTTGTGATTTGCTTGGTGCGTTTCCTGGGATATCAGTATTAGATTCCGATGCACTACTGTAGCTTTATTCTATCACTTGGACCTTGACATTGACGTTGAAATACCGAAATGGCGTCTTGATTTAATACAAAAGGCACATTGCCGACTTAAGTACAAGAAGAGTAAATCTTCTCATTGTTAGTGGTTTGTTTGAGCGTTTTCCGGGAGATCAGTATTAGATTCCGATTCACTACTGCAGATTTACTCTATCCCTTGGACCTTCACATTGACGATGAAACTCAGATTTTGCAACGGGATTCAATGCATAAGGTATAATGCCGACTTAAGTAAAAGAAGAGTAAATTTTCTCATTCTTTCTGGTTTGCTTTGAACGTTTCCTGGAAGATCAGAGTTATATTCCGATGCACAACTGCAGCTTGAGTGTATCCCTTGGAGCCTCATATTGACGTTGAAACACAGAAATTGCGTCCAGATTTAATTCAAAAGGCACAATGCCGACTTAAGTACAAGAAGAGTAAATCTTCTCATTGTTTGTGGTTTCCTTGGGGCTTTTCCTGGGAGATCAGTATTAGATTCCGATGCACTACTGTAGCTTTAATCTATCCCTTAGACCTTCACATTGACGATGAAACACAGATGTTGCGTCGGGATATAATACAAAAGGCACAATGCCGACATAAGTACAAGAAGAGTGAATCTTCTCATTGTTTGTGGTTTTCTTTGAGCGTTTACTGGGAGATCAGTATTAGATTTCGATGCACTATTACAGCTTTACTCTATACCCTTGGACCTCCACAATGACGATGACAGGCAGAAATTGTGTCGGGATTTAATACATAAGGCACAATGCAGATCCAAGTAGAAGAAGAGAAAATATTCTCATTGTTTGTGGTATTGCTTTGAGCTTTCCCTGGGAGATCAGTATTATATTCCGATGCACTACTGCAGCTTTACTCTATCCCTTGGACCTTCCCATTGACGATGAAACACAGAAATTGCGTCGGGTTTAAATACAAAATGCACAATGCCGACTTTTAGTACAAGAAGTGTATATCTTCTCATTGTTTCTGGTTTGCTTAGAGCGTCTCCTGGGAGATCAGTATTTGAATCTGATGCACTACTGCAGCTTTAAACTATCCCTTGGACTTTCACATTGACGATGAAACACAGATATTGCGTCGGGATTTAATGCAAAAGGCAAAATGCCGACTTAAGTACAAGAAGAGTAAATCTCCTCATTGTTTGTGGTTTGCTTTGAGCGTTTCATGGGAGATCAGTAGTAGATTCCGATGCACTACTGCAGCTTTACTGTATCCCTTGGACCTTCTCATTGACGATGAAACACAGATATTACGTAGGGATTTAATACAAATGGCACAACGCAGACTTAAGTAGAAGAAGAGTAAATATTCTCATTGATTGTGGTATTGGTTTGAGCGTTCCCTGGGAGATCAGTATTATATTCCGATGCACTACTGCAGCTTTACTCTATCCCTTGGACCTTCCCATTGACGATGAAACACAGAAATTGCGTCGGGTTTCAATACAAAATGCACAATGCCGACTTAAGTACAAGAAGAGTATATCTTCTCATTGTTTCTGGTTTGCTTTGAGCGTCCCCTGGGAGATCAGTATTTGAATCTGATGCACTACTGCGGCTTTACTCTATCCCTTAGACCTTCACAATGACGATGAAACACAGACATTGCGTCGGGATTTAATACAAACCTCACAAAGCGGGCATAGGTATAAGAAGAGTAAATCTCCTCATTGTTTGTGGTTTGTTTTGAGCGTTTCCTGGGAGACCAGTATTAGATTTCTGTGCACTAATGCAGCTGTACTCTATCCCTTGGACCTGCAAATTGACGATGAAAGACAGAAATAGCGTCGTAATTTAATACAAAATGCACAATGCAGGCTTAAGTACAAGAAGAGTAAAACTTCTCAATGTTTGTGGTTTGCTTGGTGCGTTTCCTGGGTTATCAGTATTAGATTCCGATGCACTACTGCAGCTTTATTCTATCACTTGGACTTTCACATTGACGATGAAACACAGAAATTGCGTCGGGATTTAATACAAAAGGCACAAAGCCGACTTAAGTACAAGAAGAGTAAATTTTCTCTTAGTTTGTGGGTTGCTCTGAGCGTTTTCTGGGAGATCAGTATTAGATTCCGATTCACTACTGCAGAATTACTGTATCTGTCGGACCTTCACACTGACGATGAAACTCAGATTTTGCGACAGGATTTAATACATAAGATATAATGCCGACTTAAGTACAAGAAGAGTAAATCTTCTCTTATTTCTGGGTTGCTTTGAGCGTTTCCTGAAGATCAGAATTTTATTCCGATGCATTACTGCAGATTTACTGTATCCCTTGGACCTACACATTGACGACGAAACACAGAAATTGCGTCGGGATTTAATACAAAAGGCACAATGCGGACTAAACTACAAGAAGAGCAAATCTCATTGTTTGTTGTTTGCTTTGAGCGTTTCCTGGGAGATCAGTATTAGATTCCGATGCTCTACTGCATATTAACTCTACGGCTTGGACCTGCACATTTACGATGAAACACAGAAAATGTGTCGTCATTTATTACAAACGGCACAATGCCGACTTAAGTACAAGAAGAGTAAATCTTCTCATTGTTTGTGGATTGCTTTGAGCGTTTCCTGGGAGGTCAGCATTAGATTCCGATGCACAACTGCAGCTTTACTCTCTCCGTAGGACCTTCACATTGACGATGAAACGCAAGAACTGCGTCGGGATTTAATACAAGAGGAACAATGCCGACTTAAGTACAAGAGGAGCAAATCTTCTCATTGTTTGTGGTTTGCTTTGAGCGTTTTCTGGGAGATCAGTATTAGATTCCTATTCACTACAGCAGATTTACTCCATCCCTTGGACCTTCACATTGACGATGAAACTCAGATTTTGCGACGGGATTTAATGCATAAGGTATAATGCCGACTTAAGTAAAAGAAGACTAAATCTTCCCATTATATCTGGGTTGCTTTGAATGTTTCCTGGAAAATCAGAGTTATATACCGATGCACAACTGCAGCTTTACTGTATCCCTTGGAGCTTCACATTGACGATGAAACACAGAAATTACGTCCAGATAAGATACAAAAGGCACAATGCCGACTTAAGTACAAAAAGAGTAAATCTTCTCATTGTTTGTAGTTTCCTTGGGGCTTTACCTGGGAGATCAGTGTTACATTCCGATGCGCTACTGTTGCTTTACTCTATCCCTTGGACCTTCACATTGACGATGAAACACAGATATTGCGTCGGGATATAATAAAAAAGGCACAGTGCCACCTTAAGTACAAGAAGAGTAAATCTTCTCATTGTTTGTGGTTTGCTTTGAGCGTTTACTGGGAGATCAGTGTTAGATTCCGATGCACTACTGCAACTTTACTCTATACCCTTGGATCTTCACAATGACGATGAAAGGCAGAAATTGCGTCGGGATTTAATACATAAGGCACAATGCAGACCTAAGTACAGGAAGGGTAAGTCTTTTCATTGTTTGTGGTTTCGTTTGAGCGTCTCCTGGGAAATAAGTATTAGATTCCGATGCAGTACTGCAACGTTACTCTATCCCTTGGACTTCCCATTGACGATGAAACACTGAGGTTGCGTCGGGATTTAATGCAAATGCAAAATGCCGACTCCAGTACAAGAAGAGTAAATCTTCTCATTGTTTGTGGTTTGCTTTGAGCGTTTCCTGGGAGATCAGTATTTTGGAGTCCGATGACCTACTGCAGCTTTACTCTATCCCTTGGACATTCATATTGACGATGAAACACAAAAAATGGCGTCAGGATTTAATACAAAAGATACAATGCCGACCTAAGTACAGGAAGAGTAAATCTTTTCATTGTTTTTGGTTTGCTTCGAGCATCTCTGGGGAAATCAGTATTAGATTCCGATGCACTACTGCAGCTTTAATCTATCCCTTGGACCTCCCCATTGGCGATGAAACACAGAAGTTGCGTCGGGATTTAATACAAAAGGCACAATGCCGACTTAAGTACAAGATGAGTAAATCTTCTCATTGTTTGTGGTTTGCTTTGAACGTTTCCTGGGAGATCAGTATTAGATTCCGATGCACTACTGCATCTTTTACTCTATTCCTTGGACCTTCACATTGACGATGAAACACAGAAATTGCGTCGGGAATTAATACAAAAGGGATAATGGCGACCTAAGTACAAGAAGAATAAATCAACCCATTGTTTGTGGTTTGCTTTGAGCGTTTCCCGGGAACTCCGTATTAGATTCCGATGCACTACTGCAGCTTTAATCTATCCCTTGGACCTTCACATTGCCGATGAATCACAGATTTTGCGTCGGGATTTAATCCAAAAGGCACAATGCCGACATAAGTACAAGAAGAGTAAATCTTTTCATTGTTTGTGGGTTGCTTTGAGCGTTTCCTAGGAGATCAGTATTAGATTCCGTTGCACTACTGCAGCTATACTCTATCTCTTGGACCTTCAATTTGACGATGAAACACAAGAACTGCGTCGGGATTTAATACAAAAGGCACAATGCCGACTTAAGTACAAGAGGAGTAAATCTTCTCGTTGTTTGTGGTTTGTTTTGAGTGTTTTCTGGGAGATCAGTTTTAGATTTCGATGCACTACTGCAGCTTTACTCTATCCCTTGGACCTTCACATTACCATGAAACACAGTAATTGCGTCGGGATTTGATACGAAAGGCACAAAGCCGACTTAAGTCCAACAAGAGTAAATCTTCTCATTGTTTGTGATTTGCTTGGTGCGTTTCCTGGGATATCAGTATTAGATTCCGATGCACTACTGTAGCTTTATTCTATCACTTGGACCTTGACATTGACGTTGAAATACCGAAATGGCGTCTTGATTTAATACAAAAGGCACATTGCCCACTTAAGTACAAGAAGAGTAAATCTTCTCATTGTTAGTGGTTTGTTTGAGCGTTTTCCGGGAGATCAGTATTAGATTCCGATTCACTAATGCAGATTTACTCTATCCCTTGGACCTTCACATTGACGATGAAACTGAGATTTTGCAACGGGATTCAATGCATAAGGTATAATGCCGACTTAAGTAAAAGAAGAGTAAATCTTCTCATTCTTTCTGGTTTGCTTTGAACGTTTCCTGGAAGATCAGAGTTATATTCCGATGCACAACTGCAGCTTGAGTGTATCCCTTGGAGCCTCATATTGACGTTGAAACACAGAAATTGCGTCCAGATTTAATACAAAAGGCACAATGCCGACTTAAGTACAAGAAGAGTAAATCTTCTCATTGTTTGTGGTTTCCTTGGGGCTTTTCCTGGGAGATCAGTATTAGATTCCGATGCACTACTGTGGCTTTAATCTATCCCTTAGACCTTCACATTGACGATGAAACACAGATGTTGCGTCGGGATATAATACAAAAGGCACAATGCCGACTTAAGTACAAGAAGAGTAAATCTTCTCATTGTTTGTGGTTTTCTTTGAGCGTTTACTGGGAGATCAGTATTAGATTTCGATGCACTACTACAGCTTTACTCTATACCCTTGGACCTCCACAATGACGATGACAGGCAGAAATTGTGTCGGGATTTAATACATAAGGCACAATGCAGATCCAAGTAGAAGAAGAGGAAATATTCTCATTGTTTGTGGTATTGCTTTGAGCTTTCCCTGGGAGATCAGTATTATATTCCGATGCACTACTGCAGCTTTACTCTATCCCTTGGACCTTCCCATTGACGATGAAACACAGAAATTGGGTCGGGTTTTAATACAAAATGCACAATGCCGACTTAAGTACAAGACGTGTATATCTTCTCATTGTTTCTGGTTTGCTTTGAGCGTCTCCTGGGAGATCAGTATTTGAATCTGATGCACTACTGCAGCTTTAAACTATCCCTTGGACTTTCACATTGACGATGAAACACAGATATTGCGTCGGGATTTAATGCAAAAGGCAAAATGCCGACTTAAGTACAAGAAGAGTAAATCTCCTCATTGTTTGTGGTTTGCTTTGAGCGTTTTATGGGAGATCAGTACTAGATTCCGATGCACTACTGCAGCTTTACTGTATCCCTTGGACCTTCTCATTGACGATGAAACACAGAAATTACGTAGGGATTTAATACAAAAGGCACAATGCAGACTTAAGTAGAAGAAGAGTAAATATTCTCATTGTTTGTGGTATTGCTTTGAGCGTTCCCTGGGAGATCAGTATTATATTCCGATGCACTACTGCAGCTTTACTCTATCCCTTGGACCTTCCCATTGACGATGAAACACAGAAATTGCGTCGGGTTTCAATACAAAATGCACAATGCCGACTTAAGTACAAGAAGAGTATATCTTCTCATTGTTTCTGGTTTGCTTTGAGCGTCTCCTGGGAGATCAGTGTTTGAATCTGATGCACTACTGCAGCTTTACTCTATCCCTTAGACCTTCACAATGACGATGAAACACAGACATTGCGTCGGGATTTAATACAAACCTCACAAAGCGGGCATAGGTACAAGAAGAGTAAATCTCCTCATTGTTTGTGGTTTGTTTTGAGCGTTTCCTGGGAGACCAGTATTAGATTCCTGTGCACTAATGCAGCTGTACTCTATCCCTTGGACATGCAAATTGACGATGAAAGACAGAAATAGCGTCGGAATTTAATACAAAATGCACAATGCAGACTTAAGTACAAGAAGAGTAAAACTTCTCAATGTTTGTGGTTTGCTTGGTGCGTTTCCTGGGTTATCAGTATAAGATTCCGATGCACTACTGCAGCTTTATTCTATCACTTGGACCTTCACATTGACGATGAAACACAGAAATTGCGTCGGGATTTAATACAAAAGGCACAATGCCGACTTAAGTACAAGAAGAGTAAATTTTCTCATAGTTTGTGGGTTGCTCTGAGCGTTTTCTGGGAGATCACTATTAGATTCCGATTCACTACTGCAGAATTACTGTATCCGTCAGACCTTCACACTGAATATGAAACTCAGATTATGCGACAGGATTTAATACATAAGGCATAATGCCGACTTAAGTACAAGAAGAGTAAATCTTCTCTTAGTTCTGGGTTGCTTTGAGCGTTTCCTGAAGATGAGAATTATATTCCGATGCATTACTGCAGTTTTACTGTATCCCTTGGACCTTCACATTGACGACGAAACACAGAAATTGCGCCCGGATTTAATACAAAAGGCACAATGCCGACTTAGGTACAAGAAGGGTAAATCTACTCATTGTTTGCGGTTTGCTTGGAGCGTTTCCTCGGAAATCAGTATTAGATTCCGGTGCCCTACTGTGGCTTTACTCTTTCCCTTGGACCTTTACATTGACGATGAAACACAGATATTGCGTCGGGATTTAATACAAAAGGCACAATGCCGACTTAAGTACAAGAAGAGTAAATCTTCTCATTGTTTGTGGTTTGCTTTGAGAGTTTCCTGGGAGATCAGTATTAGATTCCGATGCACTACCGAAGCTTTACTCTATCCCTTGTACCTTCACAATGACGATGAAAGACAGAAATTGCGTCGGGATTTAATGTAAAAGGCACAATGCCGACCTAAGTACAGGAAGAGTAAGTCTTTTCATTGTTTGTGGTTTGCTCTGAGCGTCTCCTGGGAACTCAGAATTAGATTCCGATGCACTACTACAGCTTTAATCTATCACTTGGACCATCCCATTGACGATGAAAGACAGAAGTTGCGTCGGGATTTAATACAAAAGGCACAATGCCGACTTAAGTTCAAGATGAGTAAATCTTCTCATTGTTTGTGGATTGCTTTGAGCGTTTCCTGGGAGATCAGTATTAGATTCCGATGCACTACTGCATCTTTACTCAATCCTTTGGACGTTCAAATTGCCGATGAAACACAGATTTTGCGTCGGGATTTAATCCAAAAGGCACAAGCCGACATAAGTACATGAAGAGTGAACTTCTCAATGTTTCTGGTGTGCTTTGAGCGGTTCCTGGGAGATAATTATTAAATTCCGATGCACTACAGCAGCTTTGCTCTATCCCTTGGACCTTCTCATTGACGATGAAACACAAAAATTGCATCTGGATTTATTACAAACGGCACAATGCCGACTTAAGTACAAGAAGAGTAAATCTTCACATTGTTTGTGGTTTGCTTGGAGCGTCTCCTGGGATATCAGTATTAGATTCCGATGCACTACTGCAGCTTTACTTAATTCCTTGGAAATTCAAATCGACGATGAAACACAGATATAGCGTCGGGAATTAATACAAAAAGCACAATGCCGACTTAAATAGAGGAAGAGTAAATCTTCTCATTGTTTCAGGTTTGCTTGTAGCGTTTCCTGGGAGATCAGTACTAGATTCCGATGCACTACTGCTGATTTACTCCTAAACCTTGGACCTTCACATTGTCGATGAAACATAGAATTTGCGTCGGGATTTAATACAATAGTCTCAAAGCCGGCGTAAGTACCAGATGAGTAAATCGTCTCATTGTTTGTGGTTTGCTTTGAGCGTTTCCTGGGAGATCAGTATTAGAATCCGATGCACTACTGCAGCTTTACTAAATCCCTTGGACCTTCACATTGCCGATGAAACACAGATTTTGCGTCCGGATTTAATCCAAAAGGAACAATGCCGACTCAAGTAGAAGAAGAGTAAATCTTCTCAATGTTTCTGGTTTGCTTTGAGCGGTTCCTGGAAGATAAGTACTAGATTCCGATGCACTACTGCAGCTTTTACTCTATTCCTTGGACCTTCACATTGACGATGAAACACAGAAATTGCGTCGGGAATTAATAAAAAAGGCTTAATGACAACCTAAGTACAAGAAGAGGAAATCTTCTCATTGTTTGTGGTTTGCTTTGAGCGTTTCCTGGGAAATCAGTATTAGATTCCGATGCACTACTGCAGCTTTACTCTACCCCTTCGACCTTCAGATTGCCGATGAAACTCAGATTTTGCGTCGGGATTTAATCCAAAAGGTACAATGCCGACTTAAGTACAAGAAAAGTAAACATTCTCATTGTTAGTGGTGTGCTTTGAGCGTTTTCTGGGAGACCAGTACTAGATTCCGTTGCACTACTGCAGATTTTACTCTATTCCTTGGACCTTCACATTGACGATGAAACACAGAAATTGCGTCGGGAATTAATACAAAAGGCATAATGGCGACCTAAATACAAGAAGAGTAAATCTTCTCATCGTTTGTGGTTTGCTTTGAGCGTTTCCTGGGAAATCAGTATTAGATTCCGATGCACTACTGCAGCTTTATCCCTTGGACCTTCACATTGCCGATGAAACACAGTTTTTGCGTCGGGATTTAATCCAAAAGCACAATGCCGACTTATGTACAAGAAGAGTAAATCTTCTCAATGTTTCTGGTTTGTTTTGAGCGGTTCCTGGCAGATAAGTATTATATTCCGATGCACTACAGCAGCTTTGCTCTATCCCTTGGACCTTCACATTGACGATGAAACACAGAAATTGCGTCGGGATTTAATACAAACCTCACAAAGCCGGCATAAGTACAAGAAGAGTAAATCTTCTCATTGTTTGTGGTTGGTTTTAAGCGTTTTGTGAGTGACCAGTATTAGATTCCGGTGCACTACTGCAGCTTTACTCTATCCCTTGGACATTCACATTGACGATGAAAGACAGAAATTGGGTCGGGATATAATACAAACGGCACAATGCCGACTTAGGTACAAGAAGAGTAAATCTTCTCATTGTTTCTGGTTTGCTTATAACGTTTCCTGGGGGATCAGTTTTAGATTCCGATGCACTACTGCAGATTTACTCCTATACCTTGGACCTTCACTTTGACGATGAAACACAGAAATTACGTCGAGACTTAATAGAAAAATCACAAGGCCGGCATAAGTACAAGAAGAGTAAATCTTCTCATTGATTGTGGTTTGCTTTTGAAACTTCCCCTCTTGAACAATTATACACGACTGTGCTTAAACTGACACACAATATTTTGTTAGCGCAACGCAATCTGACTTTCAAAATTCCCTACAAAAGAATGGCCCTGACTAACATTAAACTATCCCTTTCACAAATCACTTACCTCACAAAAATCTTCGATGCTCAAGCTACTGCAATACATTGAGCGCCACTACTGCCAGCTAAATAAAAGATTCATACTATGGAAGGCACTAACTACTGATAGGGATAGGTAGCAAATGAAAGATATTAATAGAGAACAAACAATGTATTTACCTTGATATCATCATATATAAATATAGCAGTTCATGACAAATTTCAAAACTCCGCCATCTCTCTCCCCACATCCACCACTGCTGGCGGCTCACCTCCATTTGCCCAACGCTACGCGCTGTTCACAGCCAGCTGCCTAACACTACAATGGCGAGTATTACAACAATGCAAAGCAGCCACAGACTGCACACAGCACAGACAGTGATTTTCATAGAGAGGTGGCGTTACCAATAATAAAACCTAAACAGCCTACTTAAATAGCCCCCATGCTCCCCACAAAAAATTTTACAAATTGGATCGGGCAGTGGCCAATACAGGTTTGAAAAAAATTTTTCATAATTACAATAACAAAGAAATCAAATGCACACACTTATTGATACAATGTTGGTCAAAAGCTAAAAATTTATCACAGTCCATAAAGACAGTCCATATTGTTCATCACAGTAAAAATGCAGAGTATCTCTCAAAGTCTGAGCAGTAAAAGAAAATGCACATAGAAGTAGTGGATTTCCTTGCAGTCTTGAAGAAGTAGTGTTGTCCTTCCAACGGAAAGACAGTGCTGACTCTTGACATGCATACAAGTAATGGGCCACAACAGAGCAAACCCACAGCAGTGTCAGTCGACGTTTTGAAGAATATTGGTAGGTAGGTCATCACAGAGCAGACCCACTGTAGTCCTGGTAGAGATTACGGTATTGGTGGGCCACCAGAGGTGCAGACCCACTGCAGTCCTTGTAGAAATAATGGTATTGATGGATCATCAAAGATGTAGACCCACTGTAGTCCTTGTAGAGATAGCCAGAAGCCATCTGTTGCGACTGTGCAGGTGCACAATCACCATCGAAGAGTCTTGCGGAGAATATAGCAAGTCCATAAACCACCACTTGTCCACTCACAAAAAAGTTGTTTGACATGTCCTTAGAACCAGCAATGCTGTTATCCAGTCCCTTGATGAATTATCAACACACGTGCAAACACTAACAGTCCCTACTTCTCACATATTGTCCATATACTATGACCAACAGAGATGTGTGCAGTGAAATGTAACTTAATTTGAAGAACTGGTGTCTATACAATTATAAATTTACAACATGAAAATAAAATTACAAAGGTACAAAATACACCATTAAAGAACATAACAATACAGATAACATTTGTAGTACAGACTTTACAAAAGAATAGAAATAGACATATACATCAATGTTACAGGAATTATGACATGAGTACATACATAAAAGATCAGAATAACTTTCGAAACATCAACTTAACACATGAGCATTAACACAAAACAGAATAAATAATGTGTAAGCATATTTATAAGGTAAATAGCATATTATTAATGCCAATTATATTTGAGGATAACTTCCATTTGAACAATTATACACGACTGTGCTTAAACTGACACACAATATTTCGTTAGCGCAACGCAATCTGACTTTCAAAATGCCCTACTAAAGAATGGCCCTGACTAACATTAAACTATCCCTTTTACAAATCACTTACCTCACAAAAATCTTCGCTGCTCAAGCTACTGCAATACAGCGAGCGCCACTACTGCCAGCTAAATAAAAGATTCAAACTATGGAAGGCACTAACTACTGATAGGGATGGTTAGCAAATGAAAGATATTAATAGAGAACAAACAATGTATTTACCTTGATATCATCATATATAAATATAGCAGTTCATGACAAATTTCAAAACTCCGCCATCTCTCTCCCCACATCCACCACTGCTGGCGGCTCACCTCCAACTGACCAACGCTACGCGCTGTTCTCAGCCAGCTGCCTAACACTACAATGGCGAGTATTACAACAATGCAAAGCAGACACAGACTGCACACAGCACAGCCAGTGATTTTCATACATAGGTGGCGTTACCAATAAAAAATCCTAAACAGCCTACTTACATTTTGAGCGTTTCCTGGGAGATCAGTATTAGATTCCGATGCTCTACTGCAGCTTTACTCTATCCCTTGGACATTCACATTGACGATGAAAGACAGTAATTGCGTCGGGATTTAATACAGAAGGCACAATGCCGATCTAAGTACAAGAAGAGTAAATCATCTCATTATTTTTGGTTTGCTTTGTGCATCTCCTTGGAGATCAGTATTAGATTCCGATGCACTACTGTAACCTTACTCTATCCCTTGCACCTTCACAATGACGATGAAAGACATTAGTTCTGTCGGGATATTATACAAAAGAGTAAATCTTCATATTGTTTGTGGTTTGTTTTGAGCCTTTCGTGGGTGATCAGAATTAGATTCCGATGCACTACTGCAGCTTTACTTTATCCCTTGGACCATCCCATTGACGATGAAACACAGAAATTGCGTCGGGATTTAATACAATAGGCACAATGGCGACTTAAATACAGGATGAGTAAGTCTCCTCATTGTTGGTGGTTTGCTTTGAGCGTTTCCTGGGAAATAAGTATTAGATTCCGATGCACTACTGCAGCATTACTGTATCCCTTGGACCTTCACATTGACGATGAAAGACAGAAAATGCGTCGGGATTTAATACAAAAGGCACAATGCCGACCTAAGTACAAGATGAGTAAATCTTGTCATTGTGTGTGGTTTGCTTTAGCGCATCCTGGTAAATCAGTATTAGATTCTCATGCACTACAGTAGCTTTACTCTATTCCTCGGACCTTCACATTGACGATGTGACACAGAAGTTGCGTAGGGATTTAATACAAAAGGCGCAATGCCGACTTAAGTACAAGAAGAGTAAATCTTCTCATTGTTTGTGGTTTGCTTTGAGCGTTTCGTGGGAGATCAGTATTAGATTCCGATGCACTACTGTAGCTTTACTCTATCCCTTGGACAATCCCATTGACGATGAAACACAGAAATTGCGTCGGGATTTAATACAAAAGGCACAATGCCAACTTAAGTACTAGAAGAGTTAATCTTCGAATTGTTCCGGTTTGCTTTCAGCGTTTCCTGAGAGATAAGTATTAGATTCCGATTCACTACTGCAGCACTACTCTATCCCTTGGACCTTCACATTGACGATGAAAAACAGAAATTGCGCCGGGATTTAATACAAAAGGCGCAATGCCGACTTAAGTACAAGAAGAGTAAATCTTCTCATTGATTGTGGTTTGCTTTGAACGTTCCCTGGGAGATCAGTATTTGATTCCGATGCACTACTGTAGCTTTACTCTATCCCTTGGACCTTCACATTGACGATGAAAGACAGAAATTGCGTCGGGATATAAAACAGAAGGCACAATGCCGACCTAAGTACAACAACCGTAAATCATCTCATTCCCGGCCGCGGTGTCCGTGCAGTTCTGGCGCTGCAGTATGGAACCGCGGAATTGCTACATTCGCAGGTTCCAATCCTGCCTCGGGCATGTGTGTGTCTGATGCCCTTAGTTTAGTTAGGTTTATGTAGTTCTAAGTTCTAGGGGACCTAAGATGTTGAGTACCATAGTGCTCAGAGCCATTTTTTTTCTTCTCATTGTTTGTGGTTTGCTTTGAGCGTCTCCTGGGAAATCAGTATTAGATTCCGATGCACTACTGCTGTTTTACTCTACCCTTAGACCTTCCTATTGACGATAAAACACAGAAGTAGCGTCGGGATTTAATACAAAAGGCACAATGCCGACTTAAGTACAAGAAGAGTAAATCCTTTCTTTGTTTGTGGTTTGCTTTGAGCGATTTCTGGGAGATCAGTATTAGATTCCAATGCACTACTGCAGCTTTACTCTATCCCTAGGACATTCTCATTGACGATGAAACACAGAAATTGCGTCGGGATTTAATACAAAAGGCACAATGCCGACTTAAGTACAAGAAGAGTATATGTTATCATTGTTACTGGTTTGCTTTGACCATTTCCTGGGAGATCAGTATTAGATTCCGATGCACAACTGCAGCTTTACTCTATCCCTTAGACCTTCACATTGATGATGAGACACAGAAATTGCGTCGGGATCAATTCAAAAGGAATAATGCCGACTTAGGTACAAGAAGAGTAAATTTTCTCACTGTATGTGGTTTGCTTTGAGCGTTTCCTGGGAGATATGTATTAGATTCCGATGCACTACTGCAGCATTACTCTATACCTTGGACCTTCACATTGACGATGAAAGATAGAAACTGCGTCGCGATTTAATACAAAAAGCACAATGCCGAGCTAACTACAAGATGAGTAAATCTTCGCATTGTTAGTGGTTTGCTTTGAGCGGCTACTGGGAAATCAGTATTAGATTCCGATGCACTACTGCAACTTTACTCTATAACTTGGACCTTCACATTGACGATGAAACACAGAAATTGCGTCGGGATTTAATACAATAGGGACAATGGAGACTTAAGTACAAGAAGAGAAAATCTTCTCATTGTTTGTGGTTTGCTTTGAGCGTTTCCTGGGAGATCAGTATTTGATTCCGATGCACTACTGCAGCTTTACTGTATCCCTTGAACGTTCAAATTGACGATGAAACAAGAAATAGCATCGGGATTTAATACAAAAAGGTCAATGCCTACTTAAGTACAAGAAGAGTAAATCTTCACATTGCTTGTGGCTTGCTTTGAGCGTTTCCTGGGAGATCAGTATTGGATTCCGAAGCACTACTGCAGATTTACTCTATCCCTAGGACATTCACTTTGACGATGAAACACAGAAATTGCGTCGGGATTCAATTCAAAAGGCACAATGCCGACTTAAGTACAAGAAGAGTAAATTTTCTCACTGTTTGTGGTTTGTTTGAGCGTTTCCTGGGAGATATGTATTAGATTCCGATGCACTACTGCAGCATTACTCTATCCCTTGGACCTTCACGTTGACGATGAAACACAGAAATTGCGTCGGGATTTAATACAAAGGCACAATGCCGAGCTAACTACAAGATGAGCAAATCTTCGCATTGCTTGTGGTTTGCTTTGAGCGTCACCTGGGAAATCAGTATTAGATTCCGATGCACTACTGCAGCTTTACTCTATCCCTTGGACCTTCCCATTGACGATGAAACACAGAAGTAGCGTCGGGATTTAATATAAAAGCCACAATGCTGACTTAAGTACAGGAAGAGTAAATCTTCGAACTGTTTGTGGTTTGCTTTGAGAGTTTCCTGGGAGATCAGTACTAGATTCCGATTGACTGCTACAGCTTTACTCTGTCCCTTGGACCTTCTCATTGACGATGAAACACTGAAATTTCGTCGGGATTCAATACAAAATTCACAATGCCGACTTAAGTAGAAGAAGAGTAATCTTCTCATTGTTTGTGGTTTGCTTTGAGCGTTTCCTATGAGATCAGTATTAGATTCCGATGCACTACTGTAGCTTTACTCTATCCCTTGGACCATCCCATTGACGATGAAACACAGAAATTGCGTCGGGATTTAATACAAAATGCTCAATGCCGACTTAAGTACAAGAAGAGTAAATCTTCACATTGCTTGTGGCTTGCTTTGAGCGTTTCCTTCGAGATCAGTATTGGATTCCGAAGCACTACTGCAGATTTACTCCATGCCGTGGACCTTCACATTGACGATGAAAAACAGAAATTGCGTCGGGATATAATACAGAAGGCACAATGCCGACCTAAGTACAAGAAGCGTAAATCATCTCATTCCCGGCCGCGGTGTCCGTGCAGTTCTGGCGCTGCAGTACGGAACCGCGGGACTGCTACGGTCGCAGGTTCGAATCCTGCGTCGGGCATGGGTGTGTGTGTTGTCCTTACGTTAGTTAGGTTTTAAATAGTTCTAAGTTCTAGGGGACTTATTACCTAAGATATTGAGTCCCATAGTGCTCAGAGCCATTTTTTTTCTTCTCATTGTCTGTGGTTGGTTTTGAGCGTCTCCTGGGAAATCAGTATTAGATTCCGATGCACCACTGTAGTTTCAGTCTACCCTTGGACCTTGCCATTGACGATTAAACACAGAAGTTGCGCCGGGATTTAATACAAAAGGCATAATGCCGCCATAAGTACAAGAAGAGTAAATCTACTGATTGTTTGTGGTTTGCTTTGAGCGTTTCCTGGGAGATCAGTACTTGATTCCGATGCACTACTGCAGCTTTACTCAATCCCTTGGACCTTCTCATTGACGATGAAACACAGAAACTGCGTCGGGATTTAATACAAAAAGCACAATGCCGAGCTAACTACAAGATGAGTAAATCTTCGCATTGTTTGTGGTTTGCTTTGAGCGTCTCCTGGGAAATCAGTATTAGATTCCGATGCACTACTGCAGCTATACTCTATCCCTTGGACCTTCCCATTGACGATGAAACGCAGAAGTAGCGTCGGGATTTAATACAAAAGGCGCAATGCTGACATAAGTACAGGAAGAGTAAATCTTCAAACTGTTTGGTGTTTGCTTTGAGCGTTTCCTGGGAGATCAGTACTAGATTCCGATTCACTACTACAGCTTTACTCTATCCCTTGGACCTTCTCATTGACGATGAAACACAGAAATTGCGTCGGGATTCAATACATAAGGCACAATGCCGACTTAAATAGAAGAAGAGTAAATCTTCTCATTGTTTGTGGTTTGCTTTGAGCGTTTCCTGGGAGATCAGTATTAGATTCCGATGCACTACTGCAGTTTTTCTCTATCCCTTGGACCAACCCATTGACGATGAAACACAGAAATTGCGTCGGGATTTAATACGAAAGGCACAATGCCGACTTAATTACAAGAAGAGTAAATCTCCTCATTGTTTGTGGTTTGCTTTGAGCGCCTCCTGGGAGATCAGTGTCAGATTCCGGTGCACTATTGCAGCTTCACTCCATCCCTTGGACCCTCACATTGACGATGAAACACAGAAATTGTGTCGGGATTTAATACAGAAGGAAGAATGCCGACTTAAGTACAAGAAGAGTAAATCTCTTCTTTGTTTGTGGTTTGCTTTGAGCGTTTCCTGGGAGATCAGTATTAGATTCCGATGCACTACTGTAGCTTTACTCTATCCCTAGGACATTACCATTGACGATGAAACACATAAATTGCGTTGGGATTTAATACAAAAGGCACAAGCCGACTTAAGTACTAGAAGAGAAAATGTTATCATTGTTACTGGTTTGCTTTGAGCGTTTCCTGTTAGATCAGTATTAGATTCCGATGCAGAACTGCAGCTTTACTCTACCCCTTTGACCTTCACATTGAAGATGAAGTACATAAATTGCGTCGGGATTCAATTCAGAAGGCACAATGCCGACTTAAGTACAAGAAGAGTATATTTTCTCACTGTTTGTGGTTTGTTTGAGCGTTTCCTGGGAGATATGTATTAGATTCCGATGCAATACTGCAGCATTACTCTATCCCTTGGACCTTCACATTGACGATGAAAGACAGAAATTGCGTCGGGATTTAATACAAAAAGCACAATGCCGAGCTAACTACAGGATGAGTAAATCTTGGCAGTGTTTGTGGTTTGTTTTGAGCGTCTCTTGTGAAATCACTATTAGATTCCGATGCACTACTGCAGCTTTACTCTATCCCTTGAACCTTCCCATTGACGATGAAACACAGAAGTAGCGTCGGGAATTAATGCAAAAGGCACAATGCTGTCTTAAGTACAAGAAGAGTAAATCTTCTCACTGTTTGTGGTTTGCTTTGAGGGTTTTCCTGGGAGATCAGTATTACATTCCGATGCACTACTGCAGCTTTACTCTATCCCTTGGACCATCCCATTGACGATGAAACACAGAAATTGTGTCGGGATTTAAAACAAAAGGCACAAAGCCGACTTAAGTACAAGAAGTGTAAATCTTCTCATTGCTTGTGGTTAGCTTTGAGCGTATCCTGGGTGATCACTATTTGATTCCGATGCACCACTGCAGATTTACTATATCCCATGGACCTTCACATTGACGATGAAAGACAGAAATTGCGTCGGGATATAACAGAGAAGGCACAATGCCGACCAAAGTACAAGAAGCGTTAATCTTCTCTTTGCCGGCAGCGGTGTCCGTGCAGTTCTGGCGCAGCAGTACGGAACTGCGGGACTGCTACGGTCGCAGGTTCGAATCCTGTCTCGGGCATGGGTGTGTGTGATGTCCTTAGGTTAGTTAGGTTTTAAGTAGTTCTAAGTTCTAGGGGCTTATTACCTAAGATGTTGAGTCCCATAGTGCTCAGAGCCAATTTTTTTCTTTTCTTTGTCCGTGGTTGGTTTTGAGCGTCTCCTGGGAAATCAGTCTTAGATTCCGATGCAGTACTGCAGCTTTACTCTACCCTTGGACCTTCCCGTTGACGATGAAACACAGAATTTGCGCCAGGATTTAAAACAAAAGGGACAATGCCACCTTAAGTACAAGAAGAGTAAATCTTTTCATTGTTTGTGGTTTGCTTAGAGCGTTTCCTGGGAGATCAGTACTTGATTCCGATGCACTACTGCAGCTTTACTCAATCCCATGGACCTTCCCATTGACGATGAAACACAGAAGTTGCGTCGGGATTTAATACAAAAGGCACAATGCCGACTTCATTACAAGAAGAGTATATCATCTCACTGTTTGTGGTTTGCTTTGAACGTTTCCTGGGAGATCAGTATTAGATTCCGATGCACAACTGCAGCTTTACTCTATCCCTTGAACGTTCAAATTGACAATGAAACAAGAAATAGCTTCGGGATATAATACAAAAGGCACAATGCCGACTTAAGTACAAGAAGAGTAAATGTTATCATTGTTACTGGTTTGCGTTGAGCGTTTCCTGGGAGATCAGTATTAGATTCCGTTACACTACTGCAGCTTTACCCTATCCCTTAGACCTTCACATTGGCGATTAAACACATATATTGCGTCGGGATTTAATACAAAAGGC
Source organism: Schistocerca piceifrons (assembly GCF_021461385.2). Taxonomy (NCBI): domain Eukaryota; kingdom Metazoa; phylum Arthropoda; class Insecta; order Orthoptera; family Acrididae; genus Schistocerca; species Schistocerca piceifrons. Next base: position 9,441,772 of record NC_060140.1, read on the forward strand.
ACAAAGCTGACTTAAGTAAAAGTAGAGTAAATCTTCTCATTGTTTGTGATTTGCTTCGAGCGTTTCCTGGGAGATAAGTATTAGATGCCGATGCACTACTGCAGCTTTACTCTATCCCTTGGACATTCACATTGACGATGAAAGACCGATATTGCGTCGGTATTTAATACAAAAGGCACAATGCCGACCTAAGTACAAGACGAGTAAATCTTCTCATTGTTTGTGGTTTGCTTTGAGCGTCTCCTGGGAAATCAGTATTAGATTCCGATGCACTACTGCAGCTTCACTCTAACCCTTGGACCTTCCCACTGACGATGAAACACAGAAGTTGCGTCGGGATTTAATACAAAAGGCACAATGCCGACTTCATTGCAAGAATAGTAAGTCTTCTCATTGTTTGTTGATTTCTTTGAGCGTTTCCTGGGAGATCAGTACTAGATTCCGATGCACTACGGCAGCTTTACTCTATCCCTTTGACATACTCATTGACGATGAAACACAGAAATTGCGTCGGGATTTAATACAAAAGGCACAATGCCGACCTATGTAGAAGAAGAGTAAATCTTCTCATTGTTTGTGGTTTGCTTTGGGCGTTCCCTGGGAGATGAGTTATAGATTCCGATCTACTACTGCTGCTTTGCTGTATCCCATGGACCTTCCCATTGACGATGAAAAACAGAAATTGCGTCAGAATTTAATACAAAAGGCTCAATTCCGACTTAAGTACAAGATGAGTAAATCTTCTCATTGCTTGTGGTTTGCTTTGAGCGTTTGCTGGGAGATCAGTATTTAATTCCGATGCACTACTGCCGATTTTCTCCATTCCGTGGACCTTCACATTGACGATGAAACACAGAAATTGCGTCGAGATTTAATGCAAAGGCTACAATCTTGACTTAAGTACAAGAAGAGTAAATCTTCTCATCGTTTGTGGTTTGCTTTGAGCGTTTCCTGGGGAATCAGTATTAGATTCCGATGCACTACTGCAGCTTTACTCTATCACTTGGACCTTCACATTGCCGATGAAACACAGATTTTGCGTCGGGATTTAATCCAAAAGGCACAATGGCCGTTTAAGTACAAGAAGAGTAAATCTTCTCAATGTTTCTGGTTTTTTTTGACCTGTTCCTGGGAGATAAGTTTTATATTCCGATACACTACTGCAGCTTTGCTCTATCCCTAGGACCTTCTCATTGACGATGAAACACAGAAATTGCGTCGGAGTTTAATCCAAACGGCACAATGCCGACTCACGTACAAGAAGAGCAAATCTTCACATTGATTGTGGTTTGCTTGGAGCGTATCCTGTGAGATCAGTATTAGATTCCGATGCACTACTGCAGCTTTATTCATTCGCTTGGACCTTCAAAATTACGATGAAACACAGATATAGCGTGGGGAATTAATACAAAAAGCACTATGCCGACTTAATTACAAGAAGAGTAAGTCTTCTCATTGTTTCTGGTTTGCTTGTAGCGTTTCCTGGGAGATCAGTATGAGATTCCGATGCACAACTGCAGATTTACTCCTATACCTTGCGCTTTCACATTGTCGATGAAACATAGAAATTACGTCGGGATTTAATACAAACCTCACAAAGGCGGCATAAGTACAAGAAGAGTATATCTTCTCATTGTTTGTGGTTAGTTTTAAGCGTTTCGTGGGTGACCAGTATTAGATTCCGGTGCACTACTGCAGCTTTACTCTATCCCTTGGACCTTCACATTGACGATGAAAGACAGAAATTGCGTCGGGATTTAATGCAAGAGGCACAATGCCGACTTAAGTACAAGAATAGTAAATCTTCTCAATGTTTGTCGTTTGCTTTGTGCGTTTCCTGGGATATCAGTATTAGATTCCGATGCACTACTGTAGCTTTACTCTATCACTTGGACCTTCACATTGACGATGAAACACAGAAATTGCGGCGGGATATAATACAAAAGGCACAATGCAGACTTAAGTACAAGAAGAGTAAATCTTCTCATAGTTTGTGGGTTCCTCTGAGCGTTTTGTGGGAGATCAGTATTAGATTCCGATTCACTACTGCAGAATTACTGTATCCCTTGGACCTTCACATTGACGATGAAACTCAGATTTTGCGACAGGATTTAAAGCATAAGGCATAATGCCGACTTAAGTACAAGAAGAATAAATCTTCTCATTATTTCTTGGTTGCTTTGAGCGTTTCCTGGAAGATCAGAATAATATTCCGATGCATTACTGCAGCTTTACTCTATGCCTAGGACCTTCACAATGACGATGAAAGACAGAAACTGGGTCGGGATTTAATACAAAAGGCACAATGCCGACCTAAGTACAGGAAGAGTAAATCTTTTCATTGTTTGTGGTTTGCTTTGAGAGTCTCCTGGGAAATCAGTATTAGATTCCGATGCACTACTGCAGCTTTACTCTATCCCTTGGACCTTCACATTGACGGTGAAACACAGAAATTGCTTCGGGATTTAATACAAAAGGCACAATGCCGACTTAAGTACAAGAAGAGTAAATCTTCTCATTGTTTGTGGTTTACTTTGAGCGTTTACTGGGAGATCAGTATTAGATTCCGATGCACTACTGCAGCTTCACTCTACCCCTTGGACCTTCACAATGACGATGAAAGACAGAAATTGCGTCGGGATTTAATACAAAAGGCACAATGGCGACCTAAGTACAGGAAGAGTAAATCTTTTCATAGTTTGTGGTTTGCTTTGAGCGTCTCCTGGGAAATCATTATTTGATTCCGATGCACTATTACAGCTTTACTCTATCCCTTGGACCTTCACATTGACGATAAAACACAGATATTGCGTCGGAATTTAATGCAAAAGGCACAATGCCGACTTAAGTACAAGAAGAGTAAATCTTCTCATTGTTTGTGGTTTGTTTTGAGCGATTTCTGGGAGATCAGTATTAGATTCCGATGCACTACTGCAGCTTTACTCTATCCCTTGGACCATCACATTGACGATGAAACACAGAAATTGCGTCGGGATTTAATACAAAAGGCACAATACCGAACTAAGTACAAGAAGAGTCAATCTTCTCATTGTTTGTGGTTTGCTTTGAGCGTTTCCTGGGAATTCAGTATTAGATTCCGATGCACTACTGCAGCTTTACTCTATCACTTGGACCTTCACATTGCCGATGAAACAAAGATTTTGCTTTGGGATTTAGTATAAAAGGCACAATGCCGATTTCATTACAAGAAGAGTAAATCTTCTCAATGTTTCTGTTTTGCTTTGAGCGTTTCCTGGGAGATAAGTATTATATTCCGATGCACAACTGCAGCTTTACTCTATCCCTTGGACCTTCCCATTGACGATTAAACACAGAAATTGCATCGGGATTTAATACAAACGGCACAATGCCGACTAAAGTACAAGAAGAGCAAATCTTCACATTGTTTGTGGTTTCCTTGGAGCGTTTCCTGGGAGATCAGTATTACATTCCGATGCACTACTGCCGCTTTACTCTATCCCTTGGACTTCAAATTGACGATGAAACACAGATATAGCGTCGGGATTTGATACAAAAAGATCAATGACGACTTAGGTACAAGAAGAGTAAATCTTCTCAATGTTTCTGGTTTGCTTATAACGATTACTTGGAGATCATTATTAGATTTCGATGCACTACTGCAGATTTACTCCTATACCTTGGACCTTTACATTGACGATGAAACACAGAAATTACGTCGTGACTTAATACAGAAGTCACAAAGCCGGCATAAGTACAAGAAGAGTAAATCTTCTCATTGATTGTGGTTTGCTTTGAGCGTTTCCTGGGAGATCAGTATTAGATTCCGATGCACTACTGCAGATTTACTCCTATTCCTTGGACCTTCACATTTACGATGAAACACAGAAATTGTGTCGGGATTTAATACAAGAGTTACAAGGCCAGCTTAAGTACAAGAAGTGTAAATCTTTTCATTGCTTGTGGTTTGCCTTGTGCGTTTCCTGGGAGATCAGTATTAGTTTGCGGTGCACTACTACAGCCTTACTCTATCCCTTGGACCCTCAGATTGACGATGAAACACAGAAATCGCGTTGGGATTTAATACAAAAGGCACAATGCCGACTTAAGTACGAGAAGAGTAAATCTTTTCATTGTGTGTGGTTTGCTTTGAGCAATTCCTGGGAGATCAGAAATAGATTCCGATGCACTACTGCAGCTTTACTCTATCCCTAGGTCCTTCACATTGACGATAAAACACAGAAATTGCGTCGGGATGTATAACAAATGGCACAATGCCGACTTAAATACAAGAAGAGTAAATCATATCATTGTTACTTGTTTGCTTTGAGCGTTTCCTGGGAGTTCAATATTAGATTCCGATGCACTACTGCAGCTTTACTCTATCACTTGGACCTTCTCGTTGACGATGAAACACAGAAATTGCGTCGGGATTTAATACAAAAGGCACAATACCGAACTAAGTACAAGAAGAGTCAATCTTCTCATTGTTTGTGGTTTGCTTTGAGCGTTTCCTGGGAATTCAGTATTAGATTCCGATGCACTACTGCAGCTTTACTCTATCACTTGGACCTTCACATTGCCGATGAAACAAAGATTTTGCTTTGGGATTTAATATAAAAGGCACAATGCCGATTTCATTACAAGAAGAGTAAATCTTCTCAATTTTTCTGTTTTGCTTTGAGCGTTTCCTGGGAGATAAGTATTATATTCCGATGCACTACTGCGGCTTTACTCTATCCCTTGGACCTTCCCATTGACGAAGAAACACAGAAATTGCATCGGGATTTAATACAAACGGCACAATGCCGACTAAAGTACAAGAAGAGCAAATCTTCACATTGTTTGTGGTTTCCTTGGAGCGTTTCCTGGGAGATATGTATTAGATTCCGATGCAATACTGCAGCATTACTCTTTCCCTTGGACCTTCACATTGACGATGAAAGACAGAAATTGTGTCGGGATTTAATACAAAAAGCACAATGCCGAGCTAACTACAAGATGAGTAAATCTTGGCAGTGTTTGTGGTTTGTTTTGAGCGCCTCTTGTGAAATCACTATTAGATTCTGATGCACTACTGCAGCTTTACTCTATCCCTTGGACCTTCCCATTGACGATGAAACACAGAAGTAGCGTCGGGAATTAATGCAAAAGGCACAATGCTGTCTTAAGTACAAGAAGAGTAAATCTTCTCACTGTTTGTGGTTTGCTTTGAGGGTTTTCCTGGGAGATCAGTATTACATTCCGATGCACTACAGCAGCTTTACTCTATCCCTTGGACCATCCCATTGACGATGAAACACAGAAATTGTGTCGGGATTTAAAACAAAAGGCACAAAGCCGACTTAAGTACAAGAAGGGTAAATCTTCTCATTGCTTGTGGTTAGCTTTGAGCGTATCCTGGGTGATCACTATTTGATTCCGATGCACCACTGCAGATTTACTCTATCCCTTGGACCTTCACATTGAAGATGAAAGACAGAAATTGCGTCGGGATATAACAGAGAAGGCACGATGCCGACCTAAGTACAAGAAGCGTTAATCTTCTCTTTGCCGGCAGCGGTGTCCGTGCAGTTCTGGCGCAGCAGTACGGAACTGCGGGACTGCTACGGTCGCAGGTTCGAATCCTGTCTCGGGCATGGGTGTGTGTGATGACCTTAGGTTAGTTAGGTTTTAAGTAGTTCTAAGTTCTAGGGGCTTATTACCTAAGATGTTGAGTCCCATAGTGCTCAGAGCCAATTTTTTTCTTTTCTTTGACCGTGGTTGGTTTTGAGCGTCTCCTGGGAAATCAGTCTTAGATTCCGATGCAGTACTGCAGCTTTACTCTACCCTTGGACCTTCCCGTTGACGATGAAACACAGAATTTGCGCCGGGATTTAAAACAAAAGGGGCAATTCCACCTTAAGTACAAGAAGAGTAAATCTTTTCATTGTTTGTGGTTTGCTTTGAGCGTTTCCTGGGAGATCAGTACTTGATTCCGATGCACTACTGCAGCTTTACTCAATCCCATGGACCTTCCCATTGACGATGAAACACAGAAGTTGCGTCGGGATTTAATACAAAAGGCACAATGCCGACTTAAGTACAAGAAGAGTAAATCTTCTCATTGTTTGTGGTTTGCTTTGAGCGTTTCCTGGGAGATCAGTATTAGATTCCGATGCACTACTGGAGCTTTACACTATCCCTTGATCGTTCATATTGACGATGAAACAAGAAATAGGTTCGGGATTTAATACAAAAGGCACAATGCCTACTTAAGTACAAGAAGAGAAAATCTTCTCATTGTTTGTGGTTTGTTTTGAGCGTCTCCTGGGAAATCAGTCATAGATTCTGAAACACTACTGCAGTTTTTCTCTACACATGGACCTTGCCATTAACGATGAAAAATTGAATTAGCGTCGGGATTTAATACAAAAGGCACAATGCCGACTTCATTACAAGAAGAGTATGTCTTCTCACTGTCTGTGGTTTGCTTCGAACGTTTGCTGGGAGATCAGTATTAGATTCCGATGCACAACTGCAGCTTTACTCTATCCCTTGAACGTTCAAATTGACGATGAAACAAGAAATAGCTTCGGGATATAATACAAAAGGCACAATGCCGACTTAAGTACAAGAAGAGTAAATGTTATCATTGTTACTGGTTTGCGTTGAGCGTTTCCTGGGAGATCAGTATTAGATTCCGTTACACTACTGCAGCTTTACCCTATCCCTTAGACCTTCACATTGGCGATTAAACACAGATATTGCGTCGGGATTTAATACAAATGGCACAATGCTGACTTAAGTAAAAGTAGAGTAAATCTTCTCATTGTTTGTGATTTGCTTCGAGCGTTTCCTGGGAGATAAGTATTAGATGCCGATGCACTACTGCAGCTTTACTCTATCCCTTGGACATTCACATTGACGATGAAAGACCGATATTGCGTCGGGATTTAATACAAAAGGCACAATGCCGACCTAAGTACAAGACGAGTAAATCTTCTCATTGTTTGTGGTTTGCTTTGAGCGTCTCCTGGGAAATCAGTATTAGATTCCGATGCACTACTGCAGCTTTACTCTAACCCTTGGACCTTCCCACTGACGATGAAACACAGAAGTTGCGTCGCGATTTAATACAAAAGGCACAATGCCGACTCGAGTACAAGAAGAGTAAATCTTCTCATTGTTTGTGGTTTACTTTGAGCGTTTACTGGGAGATCAGTATTAGATTCCGATGCACTACTGTAGCTTTACTCTATCCCTTGGACCATCCCATTGACGATGAAACACAGAAATTGCGTCGGGATTTAATACAAAATGCTCAATGCCGACTTAAGTACAAGAAGAGTAAATCTTCACATTGCTTGTGGCTTGCTTTGAGCGTTTCCTTCGAGATCAGTATTTGATTCCGATGCACTACTGCAGCTTTACTCTATCCCTAGGACATTCTCATTGACGATGAAACACAGAAATTGCGTCGGGATATAAAACAGAAGGCACAATGCCGACCTAAGTACAACAACCGTAAATCATCTCATTCCCGGCCGCGGTGTCCGTGCAGTTCTGGCGCTGCAGTATGGATCCGCGGAATTGCTACATTCGCAGGTTCCAATCCTGCCTCGGGCATGTGTGTGTCTGATGCCCTTAGTTTAGTTAGGTTTATGTAGTTCTAAGTTCTAGGGGACCTAAGATGTTGAGTACCATAGTGCTCAGAGCCATTTTTTTTCTTCTCAGTGTTTGTGGTTTGCTTTGAGCGTCTCCTGGGAAATCAGTATTAGATTCCGATGCACTACTGCTGTTTTACTCTACCCTTAGACCTTCCTATTGACGATAAAACACAGAAGTAGCGTCGGGATTTAATACAAAAGGCACAATGCCGACTTAAGTACAAGAAGAGTAAATCCTTTCTTTGTTTGTGGTTTGCTTTGAGCGATTTCTGGGAGATCAGTATTAGATTCCAATGCACTACTGCAGCTTTACTCTATCCCTAGGACATTCTCATTGACGATGAAACACAGAAATTGCGTCGGGATTTAATACAAAAGGCACAATGCCGACTTAAGTACAAGAAGAGTATATGTTATCATTGTTACTGGTTTGCTTTGACCATTTCCTGGGAGATCAGTATTAGATTCCGATGCACAACTGCAGCTTTACTCTATCCCTTAGACCTTCACATTGATGATGAGACACAGAAATTGCGTCGGGATCAATTCAAAAGGAATAATGCCGACTTAGGTACAAGAAGAGTAAATTTTCTCACTGTATGTGGTTTGCTTTGAGCGTTTCCTGGGAGATATGTATTAGATTCCGATGCACTACTGCAGCATTACTCTATACCTTGGACCTTCACATTGACGATGAAAGATAGAAACTGCGTCGCGATTTAATACAAAAAGCACAATGCCGAGCTAACTACAAGATGAGTAAATCTTCGCATTGTTAGTGGTTTGCTTTGAGCGGCTACTGGGAAATCAGTATTAGATTCCGATGCACTACTGCAACTTTACTCTATAACTTGGACCTTCGCATTGACGATGAAACACAGAAATTGCGTCGGGATTTAATACAATAGGGACAATGGAGACTTAAGTACAAGAAGAGAAAATCTTCTCATTGTTTGTGGTTTGCTTTGAGCGTTTCCTGGGAGATCAGTATTTGATTCCGATGCACTACTGCAGCTTTACTGTATCCCTTGAACGTTCAAATTGACGATGAAACAAGAAATAGCATCGGGATTTAATACAAAAAGGTCAATGCCTACTTAAGTACAAGAAGAGTAAATCTTCACATTGCTTGTGGCTTGCTTTGAGCGTTTCCTGGGAGATCAGTATTGGATTCCGAAGCACTACTGCAGATTTACTCTATCCCTAGGACATTCACTTTGACGATGAAACACAGAAATTGCGTCGGGATTCAATTCAAAAGGCACAATGCCGACTTAAGTACAAGAAGAGTAAATTTTCTCACTGTTTGTGGTTTGTTTGAGCGTTTCCTGGGAGATATGTATTAGATTCCGATGCACTACTGCAGCATTACTCTATCCCTTGGACCTTCACGTTGACGATGAAACACAGAAATTGCGTCGGGATTTAATACAAAGGCACAATGCCGAGCTAACTACAAGATGAGCAAATCTTCGCATTGCTTGTGGTTTGCTTTGAGCGTCACCTGGGAAATCAGTATTAGATTCCGATGCACTACTGCAGCTTTACTCTATCCCTTGGACCTTCCCATTGACGATGAAACACAGAAGTAGCGTCGGGATTTAATATAAAAGCCACAATGCTGACTTAAGTACAGGAAGAGTAAATCTTCGAACTGTTTGTGGTTTGCTTTGAGAGTTTCCTGGGAGATCAGTACTAGATTCCGATTGACTGCTACAGCTTTACTCTGTCCCTTGGACCTTCTCATTGACGATGAAACACTGAAATTTCGTCGGGATTCAATACAAAATTCACAATGCCGACTTAAGTAGAAGAAGAGTAATCTTCTCATTGTTTGTGGTTTGCTTTGAGCGTTTCCTATGAGATCAGTATTAGATTCCGATGCACTACTGTAGCTTTACTCTATCCCTTGGACCATCCCATTGACGATGAAACACAGAAATTGCGTCGGGATTTAATACAAAATGCTCAATGCCGACTTAAGTACAAGAAGAGTAAATCTTCACATTGCTTGTGGCTTGCTTTGAGCGTTTCCTTCGAGATCAGTATTGGATTCCGAAGCACTACTGCAGATTTACTCCATGCCGTGGACCTTCACATTGACGATGAAAAACAGAAATTGCGTCGGGATATAATACAGAAGGCACAATGCCGACCTAAGTACAAGAAGCGTAAATCATCTCATTCCCGGCCGCGGTGTCCGTGCAGTTCTGGCGCTGCAGTACGGAACCGCGGGACTGCTACGGTCGCAGGTTCGAATCCTGCGTCGGGCATGGGTGTGTGTGTTGTCCTTACGTTAGTTAGGTTTTAAATAGTTCTAAGTTCTAGGGGACTTATTACCTAAGATATTGAGTCCCATAGTGCTCAGAGCCATTTTTTTTCTTCTCATTGTCTGTGGTTGGTTTTGAGCGTCTCCTGGGAAATCAGTATTAGATTCCGATGCACCACTGTAGTTTCAGTCTACCCTTGGACCTTGCCATTGACGATTAAACACAGAAGTTGCGCCGGGATTTAATACAAAAGGCATAATGCCGCCATAAGTACAAGAAGAGTAAATCTACTGATTGTTTGTGGTTTGCTTTGAGCGTTTCCTGGGAGATCAGTACTTGATTCCGATGCACTACTGCAGCTTTACTCAATCCCTTGGACCTTCTCATTGACGATGAAACACAGAAACTGCGTCGGGATTTAATACAAAAAGCACAATGCCGAGCTAACTACAAGATGAGTAAATCTTCGCATTGTTTGTGGTTTGCTTTGAGCGTCTCCTGGGAAATCAGTATTAGATTCCGATGCACTACTGCAGCTATACTCTATCCCTTATACCTTCCCATTGACGATGAAACGCAGAAGTAGCGTCGGGATTTAATACAAAAGGCGCAATGCTGACATAAGTACAGGAAGAGTAAATCTTCAAACTGTTTGGTGTTTGCTTTGAGCGTTTCCTGGGAGATCAGTACTAGATTCCGATTCACTACTACAGCTTTACTCTATCCCTTGGACCTTCTCATTGACGATGAAACACAGAAATTGCGTCGGGATTCAATACATAAGGCACAATGCCGACTTAAATAGAAGAAGAGTAAATCTTCTCATTGTTTGTGGTTTGCTTTGAGCGTTTCCTGGGAGATCAGTATTAGATTCCGATGCACTACTGCAGTTTTTCTCTATCCCTTGGACCAACCCATTGACGATGAAACACAGAAATTGCGTCGGGATTTAATACGAAAGGCACAATGCCGACTTAAGTACAAGAAGAGTAAATCTCCTCATTGTTTGTGGTTTGCTTTGAGCGCCTCCTGGGAGATGAGTGTCAGATTCCGGTGCACTATTGCAGCTTCACTCCATCCCTTGGACCCTCACATTGACGATGAAACACAGAAATTGTGTCGGGATTTAATACAGAAGGAAGAATGCCGACTTAAGTACAAGAAGAGTAAATCTCTTCTTTGTTTGTGGTTTGCTTTGAGCGTTTCCTGGGAGATCAGTATTAGATTCCGATGCACTACTGTAGCTTTACTCTATCCCTAGGACATTACCATTGACGATGAAACACATAAATTGCGTTGGGATTTAATACAAAAGGCACAAGCCGACTTAAGTACTAGAAGAGAAAATGTTATCATTGTTACTGGTTTGCTTTGAGCGTTTCCTGTTAGATCAGTATTAGATTCCGATGCAGAACTGCAGCTTTACTCTACCCCTTTGACCTTCACATTGAAGATGAAGGACATAAATTGCGTCGGGATTCAATTCAGAAGGCACAATGCCGACTTAAGTACAAGAAGAGTATATTTTCTCACTGTTTGTGGTTTGTTTGAGCGTTTCCTGGGAGATATGTATTAGATTCCGATGCAATACTGCAGCATTACTCTATCCCTTGGACCTTCACATTGACGATGAAAGACAGAAATTGCGTCGGGATTTAATACAAAAAGCACAATGCCGAGCTAACTACAAGATGAGTAAATCTTGGCAGTGTTTGTGGTTTGTTTTGAGCGTCTCTTGTGAAATCACTATTAGATTCCGATGCACTACTGCAGCTTTACTCTATCCCTTGAACCTTCCCATTGACGATGAAACACAGAAGTAGCGTCGGGAATTAATGCAAAAGGCACAATGCTGTCTTAAGTACAAGAAGAGTAAATCTTCTCACTGTTTGTGGTTTGCTTTGAGGGTTTTCCTGGGAGATCAGTATTACATTCCGATGCACTACTGCAGCTTTACTCTATCCCTTGGACCATCCCATTGACGATGAAACACAGAAATTGTGTCGGGATTTAAAACAAAAGGCACAAAGCCGACTTAAGTACAAGAAGTGTAAATCTTCTCATTGCTTGTGGTTAGCTTTGAGCGTATCCTGGGTGATCACTATTTGATTCCGATGCACCACTGCAGATTTACTCTATCCCTTGGACCTTCACATTGACGATGAAAGACAGAAATTGCGTCGGGATATAACAGAGAAGGCACAATGCCGACCTAAGTACAAGAAGCGTTAATCTTCTCTTTGCCGGCAGCGGTGTCCGTGCAGTTCTGGCGCAGCAGTACGGAACTGCGGGACTGCTACGGTCGCAGGTTCGAATCCTGTCTCGGGCATGGGTGTGTGTGATGTCCTTAGGTTAGTTAGGTTTTAAGTAGTTCTAAGTTCTAGGGGCTTATTACCTAAGATGTTGAGTCCCATAGTGCTCAGAGCCAATTTTTTTCTTTTCTTTGTCCGTGGTTGGTTTTGAGCGTCTCCTGGGAAATCAGTCTTAGATTCCGATGCAGTACTGCAGCTTTACTCTACCCTTGGACCTTCCCGTTGACGATGAAACACAGAATTTGCGCCAGGATTTAAAACAAAAGGGACAATGCCACCTTAAGTACAAGAAGAGTAAATCTTTTCATTGTTTGTGGTTTGCTTAGAGCGTTTCCTGGGAGATCAGTACTTGATTCCGATGCACTACTGCAGCTTTACTCAATCCCATGGACCTTCCCATTGACGATGAAACACAGAAGTTGCGTCGGGATTTAATACAAAAGGCACAATGCCGACTTCATTACAAGAAGAGTATATCATCTCACTGTTTGTGGTTTGCTTTGAACGTTTCCTGGGAGATCAGTATTAGATTCCGATGCACAACTGCAGCTTTACTCTATCCCTTGAACGTTCAAATTGACAATGAAACAAGAAATAGCTTCGGGATATAATACAAAAGGCACAATGCCGACTTAAGTACAAGAAGAGTAAATGTTATCATTGTTACTGGTTTGCGTTGAGCGTTTCCTGGGAGATCAGTATTAGATTCCGTTACACTACTGCAGCTTTACCCTATCCCTTAGACCTTCACATTGGCGATTAAACACATATATTGCGTCGGGATTTAATACAAAAGGCACAAAGCTGACTTAAGTAAAAGTAGAGTAAATCTTCTCATTGTTTGTGATTTGCTTCGAGCGTTTCCTGGGAGATAAGTATTAGATGCCGATGCACTACTGCAGCTTTACTCTATCCCTTGGACATTCACATTGACGATGAAAGACCGATATTGCGTCGGTATTTAATACAAAAGGCACAATGCCGACCTAAGTACAAGACGAGTAAATCTTCTCATTGTTTGTGGTTTGCTTTGAGCGTCTCCTGGGAAATCAGTATTAGATTCCGATGCACTACTGCAGCTTCACTCTAACCCTTGGACCTTCCCACTGACGATGAAACACAGAAGTTGCGTCGGGATTTAATACAAAAGGCACAATGCCGACTTCATTGCAAGAATAGTAAGTCTTCTCATTGTTTGTTGATTTCTTTGAGCGTTTCCTGGGAGATCAGTACTAGATTCCGATGCACTACGGCAGCTTTACTCTATCCCTTTGACATACTCATTGACGATGAAACACAGAAATTGCGTCGGGATTTAATACAAAAGGCACAATGCCGACCTATGTAGAAGAAGAGTAAATCTTCTCATTGTTTGTGGTTTGCTTTGGGCGTTCCCTGGGAGATGAGTTATAGATTCCGATCTACTACTGCTGCTTTGCTGTATCCCATGGACCTTCCCATTGACGATGAAAAACAGAAATTGCGTCAGAATTTAATACAAAAGGCTCAATTCCGACTTAAGTACAAGATGAGTAAATCTTCTCATTGCTTGTGGTTTGCTTTGAGCGTTTGCTGGGAGATCAGTATTTAATTCCGATGCACTACTGCCGATTTTCTCTATTCCGTGGACCTTCACATTGACGATGAAACACAGAAATTGCGTCGAGATTTAATGCAAAGGCTACAATCTTGACTTAAGTACAAGAAGAGTAAATCTTCTCATCGTTTGTGGTTTGCTTTGAGCGTTTCCTGGGGAATCAGTATTAGATTCCGATGCACTACTGCAGCTTTACTCTATCACTTGGACCTTCACATTGCCGATGAAACACAGATTTTGCGTCGGGATTTAATCCAAAAGGCACAATGGCCGTTTAAGTACAAGAAGAGTAAATCTTCTCAATGTTTCTGGTTTTTTTTGAGCTGTTCCTGGGAGATAAGTTTTATATTCCGATACACTACTGCAGCTTTGCTCTATCCCTAGGACCTTCTCATTGACGATGAAACACAGAAATTGCGTCGGAGTTTAATCCAAACGGCACAATGCCGACTCACGTACAAGAAGAGCAAATCTTCACATTGATTGTGGTTTGCTTGGAGCGTATCCTGTGAGATCAGTATTAGATTCCGATGCACTACTGCAGCTTTATTCATTCGCTTGGACCTTCAAAATTACGATGAAACACAGATATAGCGTGGGGAATTAATACAAAAAGCACTATGCCGACTTAATTACAAGAAGAGTAAGTCTTCTCATTGTTTCTGGTTTGCTTGTAGCGTTTCCTGGGAGATCAGTATGAGATTCCGATGCACAACTGCAGATTTACTCCTATACCTTGCGCTTTCACATTGTCGATGAAACATAGAAATTACGTCGGGATTTAATACAAACCTCACAAAGGCGGCATAAGTACAAGAAGAGTATATCTTCTCATTGTTTGTGGTTAGTTTTAAGCGTTTCGTGGGTGACCAGTATTAGATTCCGGTGCACTACTGCAGCTTTACTCTATCCCTTGGACCTTCACATTGACGATGAAAGACAGAAATTGCGTCGGGATTTAATGCAAGAGGCACAATGCCGACTTAAGTACAAGAATAGTAAATCTTCTCAATGTTTGTCGTTTGCTTTGTGCGTTTCCTGGGATATCAGTATTAGATTCCGATGCACTACTGTAGCTTTACTCTATCACTTGGACCTTCACATTGACGATGAAACACAGAAATTGCGGCGGGATATAATACAAAAGGCACAATGCAGACTTAAGTACAAGAAGAGTAAATCTTCTCATAGTTTGTGGGTTCCTCTGAGCGTTTTGTGGGAGATCAGTATTAGATTCCGATTCACTACTGCAGAATTACTGTATCCCTTGGACCTTCACATTGACGATGAAACTCAGATTTTGCGACAGGATTTAAAGCATAAGGCATAATGCCGACTTAAGTACAAGAAGAATAAATCTTCTCATTATTTCTTGGTTGCTTTGAGCGTTTCCTGGAAGATCAGAATAATATTCCGATGCATTACTGCAGCTTTACTCTATGCCTAGGACCTTCACAATGACGATGAAAGACAGAAACTGGGTCGGGATTTAATACAAAAGGCACAATGCCGACCTAAGTACAGGAAGAGTAAATCTTTTCATTGTTTGTGGTTTGCTTTGAGAGTCTCCTGGGAAATCAGTATTAGATTCCGATGCACTACTGCAGCTTTACTCTATCCCTTGGACCTTCACATTGACGGTGAAACACAGAAATTGCTTCGGGATTTAATACAAAAGGCACAATGCCGACTTAAGTACAAGAAGAGTAAATCTTCTCATTGTTTGTGGTTTACTTTGAGCGTTTACTGGGAGATCAGTATTAGATTCCGATGCACTACTGCAGCTTCACTCTACCCCTTGGACCTTCACAATGACGATGAAAGACAGAAATTGCGTCGGGATTTAATACAAAAGGCACAATGGCGACCTAAGTACAGGAAGAGTAAATCTTTTCATAGTTTGTGGTTTGCTTTGAGCGTCTCCTGGGAAATCATTATTTGATTCCGATGCACTATTACAGCTTTACTCTATCCCTTGGACCTTCACATTGACGATAAAACACAGATATTGCGTCGGAATTTAATGCAAAAGGCACAATGCCGACTTAAGTACAAGAAGAGTAAATCTGCTCATTGTTTGTGGTTTGTTTTGAGCGATTTCTGGGAGATCAGTATTAGATTCCGATGCACTACTGCAGCTTTACTCTATCCCTTGGACCATCACATTGACGATGAAACACAGAAATTGCGTCGGGATTTAATACAAAAGGCACAATACCGAACTAAGTACAAGAAGAGTCAATCTTCTCATTGTTTGTGGTTTGCTTTGAGCGTTTCCTGGGAATTCAGTATTAGATTCCGATGCACTACTGCAGCTTTACTCTATCACTTGGACCTTCACATTGCCGATGAAACAAAGATTTTGCTTTGGGATTTAGTATAAAAGGCACAATGCCGATTTCATTACAAGAAGAGTAAATCTTCTCAATGTTTCTGTTTTGCTTTGAGCGTTTCCTGGGAGATAAGTATTATATTCCGATGCACAACTGCAGCTTTACTCTATCCCTTGGACCTTCCCATTGACGATTAAACACAGAAATTGCATCGGGATTTAATACAAACGGCACAATGCCGACTAAAGTACAAGAAGAGCAAATCTTCACATTGTTTGTGGTTTCCTTGGAGCGTTTCCTGGGAGATCAGTATTACATTCCGATGCACTACTGCTGCTTTACTCTATCCCTTGGACTTCAAATTGACGATGAAACACAGATATAGCGTCGGGATTTGATACAAAAAGATCAATGACGACTTAGGTACAAGAAGAGTAAATCTTCTCAATGTTTCTGGTTTGCTTATAACGATTACTTGGAGATCATTATTAGATTTCGATGCACTACTGCAGATTTACTCCTATACCTTGGACCTTTACATTGACGATGAAACACAGAAATTACGTCGTGACTTAATACAGAAGTCACAAAGCCGGCATAAGTACAAGAAGAGTAAATCTTCTCATTGATTGTGGTTTGCTTTGAGCGTTTCCTGGGAGATCAGTATTAGATTCCGATGCACTACTGCAGATTTACTCCTATTCCTTGGACCTTCACATTTACGATGAAACACAGAAATTGTGTCGGGATTTAATACAAGAGTTACAAGGCCAGCTTAAGTGCAAGAAGAGTAAATCTTTTCATTGCTTGTGGTTTGCCTTGTGCGTTTCCTGGGAGATCAGTATTAGTTTGCGGTGCACTACTACAGCCTTACTCTATCCCTTGGACCCTCAGATTGACGATGAAACACAGAAATCGCGTTGGGATTTAATACAAAAGGCACAATGCCGACTTAAGTACGAGAAGAGTAAATCTTTTCATTGTGTGTGGTTTGCTTTGAGCAATTCCTGGGAGATCAGAAACAGATTCCGATGCACTACTGCAGCTTTACTCTATCCCTAGGTCCTTCACATTGACGATAAAACACAGAAATTGCGTCGGGATGTATAACAAATGGCACAATGCCGACTTAAATACAAGAAGAGTAAATCATATCATTGTTACTTGTTTGCTTTGAGCGTTTCCTGGGAGTTCAATATTAGATTCCGATGCACTACTGCAGCTTTACTCTATCACTTGGACCTTCTCGTTGACGATGAAACACAGAAATTGCGTCGGGATTTAATACAAAAGGCACAATACCGAACTAAGTACAAGAAGAGTCAATCTTCTCATTGTTTGTGGTTTGCTTTGAGCGTTTCCTGGGAATTCAGTATTAGATTCCGATGCACTACTGCAGCTTTACTCTATCACTTGGACCTTCACATTGCCGATGAAACAAAGATTTTGCTTTGGGATTTAATATAAAAGGCACAATGCCGATTTCATTACAAGAAGAGTAAATCTTCTCAATTTTTCTGTTTTGCTTTGAGCGTTTCCTGGGAGATAAGTATTATATTCCGATGCACTACTGCGGCTTTACTCTATCCCTTGGACCTTCCCATTGACGAAGAAACACAGAAATTGCATCGGGATTTAATACAAACGGCACAATGCCGACTAAAGTACAAGAAGAGCAAATCTTCACATTGTTTGTGGTTTCCTTGGAGCGTTTCCTGGGAGATATGTATTAGATTCCGATGCAATACTGAAGCATTACTCTTTCCCTTGGACCTTCACATTGACGATGAAAGACAGAAATTGTGTCGGGATTTAATACAAAAAGCACAATGCCGAGCTAACTACAAGATGAGTAAATCTTGGCAGTGTTTGTGGTTTGTTTTGAGCGCCTCTTGTGAAATCACTATTAGATTCTGATGCACTACTGCAGCTTTACTCTATCCCTTGGACCTTCCCATTGACGATGAAACACAGAAGTAGCGTCGGGAATTAATGCAAAAGGCACAATGCTGTCTTAAGTACAAGAAGAGTAAATCTTCTCACTGTTTGTGGTTTGCTTTGAGGGTTTTCCTGGGAGATCAGTATTACATTCCGATGCACTACAGCAGCTTTACTCTATCCCTTGGACCATCCCATTGACGATGAAACACAGAAATTGTGTCGGGATTTAAAACAAAAGGCACAAAGCCGACTTAAGTACAAGAAGGGTAAATCTTCTCATTGCTTGTGGTTAGCTTTGAGCGTATCCTGGGTGATCACTATTTGATTCCGATGCACCACTGCAGATTTACTCTATCCCTTGGACCTTCACATTGAAGATGAAAGACAGAAATTGCGTCGGGATATAACAGAGAAGGCACGATGCCGACCTAAGTACAAGAAGCGTTAATCTTCTCTTTGCCGGCAGCGGGGTCCGTGCAGTTCTGGCGCAGCAGTACGGAACTGCGGGACTGCTACGGTCGCAGGTTCGAATCCTGTCTCGGGCATGGGTGTGTGTGATGACCTTAGGTTAGTTAGGTTTTAAGTAGTTCTAAGTTCTAGGGGCTTATTACCTAAGATGTTGAGTCCCATAGTGCTCAGAGCCAATTTTTTTCTTTGTCCGTGGTTGGTTTTGAGCGTCTCCTGGGAAATCAGTCTTAGATTCCGATGCAGTACTGCAGCTTTACTCTACCCTTGGACCTTCCCGTTGACGATGAAACACAGAATTTGCGCCGGGATTTAAAACAAAAGGGACAATTCCACCTTAAGTACAAGAAGAGTAAATCTTTTCATTGTTTGTGGTTTGCTTTGAGCGTTTCCTGGGAGATCAGTACTTGATTCCGATGCACTACTGCAGCTTTACTCAATCCCATGGACCTTCCCATTGACGATGAAACACAGAAATTGCGTCGGGATTTAATACAAAAGGCACAATACCGAACTAAGTACAAGAAGAGTCAATCTTCTCATTGTTTGTGGTTTGCTTTGAGCGTTTCCTGGGAGATCAGTATTAGATTCCGATGCACTACTGGAGCTTTACACTATCCCTTGATCGTTCATATTGACGATGAAACAAGAAATAGGTTCGGGATTTAATACAAAAGGCACAATGCCTACTTAAGTACAAGAAGAGAAAATCTTCTCATTGTTTGTGGTTTGTTTTGAGCGTCTCCTGGGAAATCAGTCATAGATTCTGAAACACTACTGCAGTTTTTCTCTACACATGGACCTTGCCATTAACGATGAAAAATTGAATTAGCGTCGGGATTTAATACAAAAGGCACAATGCCGACTTCATTACAAGAAGAGTATGTCTTCTCACTGTCTGTGGTTTGCTTCGAACGTTTGCTGGGAGATCAGTATTAGATTCCGATGCACAACTGCAGCTTTACTCTATCCCTTGAACGTTCAAATTGACGATGAAACAAGAAATAGCTTCGGGATATAATACAAAAGGCACAATGCCGACTTAAGTACAAGAAGAGTAAATGTTATCATTGTTACTGGTTTGCGTTGAGCGTTTCCTGGGAGATCAGTATTAGATTCCGTTACACTACTGCAGCTTTACCCTATCCCTTAGACCTTCACATTGGCGATTAAACACAGATATTGCGTCGGGATTTAATACAAATGGCACAATGCTGACTTAAGTAAAAGTAGAGTAAATCTTCTCATTGTTTGTGATTTGCTTCGAGCGTTTCCTGGGAGATAAGTATTAGATGCCGATGCACTACTGCAGCTTTACTCTATCCCTTGGACATTCACATTGACGATGAAAGACCGATATTGCGTCGGGATTTAATACAAAAGGCACAATGCCGACCTAAGTACAAGACGAGTAAATCTTCTCATTGTTTGTGGTTTGCTTTGAGCGTCTCCTGGGAAATCAGTATTAGATTCCGATGCACTACTGCAGCTTTACTCTAACCCTTGGACCTTCCCACTGACGATGAAACACAGAAGTTGCGTCGCGATTTAATACAAAAGGCACAATGCCGACTTCATTGCAAGAAGAGTAAGTCTTCTCATTGTTTGTTGATTTCTTTGAGCGTTTCCTGGGAGATCAGTACTAGATTCCGATGCACTACGGCAGCTTTACTCTATCCCTTGGACCTACTCATTGACGATGAAACACAGAAATTGCGTCGGGATTTAATACAAAAGGCACAATGCCGACCTATGTAGAAGAAGAGTAAATCTTCTCATTGTTTGTGGTTTGCTTTGGGCGTTCCCTGGGAGATGAGTTATAGATTCCGATCTACTACTGCTGCTTTGCTGTATCCCTTGGACCTTCCCATTGACGATGAAAAACAGAAATTGCGTCAGAATTTAATACAAAAGGCTCAATTCCGGCTTAAGTACAAGATGAGTAAATCTTCTCATTGCTTGTGGTTTGCTTTGAGCGTTTGCTGGGAGATCAGTATTTAATTCCGATGCACTACTGCAGCTTTATTCATTCGCTTGGACCTTCAAAATTACGATGAAACACAGATATAGCGTGGGGAATTAATACAAAAAGCACTATGCCGACTTAAATACAAGAAGAGTAAGTCATCTCATTGTTTCTGGTTTGCTTGTAGCATTTCCTGGGAGATCAGTATGAGATTCCGATGCACAACTGCAGATTTACTCCTATACCTTGGACTTTCACATTGTCGATGAAACATAGACATTACGTCGGGATTTAATACAAACCTCACAAAGGCGGCATAAGTACAAGAAGAGTATATCTTCTCATTGTTTGTGGTTAGTTTTAAGCGTTTCGTGGGTGACCAGTATTAGATTCCGGTGCACTACTGCAGCTTTACTCTATCCCTTGGACCTTCACATTGACGATGAAAGACAGAAATTGCGTCGGGATTTAATGCAAGAGGCACAATGCCGACTTAAGTACAAGAATAGTAAATCTTCCCAATGTTTGTCGTTTGCTTTGTGCGTTTCCTGGGATATCAGTATTAGATTCCGATGCACTACTGTAGCTTTACTCTGTCACTTGGACCCTCACATTGACGATGAAACACAGAAATTGCGGCGGGATATAATACAAAAGGCACAATGCAGACTTAAGTACAAGAAGAGTAAATCTTCTCATAGTTTGTGGGTTCCTCTGAGCGTTTTCTGGGAGATCAGTATTAGATTCCGATTCACTAGTGCAGAATTACTGTATCCCTTGGACCTTCACATTGACGATGAAACTCAGATTTTGCGACAGGATTTAAAGCATAAGGCATAATGCCGATTTAAGTACAAGAAGAATAAATCTTCTCATTATTTCTTGGTTGCTTTGAGCGTTTCCTGGAAGATCAGAATAATATTCCGATGCATTACTGCAGCTTTACTCTATCCCTAGGACCTTCACAATGACGATGAAAGACAGAAATTGGGTCGGGATTTAATACAAAAGGCACAATGCCGACCTAAGTACAGGAAGAGTAAATCTTTTCATTGTTTGTGGTTTGCTTTGAGAGTCTCCTGGGAAATCAGTATTAGATTCCGATGCACTACTGCAGCTTTACTCTATCCCTTGGACCTTCACATTGACGGTGAAACACAGAAATTGCTTCGGGATTTAAAACAAAAGGCACAATGCCGACTCGAGTACAAGAAGAGTAAATCTTCTCATTGTTTGTGGTTTACTTTGAGCGTTTACTGGGAGATCAGTATTAGATTCCGATGCACTACTGCAGCTTCACTCTACCCCTTGGACCTTCACAATGACGATGAAAGACAGAAATTGCGTCGGGATTTAATACAAAAGGCACAATGGCGACCTAAGTACAGGAAGAGTAAATCTTTTCATAGTTTGTGGTTTGCTTTGAGCGTCTCCTGGGGAATTATTATTTGATTCCGATGCACTATTACAGCTTTACTCTATCCCTTGGACCTTCACATTGACGATAAAACACAGATATTGCGTCGGAATTTAATGCAAAAGGCACAATGCCGACTTAAGTACAAGAAGAGTAAATCTTCTCATTGTTTGTGGTTTGCATTGAGCGTTTCCTGGGAGATCAGTATTAGATTCCGATGCACTACTGCAGCTTTACTCTATCCCTTGTACCTTCCCATTGACGATGAAACACAGAAGTTGCTTCGGAATTTAATACAAAAGGCACAATGCCGACTTAAGTACAAGAAGTGCAAATCTTCACATTGTTTGTGGTTTGCTTGGAGCGTTTCCTGGGAGATCAGTATTAAATTCCGCTGCACTACTGCTGCTTTACTCAATCCGTTGCATCGTCTATTTGAAGATGAAAGACAGAAATTGGATCGGAATTTAATACAAAAGGCACAATGCCGACTTAAGTAGAAGAAGAATAAATCTTCTCATAGTTTGTGGTATGCTTTGAGTGTTTCCTGCTAGATCAGTATTAGATTCAGATGCACTACTGCAGCTTTCCTCTATCCCTTGGACCTTCCCATTGACGATGAAACACAGAAGTTGCGTCGTAATTTAATACAAAAGGCACAATGCCGGCATAAGTACAACAGGAGTAAATCTTCTCATTGTTTGTGGTTTGCTTTGAGCGTGTCCTGGGAGAACAGTACTAGATTCCGACGCACTACTGCAGTTTTACTGTATCGCTTGGACCTTCACATTGCCGATGAATCACAGATTTTGCGTCGGGATTTAATACAAAAGGCACAGTGCCTACTCAAGCTGAAGAAGAGTAAATCTTCTGATTGTTTGTGGTTTGTTTTGAGCGATTTCTGGGAGATCAGTATTAGATTCCGATGCACTACTGCAGCTTTACTGTATCCCTTGGACCATCACATTGACGATGAAAGACAGAAATTGCGTCGGGATTTAATACAAAAGGCACAATACCGAACTAAGTACAAGAAGAGTCAATCTTCTCATTGTTTGTGGTTTGCTTTGAGCGTTTCCTGGGAATTCAGTATTAGATTCCGATGCACTACTGCAGCTTTACTCTATCACTTGGACCTTCATATTGCCGATGAAACAAAGATTTTGCTTTGGGATTTAATATAAAAGGCACAATGCCGATTTCATTACAAGAAGAGTAAATCTTCTCAATGTTTCTGTTTTGCTTTGAGCGTTTCCTGGGAGATAAGTATTATATTCCGATGCACTACTGCAGCTTTACTCTATCCCTTGGACCTTCCCATTGACGATTAAACACAGAAATTGCATCGGGATTTAATACAAACGGCACAATGCCGACTAAAGTACAAGAAGAGCAAATCTTCACATTGTTTGTGGTTTCCTTGGAGCGTTTCCTGGGAGATCAGTATTACATTCCGATGCACTACTGCTGCTTTACTCTATCCCTTGGACTTCAAATTGACGATGAAACACAGATATAGCGTCGGGATTTGATACAAAAAGATCAATGACGTTTTAGGTATAAGAAGAGTAAATCTTCTCAATGTTTCTGGTTTGCTTATAACGATTACTGGGAGATCATTATTAGATTTCGATGCACTACTGCAGATTTACTCCTATACCTTGGACCTTTACATTGACGATGAAACACAGAAATTACGTCGTGACTTAATACAGTAGTCACAAAGCCGGCATAAGTACAAGAAGAGTAAATCTTCTCATTGATTGTGGTTTGCTTTGAGCGTTTCCTGGGAGATCAGTATTAGATTCCGATGCACTACTGCAGATTTACTCCTATTCCTTATGCCTTCACATTTACGATGAAACACAGAAATTGTGTCGGGATTTAATACAAGAGTTACAAGGCCAGCTTAAGTACAAGAAGAGTAAATCTTTTCATTGCTTGTGGTTTGCCTTGTGCGTTTCCTGGGAGATCAGTATTAGTTTGCGGTGCACTACTACAGCCTTACTCTATCCCTTGGACCCTCAGATTGACGATGAAACACAGAAATCGCGTTGGGATTTAATACAAAAGGCACAATGCCGACTTAAGTACAAGATGAGTAAATCTTTTCATTGTGTGTGGTTTGCTTTGAGCAATTCCTGGGAGATCAGAAATAGATTCCGATGCACTACTGCAGCTTTACTCTATCCCTAGGTCCTTCACATTGACGATAAAACACAGAAATTGCGTCGGGATGTATAACAAATGGCACAATGCCGACTTAAATACAAGAAGAGTAAATCATATCATTGTTACTTGTTTGCTTTGAGCGTTTCCTGGGAGTTCAATATTAGATTCCGATGCACTACTGCAGCTTTACTCTATCACTTGGACCTTCTCGTTGACGATGAAACACAGAAATTGCGTCGGGATTTAATACAAAAGGCACAATACCGAACTAAGTACAAGAAGAGTCAATCTTCTCATTGTTTGTGGTTTGCTTTGAGCGTTTCCTGGGAATTCAGTATTAGATTCCGATGCACTACTGCAGCTTTACTCTATCACTTGGACCTTCACATTGACGATGAAAGACAGAAATTGCGTCGGGATTTAATAGAATTGGGACAATGGCGACTTAAGTACAAGAATAGTACATCTTTTCTTTGTTTGTGGTTTGCTTTGAGCGTTTCCTGGGAGATCAGTATTAGATTCCGATGCACTACTGCAGCTTCACTCTATCCCTAGGACATTCACATTGACGATGAAACACAGAAATTGCGCCGGGATTTAATACAAAAGGCACAATGCCGACTTAAGTACAAGAAGAGTAAATGTTATCATTGTTACTGGTTTGCTTTGAGCGTTTCCTGGGAGGTCAGTATTAGATTCCGCTGCACTACTGCTGCTTTACTCTATCGCTTGGACTTTCAAATTGACGATGAAACACTCAAATTGCGTCGGGATTTAATACAAAAGGCAAAAAGCCGACTAAAGTGCAGGAAAAGTAAATCTTCTCATTGCTTGTGGTTAGCTTTGAGCGTATCCTGGGTGATTAGTATTTGATTCCTATGCACCACTGAAGATCTACTCTATCCCTTGGACCTTCACATTGACGATGTAAGACAGAAATTGCGTCGGGATATAACAGAGAAGGCACAATGCCGACCTAAGTACAAGAAGCGTAAATCTTCTCATTGCTGGCCGCTGTGTCCTTGCAGTTCTGGCGCAGCAGTACGGAACCGCGGGCCTGCTACGGTCGCAGATTCGAATCATGCTTCGGGCATGGGTATGTGTGATGTCCTTAGGTTAGTTAGGTTTTAAGTAGTTCTAAGTTCTAGGGGACTTATTACCTAAGATGTTGGGTCCCATAGTGCTCAGAGCCATTTTTTTTTCTTCTCATTGTCTGTGGTTGGTTTTGAGCGTCTCCTGTGTTGTGTCGGTATCTGGGCCGACACCGTGAAGTTGAGATGGCTGAAAAGGCAAGCTAGACTAACGCAGACGGGCGTGAAGTACTGGAACAGGAACGTAATTAATGTTAGGAAGAAAAGTACGGAGCAGGTTTAATACTTAACTTTACTGAATCATGGTGGTACATCGATCTTGACGATACACAGGAGACTTTAAGTACAATCACTGTATGGCTAATGGCGCCTTGCTAGTTCGTAGCCATTAACTTAGCTGATGGCTATTCTGTCTCTCGGCTAATGAGAGAGAAAGGCTTCGTACGTCTGGTCGGTAGCTAGGTTCTCGTACAACTGGGGCGAGTGCTCTCTCGTATCACGAGACCTGCCTTGGTGGTGGCGCTAGGTCTGCGATTACACAGTGGCGACATGCGGGTCCGACATGTACTAAATGGACCGCGGCCGATTTAAGCTACCACCTAGCAAGTGTGGTGTCTGGCGGTGACACCACATTCCTCCCCCGCAAATCGGCGTACGGTTGTGTGATAAGGCTTCCGCCCGCCGTGGGGAGGACCACATGTTGACGTATGCGATGAGGTGGGGAGCCTAACAACAGGCGAGGCTGTGCCACCCGCACACGGCCATTCGGTCCGAGGGGAGCTAGGAAACGCCTGAAAAACTAGTCCAGGGTGCACGTCAACATGCGGTGTATGCGCCCGTAAAGAGACAGGAGGGACCGAAGGATCAACCTCCATTGCGTCGGGGTAGCCGACGCGCGATGACGTCATGTGGTCCGGAGCGGGCGGGAGTTCCATGGCGGAGGACAGCTGGTCACGGGAAGCGATCGGCGGCGCGTGACCCTGGGAGGCGCTTGGCGGCAGCAACGAAGCGTCGAATGCGGGCGGCGCCGGCGGGAGAACAAGCGGCGGCGGCGGCGGCTGCTGCTGCTGCGGCGGCGGCGGCGCGTCGCCATGGGGCAAAATGGAAGGCATCGTCGGTAACACCTGGGGATGAGGCGAGCCAGTAGATGGGTTCCCACTGCGCTGACCGGACGGCACCGTCGCTGAAAGCAGACGGGGAGCGGCAGAACCCGAGCGACGACAGAGGCGCAGCTGATTGAGATGCCGACGCACCTCACCAGAGGCCCCCAAAACCAAATACATCGCGCGGCCGAGGCAGCGAAGAATGCGCCCTGCGAGCCAACGCCGTGAACCTCGATAGTTGCGATAAAATACAACGTCGCCTGGTGCAAAAGCAGGAGTCTGCCGCTGCACAGGAACCTGATGCGGCGGATGCAGCAAAGACATCAAGGTGCGATGAGGACGACCGTGGAGCAACTCAGCCGGCGAGCGACCATCTCGGGGCTGAGAGCGATACGAAGACAAAAAGAGCAACAATGCGTCCTCCAGAGAATGCGACTCTTTCAATTTCAACATCTGTGACTTGAACGTCCGGACCAATCGTTCAGCGGCACCGTTGGACTGAGGCGAAAACGGCGCGGATGTCAGATGTTGAATACCATTGGCCTGGCAGAATGACTGAAATTCTGCGGACATGAATTGTGGGCCATTGTCGGAAACAATAGTCTGCGGAAGACATTCAATGCAAAAGATAGCAGACAACGCTTGGATGGTGGCGGAGGACGTCGTGGAAGACATCCGGACAACAAAAGGAAAATTACTGAAGGCGTCGACCAGAACCAACCATTGAGCATTCCAGAATGGACCAGCAAAATCAATGTGCAAGCGTTGCCAAGGGGAAGTGGCTTTTGGCCACGCAAAGACTTTCCGCGGCGGTGCGGACTGTTGGTCGGCACACGCCAGGCACGAAGAACACATATTCGTAATCGCAGCATCGATTCCGAACCAAGTACATTGCTGACGAGCAAGTTGTTTCGTTCGCACTATACCCCAATGTCCTTGGTGAAGAAGCCGTAAAACAGAGGACTGTAACGAACGTGGGACCACGACTCTGGACTGATCATTATCAGAACGCAACAACAAAACACCACGTCGAACAAAAAGTCTCTCCTTGTGAGCAAAAAATCGGCGAACCAACGGATCCTCGATCCGAGACTTTGACAAAGGCCATTGCGTAGCAACAAAACGTAAAACAGTAGCAAGGACAGGGTCAGCAGCTGTGGCTGTAGCGACACGACGAAAATCAATCGGAAACGATTCGACCACTTCATCGGTTTCCGAATCAAGGAACATGCAAGCAAGTTCGGAAGAATCGAATGCTTTATCCTCAGCAACAGGCAAACGGACAACGCATCGGCGTTTCCGTGCTTAGCAGTGGACCGATACAAGATATCGTAGCGGTACTGCGAGAGGAAAATAGACCAGCGAATGAATTTCTGCGCTGTACGTGGAGGTACAGGCTTGGTCGGATGAAAAAGCGATGTCAAAGGTTTGTGGTCTGTGATGATGGTAAAGTGACGACCATACAAGAAATCATGGAACTTAGTAACACCAAACACGAGAGCCAAAGCTTCTTTCTCTATCTGTGAATAATTTCTTTGCGCAGACGAGAGCAATTTGGACGCAAAGGCAATAGGGCGATCATGGGAGCAAACTTTGTGCTCAAGCACAGCACCGATCCCGAAATCCGATGCATCTACCATCAACAAAAGGGGTTTCTGGGGATCGAATGGCGTAAGGCAAGTATTAGAAAGCAACGCCGATTTCAACTGGCGAAAGGCGCGTTCACATTCCGTCGTCCAGAGAAACGGAACACCTGTACGGCGTAAGCGATGAAGCGGAGCTGAAATGAAAGAGGCATGGCGCAAATTCACTCACACCTTGTGATTCTACATTGTGCAATGTTCTTGCGACCTCCTGACGCAATGCGTGGGGAACATTGCGCGCTCGGAAAAATTTCGGTTGCGCGTTTCCTTCCAGTTCCAAATGTGCTTCATAGTTTTTAGCGCAACCTAAGCCCGGTGCAAAAATGTCTGCAAATTCGTCACACAGCCGAGAAACACTGTCTGTAGGCACAGTCTGATTCACTGATAGGACCTGATTTACAATAGACATGTTAAACAACTGAAATAAATCTAGACCAAACAAGTTCACTGCAGAAGAAGAACGAAGAACGTAAAATGACACAAGTTTTGTTTGTCCCTTGTATGTTGCAAGAAGGCTGCACTGTCCTAACACAGGAATTTTCTGTCCGGAATATGTAGTTAGCTTAACATTCGCGGAACGCAACGGAGGTTTGCCCAGTTGTATGTATGTGTCATGATTGAGCAATGAAACTGCAGCTCCGGTATCGAGCTGGAATGGTATCACTTTGCCTTCAAAGTCTAAGTCCACAAAAAGTTTATTGTCCTGCTGACGACAAGAGCGACTGTTTTGTGCAATGGGAACAGATACTGGTACAGAATCACTTGCTAATTGACGTGATTTCCGGCGACGTCGACGCACAGTTTTTGTGGGACGAACACAGTTACTGTGAGAGAAAGTGTCACTGGACGAAGTGGAATTAACGACATGAATGTCCATAGGCGAAGGTCCACGAGCCTGAGTGTCCTTGGTACGATTCCGGCGCGAAGCAAAGGGTCTGGAATGATAGTGATTGTCTGATCTGAGCTGTTTCTGGCAAACACTTTGAACATGTCCTTTCTTATTGCAGAAAAAGCAAATAGCTTGGCGTGACGGGCAATGTTCACGCGAATGTCTAGTAGCACACCGCGGGCACGATTTCACTACATTTGTGGGCTGGCGCGGCACACGTGGCTTAGCGCGCGGCGGCAGCTGTGCGGACGTGCGCGAGGCCCGGTTACCGGGCCGCGCAGCGCGTCCAGCGGGCCGGTTAATGTTACACACGGCTGGCGAAGTTTCAAAAGATTCCTGAGCACAGTCAAGTGTGTCCTGTCTATCCAATATGTCTATCACTTGTTGAAGGGAGGGATTAACTAGTTTCAAAATTTGCTCCCGTATGCGAACATCAGAAACGTTCTGTGCAATTGCATCACGCACCATTGTATCTGAATAAGAAAGACCACAGTCACATTCAAAGGCACAGTCCCTAGTAAGTCCTTGCAATGTTGCTACCCACTCCCTATTAGTTTGACCGGCCGTACGTTTTGTACGAAAGAACGTATACCGTTTTGCAACCACATTAACTGTTTCCTTGAAATAGGCATCTAAAGCAGACAAAATTTCCTCGTAGGACAGAGTTGCTACGTCGCGTCGGGGAAACAATTTCACTATCACACGGTATGTGGACACACCGACACAAGAAAGCAAAAACGGCTGCCGCTCTTTACCTTGAATTCTGTAGGCTGCTAGATGAAAGTTGAACTGGCGAGACCACTCGTGCGAGGTCTCATCGGCTGCCACATATGGTCGAAAGGGAGGTGCAACAGCGTTTAGTGGCAGCGGTAGCGAAGAAGCGGCGGCGGCCGCATCGGTGTGCAGCGCACGTTGACCCTGGACGAGCTGTCCAAGGGCATCCAATAACGCCTGCGTCTGCTGATTCTGCAAGCGATAAAATTCGGACAGTACTTCTGGAGATTGTGGCGAAGCCATGACACAATTAAATGTAAGCAATCAGAAAGAACTCTGTTCCCTCGTCGCCAATGTTGTGTCGGTATCTGGGCCGACACCGTGAAGTTGAGATGGCTGAAAAGGCAAGCTAGACTAACGCAGACGGGCGTGAAGTACTGGAACAGGATACGTAATTAATGTTAGGAAGAAAAGTACAGAGCAGGTTTAATACTTAACTTTACTCAATCATGGTGGTACATCGTTCTTGACGATACACAGGAGACTTTAAGTACAATCACTGTATGGCTAATGGCGCCTTGCTAGTTCGTAGCCATTAACTTAGCTGATGGCTATTCTGTCTCTCGGCTAATGAGAGAGAAAGGCTTCGTACATCTGGTCGGTAGCTAGGTTCTCGTACAACTGGGGCGAGTGCTCTCTCGTATCACGAGACCTGCCTTGGTGGTGGAGCTAGGTCTGCGATTACACAGTGGCGACACGCGGGTCCGACATGTACTAAATGGACCGCGGCCGATTTAAGCTACCACCTAGCAAGTGTGGTGTCTGGCGGTGACACCACATCCTGGGAAATCAGTATTAGATTCCGATGCACTACTGGAGTTTTACTCTACCCTTGGACCTTCCCATTGACGATGAAACACAGAATTTGCGACGGGATTTAATACAAAAGGCACAATGCCACCATAAGTACAAGAAGAGTAAATCTTCTCATTGTTTGTGGTTTGCTTTGAGCGTTTCCTGGGAGATCAGTACTTGATTCCGATGCACTACTGCAGCTATACTCAATCCCTTGGACATTCACATTGACGATGAAACACAGAAGTTGCGTCGGAATTTAATACAAAATGCACAATGCCGACTTAAGTACAAGAAGAGTAAATCTTCTCATTGTTTGTGGTTGCTTGGAGCGTTTCCTGGGAAATCAGTATTAGATTCCGATGCACTGCTGCAGCTTTACTCTATCCCGTGAACGTTCAAATTGACGATGAAACAAGAGATAGCTTCGGGATTTAATACAAAAGGCACAATGCCGACTTAAGTACAAGAAGAGTAAATCTTCTCATTGTTTGTGGTTAGTTTTGAGCGTCTCCTGGGAAATCAGTAATAGATTCTGATGCACTACTGCAGTTTTTCTCTACACTTGGACCTTGCCATTGACGTTGAAAAGTAGAATTAGCGTCGGGATTTAATACAACAGGGCACAATGCCGACTTATGTACAAGAAGAGTAAATCTTCTCATTGTTTGTGGTTTGCTTTGAGCGTTTCCTGGGAGATCAGTATTAGATTCCGATGCACAACTGCAGCTTTACTCCATCCCTTGAACGTTCAAATTGACGACGAAACAAGAATTAGCTTCGGGATATAATACAAAAGGCACAATGCCGACTTATGCACAAGAAGAGTAAATGTTATCATTGTTACTGGTTTGCTTTGAGCGTTTCCTGGGAGATCATTATTAGATTCCGTTGCACTACTGCATGATTACACTATCCCTTGGACCTTCACATTGACGATGAAACACAGAAATTCCGTCGGGATTTAAGACAAAAGGCATATGGCCGACTTAAGTACAAGAAGAGTAAATCATCTAATTGTTTGTGGTTTGCTTTGAGCGTTTCCTGGGAGATCAGTATTAGATTCCGATGCACTACTTACGCTTTACTCTATCCCTTGGACCTTCACATTGACGATGCAACACTAAAATTGCGCCGGGATTTAAACAAAAGGCACAGTGCCGACCTAAGTACAAGAGGAGTAAATCTTCGGATTGTTTGTAGTTTGCTTTGAGCGTTTCCTTAAGGATCAGTAGTAGATTCCGATGCACTACTGCAGCTTTACTCTATCCCTAGGACATTCACATTGACGATGAAACACAGAAATTGCGTCAGGATTTAATACAAAAGGCACAATGCCAACTTAAGTACAAGAAGCGTAAATGTTGTCATTGTTACTGGTTTGCTTTGAGCGTTTAATGGGAGATCAGTATTAGATTCCGATGCACAACTGCAGCTTTACTCTATCCCTTAGAACTTCACATTGATGATGAGACAGAGAAATTGCGTCGGGATTCTATTCAAAAGGCACAATGCAGACAAGAAGAGTAAATCTTCTCATTGTTTGTGGTTTGCTTTGAGCGTTTCCTGGGACGTAAGTATTAGATTCCGATGCACTACTGCAGCTTTACTCTATCCCTTGGACATTCACATTGACGATGAAAGACAGATATTGCGTCGGGATTTAAGACAAAAGGCACAATGCCGACCTAAGTACAAGACGAGTAAATCTTCTCATTGTTTGTGGTTTGCTTTGAGCGTCTCCTTGGAATTCAGTATTAGATTCCGATGCACTACTGCAGCTTTACTCTAACACTTGGACCTTCCCATTGACGATGAAACACAGAAGTTGCGTCGGGATTTAATACAAAAGGCACAATGCCGACTTAAGTACAAGAAGAGCAAAATCCTCTCATTGTTTGTTGATTGCTTTGGGCGTTTCCTGAGAGATCAGTACTAGATTCCGATGCACTACTGCAGCTTTACTCTATCCCTTGAACCTTCTCATTGACGATGAAACACAGAAATTGCGTCGGGATTTAATACAAATGGCACAATGCCGACTTAAGTAGAAGAAGAGTAAATCTTCTCATTGTTTGTGGTTTGATTTGGGCGTTTCCTGGGAGATGAGTAATAGATTCCGGTCCACTACTGCAGCTTTGCTCTATCCTTTGGACCCTCCCATTGACGATGAAACCCAGAAATGGAGTCGGAATTTAAAACAAAAGGCACAACGCCGATTTAAGTACAAGAAGAGTAAATCTTCTCATTGTTCTGGATTGCTTTGAGCGTTTCCTGACAGATAAGTATTAGATTCCGATGCACTACTGCATGATTACTCTATCCCTTGGACCTTCACATTGATGATGAAAGACAGAAATTGCGTCGGGACTTAAAAAAAAGGCACAATGTCGACATAAGTACAAGAAGAGTAAATCTTCTCATTGTTTGTGCTTTGCATTGAGCGTTTCCAGGGAGATCAGTATTTGATTCCGATGCACTACTGCAGCTTTACTCTATAGCTTGAACGTTCAAATTGACGATGAACCCAGAAATAGCGTGGGGATTTAATACAAAAGGCTCAATTCCGACTTAAGTAAAAGAAGAGTAAATCTTCTCATTGCTTGTGGTTTGCTTTGAGCGTTTCCTGGGAGATCAGTATTTAAATCTGTTGCACTACTGCCGATTTTCTCTATCCCGTGGTCCTTCAGATTGACGATGAAACACAGAAATTGCGTCGAGATTTAATACAAAGGCCACAATGTTGACTTAAGTACAAGAAGAGTAAATCTTCTCGTTGTTTGTGGTTTGCTTTGAGCGTTTCCTGGGAGACCAGTATTAGATTCCGATGCACTACTTACGCTTTACTCTATCCCTTGGACCTTCACATTGACGATGAAATACTCAAATTGCGTCGGGATTTATCACAAAAGGCACAAAGATGACTTAAGTGAAAGAAGAGTAAATCTTCTCATTGCTTGTGGTTAGCTTGAGGGTATCCTGGGAGATCAGTATTAGATTCCAATGCACTACTGCAGATTTTCTCTATCCCTTGTACCTTCACATTGACGATGAAAAATAGAAATTGCGTAGGAATTAAAAAAAAAAGCACAATGCCGGTTTAGTACAAGAAGAGTAAATCCTCTAATTGTTTATGGTTTGCTTTGAGCGTTTCCTGGGAGATCAGTACTTGATTCCGATGCACTACTGCAGCTATACTCAATCCCTTGGACCTTCACATTGACGATGAAACACAGAAGTTGCGTCGGGATTTAATACAAAAGGCACAATGCCGACTTAAGTACAAGAAGAGTAAATCCTCCCATTGTTTGTGGTTAGTTTTGAGCGTCTCCTGGGAAATCAGTAATAGATTCTGATGCACTACTGCAGTTTTTCTCTACACTTGGACCTTGCCATTGACGTTGAAAAGTAGAATTAGCGTCGGGATTTAATACAACAGGGCACAATGCCGACTTATGTACAAGAAGAGTAAATCTTCTCATTGTTTGTGGTTTGCTTTGAGCGTTTCCTGGGAGATCAGTATTAGATTCCGATGCACAACTGCAGCTTTAATCCATCCCTTGAACGTTCAAATTGACGACGAAACAAGAAATAGCTTCGGGATATAATACAAAAGGCACAATGCCGACTTATGTACAAGAAGAGTAAATGTTATCATTGTTACTGGTTTGCTTTGAGCGTTTCCTGAGAGATCATTATTAGATTCCGTTGCACTACTGCAGCTTTACCCTATTCCTTAGACCTTCACATTGACGAGGAAACACGGACATTGCGTTGGGATGTAATACAAAAGGCACAATGCCGACGTAAGTACAAGAAAAGTAAATCTTCTCATTGTTTGTGGTTTGCTTTGAGCGTTTCCTGGGAGATAAGTATCAGATTCCGATGCACTACTGCAGCTTTACTCTATCCCTTGGACATTCACATTGACGATGAATCACAGAAGTTGCGTCGGGATTTAATACAAAAGTCACAATGCCGACTTAAGTACAAGAAGAGTTAATCTTCTCATTGTTTGTTGATTCCTTTGAGCGTTTCCTGGGAAGTAAGTATTAGATTCCGATGCACTACTGCAGCTTTACCCTATCCCTTAGACCATCTCATTGACGAGTGAACACGGACATTGCGTCGGTATTTAGTACAAAAAGCACAATGCCGACTTAAGTACAAGAAGAGGAAATCTTCTCACTGTTCCGGATTGCTTTGAGCGTTTCCTGAGAGATAAGTATTAGATTCCGATGCACTACTGCATGATTACACTATCCCTTGGTCCTTCACATTGACGATGAAAGACAGAAATTGCGTCGGGATTTAATAAAAAAGGCACAATGTCGACATAAGTACAAGAAGAGTAAATCTTCTCATTGTTTGTGGTTTGCTTTGAGCGTTTCCTGGGAGTTCAGTATTTGATTCCGATGCACTACTGCAGCTTTACTCTATAGCTTAAACGTTCAAATTGACGATGAAACCAGAAATAGCGTCGGGATTTAATACAAAAGGCTCAATTCCGACTTAAGTACAAGAAGAGTAAATCTTCTCATTGCTTGCGGTTTGCTTTGAGCGTTTCCTGGGAGATCAGTATTTAATTCAGATGCACTACTGCCGATTTTCTCTATCCCGTGGTCCTTCACATTGATGATGAAACACAGAAATTGCGTCGAGATTCAATACAAAGGCTACAATGTTGACTTAACGACAAGAAGAGTAAATCTTCTCATTGTTTGTGGTTTGCTTTGAGCGTTTCCTGGGAGATCAGTATTAGATTCCGATGCACTACTTACGCTTTACTCTATCCCTTGGACCTTCACATTGATGATGCAACACTAAAATTGCGCCGGGATTTAATACAAAAGGAACAGTGCCGACCTAAGTACAAGAAGAGTAAATCTTCGGATTGTTTGTAGTTTGCTTTGAGCGTTTCCTTAAGGATCAGTATTCGATTCCGATGCACTACTGCAGCTTTACTCTATCCCTAGGACATTCACATTGACGATGAAACACAGAAATTGCGTCAGGATTTAATACAAAAGGCACAATGCCAACTTAAGTACAAGAAGCGTAAATGTTATCATTGTTACTGGTTTGCTTTGAGCGTTTCCTGGGAGATCAGTATTAGATTCCGATGCACAACTGCATCTTCACTCTATCCCTTAGAACTTCACATTGATGATGAGACAGAGAAATTGCGTCGGGATTCAATTCAAAAGGCACAATGCAGACTTAAGTACAGGAAGAGTAAATTTTCTCAGTGTTTGTGGTTTGCTTTGAGCGTATCCATGGAGATATGTGTTAGATTCCGTTGCACTACTGCAGCATTACTCTATCCCTTGGACCTTCACATTGACGATGAAACACAGTAATTGCGTCGGGATTTAATACAAAAGGCACAATGCCGACTTAAGTAGAAGAAGAGTAAATCTTCTCATTGTATGTGGTTTGCTTTGAGCGTCTCCTGGGAGATCAGTATTAGATTCCGATGCACTACTACAGCTTTACTCTATCCCTTGGACCATCGCATTGACGATGAAACACAGGAATTGCGTCGGGATTCAATACAAAAGGCACAATGCCGACATAAGTACAAGAAAAGTAAATCTTCGCTTTGTTTGTGGTTTGCTTTGAGCGTTTCCTGGGAGATCAGTATTAGATTCCGAAGCACTACTGCAGATTTAATCTATGCCGTGGACCTTCACATTGACGTTTAAAAACAGAAATTGCGTCTGGATTTAAGGTACAGGCTACAATGCGACTTATGTATAAGAAGAGTAAATCATCTCATTGTTTGTGGTTTGCTTTGAGCGTTTCCTAGGAGATCAGTATTAGATTCCGATGCACTACTTCAGCTTTACTCTATCGCTTGGACCTTCAAATTGACGATGAAACGCTCAAATTGCGTCGGGATTTAATACAAAAGGCACAAAGCCGACTTAAGCACAAGAACAGTAAATCTTCTCATTGCTTATGGTTAGCTTTGAGCGTATCCTGGGTGATCAGTGTTTGATTCCGATGCACTACTGCAGATTTTTTCTACCCCTTGGACCTTCACATTGACGATCAAAGACAGAAATAGCGTCGGGATATAACAGAGAAGGCACAATGCCGACCTAAGTACAAGGAGCGTAAATCTTCTCATTGCTGGCCGCGGTGTCCGTGCAGTTCTGGCGCAGCAGTACGGAACCGCGGGTCTGCTACGGTCGCAGGTTTGAATGCTGCCTCAGGCATGGGTGTGTGTGATGTCCTTAGGTTAGTTAGGTTTTAAGTAGTTCTAAGTTCTAGGGGACTTATTACCTATGATGTTGAGTCCCATAGTGCTCAGAGCCACTTTTTTTCATCTCATTGTCTGTGGTTGGGTTTGAGCGACTCCTGGGAAATCAGTATTAGATTCCGATGCACTACTGCAGTTTTGCTCTACCCTTGGACCTTCACATTGAAGATGAAACACAAAAGTTGCGCCGCGATTTAATACAAAAGGCACAATGCCACCTTAAGTACAAGAAGAGTAAATCTTCTCATTGTTTGTGGTTTGCTTTGAGCGTTTCCTGGGAGATCAGTACTTGATTCCGATGCACTACTGCAGCTTTACTCAATCCCTTGGACCTTCACATTGACGATGAAACACAGAAGCTGCGTCGGGATTTAATACAAAAGGCACAATGCCGACTTAAGTACAAGAAGAGTAAATCTTCTCATTGTTTGTGGCTTGCTTTGAGCGATCCCTGGGAGATCAGTATTAGATTCCGATGCACTACTGAAGCTTTCCTCTATCCCTTGAACGTTCAAATTGACGATGAAACAAGAAATAGCGTCGGGATTTAATACAAAACGCACAATGAAAACTTAAGTACAAGAAGAGTAAATCTTCACAATGTTTGTGGTTTGTTTTGAGCGTCTCCTGGGAAATCAGTAATAGATTCTGATGCACTACTGCAGTTTTTCTCTACACTTGGACCTTGCCATTGACGATGAAAAATAGAATTAGCGTCGGGATTTAATACAAAAGGCACAATGCCGACTTAAGTACAAGAAGAGTTAATCTTCTCATTGTTTGTGGTTTGCTTTGAGCGTTTTACTGGGAGATCAGTATTAGGTTCCGATGCACAACTGCAGCTTTACTCTATCCCTTGAACGTTCAAATTGACGATGAAACAAGAAATAGCTTCGGGAAATAATACTAAAGGCAAAATGCGGATTTAAGTATAAGAACATTAAATGTTATCATTGTTACTGGTTTGTTTTGAGCGTTTCCTGTGAGATCAGTATTAGATTTCGATGCACTACTGCAGCTTTACCCTATCCCTTAGACCTTCACATTGACGATGAAACACAGATATTGCGCCGGGATTTAATACAAAAGGCACAATGCCGACTTACGTACAAGAAGAGTAAATCTTCTCATTGTTTGTGGTTTGCTTTGAGCATTTCCTGGGAGGTAAGTATTAGATTAAGATGCACTACTGCAGCTTTACTCTATCCCTTGGACATTCACATTGACGATGAAAGACAGATATTGCGTCGGGATTTAAGACAAAAGGCACAATGCCGACCTAAGTACAAGACGAGTAAATCTTCTCATTGTTTGTGCTTTGCTTTGAGCGTCTCCTTGGAAATCAGTATTAGATTCTGATGCACTACTGCAGCTTTACTCTAACACTTGGACCTTCCCATTGACGATGAAACACAGAAGTTGCGTCGGGATTTAATACAAAAGGCACAATGCCGACTTAAGTACAAGAAGAGTAAATCCTCTCATTGTTTGTTGATTGCTTTGGGCGTTTCCTGAGAGATCAGTACTAGATTCCGATGCACTACTGCAGCTTTACTCTATCCCTTGGACCTTCTCATTGACGATGAAACACATAAATTGCGTCGGGATTTAATACAAAAGGCACAATGCCGAGTTAAGTAGAAGAAGAGTAAATCTTCTCATTGTTTGTGGTTTGATTTGGGCGTTTCCTGGGAGATGAGTAATAGATTCCGGTCCACTACTGCAGCTTTGCTCTATCCCTTGGACCTTCCCATTGACGATGTAACACAGAAATTGCGTCGGAATTTAAAACAAAAGGCACAATGTCGACATAAGTACAAGAAGAGTAAATCTTCTCATTATTTGTGCTTTGCATTGAGCGATTCCAGGGAGATCAGTATTTGATTCCGATGCACTACTGCAGCTTTACTCTATAGCTTGAACGTTCAAATTGACAATGAACCCAGAAATAGCGTCGGGATTTAATACAAAAGGCTCAATTCCGACTTAAGTAAAAGAAGAGTAAATCTTCTCATTACTTGTGGTTTGCTTTGAGCGTTTCCTGGGAGATCAGTATTTAATTCTGATGCACTACTGCCGATTTTCTCTATCCCGTGGTCCTTCACATTGACGATGAAACACAGAAATTGCGTCGAGATTTAATACAAAGGCTACAATGTTGACTTAAGTACAAGAAGAGTAAATCTGCTCGTTGTTTGTGGTTTGCTTTGAGGGTTTCCTGGTAGACCAGTATTAGATTCCGATGCACTACTTACGCTTTACTCTATCCCTTGGACCTTCACATTGACGATGAAACACTCAAATTGCGTCGGGATTTATCACAAAAGGGCACAAAGCCGACTTAAGTGAAAGAAGAGTAAATCTTCTCATTGCTTGTGGTTAGCTTGAGGGTATCCTGGGAGATCAGTATTAGATTCCAATGCACTACTGCAGATTTACTCTATCCCTTGTACCTTCACATTGACGATGAAAAATAGAAATTGCGTAGGAATTTAAAAAAAAGCACAATGCCGGTTTAGTACAAGAAGAGTAAATGCTCTAATTGTTTATGGTTTGCTTTGAGCGTTTCCTGGGAGATCAGTATTAGATTCCGATGCACTACTGCAGCTTTACTCTATCCCTTGGACCTTCACATTGACGATGAAACACAAAAATTGCGTCGGGATTTAAGGCAAAAGGCATATGGCCGACTTAAGTACAAGAAGAGTAAATCTTGTCATTGTTTGTGGTTTGCTTTGAGCGTTTCCTGGGAGGTCAGTATTACATTCCGCTGCAGTACTGCTACTTTACTCTATTCCTTGGACCTTCACATTGACGATGAAACACAGAAATTGCGTAGGGATTTAATACAAGAATCATATTGCCGACCTATGTAGAAGAAGAGTAAATCATCCCATTGTCTGTGTTTTGCTTTGAGCGTTTGCTGGGTGATGCGTATTAGATTCCGATGCACTACTACAGCTTTACTCTATCCCTAGGACCTTCACATTGGCGATGAAACACAGAAATTGCATCGGGATTTAAAAAAAAAGGCAAAATGCCGACTTAAGTACAAGAAGAGTAAATCGTCTCATTGTTTCTGGTTGGGTTTGAGCGTTTCCTGGGAGATATGTATAGGATTCCGATGCACTAGTGCAGCTTTACTCTATCACTTGGACCTTCACATTGATTATGGAACACAGATATTTCGTCGGGATTTGATACAAAAGGCACAATGCCGACTTAAGTACATGAAGATTAAATCTTCTCATTGTATATGGTTTCTTTTAGCGTTTCCTGGGAGATCAGTATTAGATTCCGATGAACTACTGTAGCTTTACTCTACACCTTGGGGCTTCACATTGACGATGATACACAGAAATTGCGTTGGGATTTAATCTAAAAGGCACAATGCCAACTTAATTACAAGAAGAGTAACTCTTCTCATTGTTTATGGTTTGCTTTGAGCGATTCCTGGGAGATCAGTATTAGATCCGATGCACTTCTGCAGCTTCACTCCATCACTTGGACCTTCACATTGACGATGAAACACAGAAATTGCGTCAGGATTTAATACAAAAGGCACAATGCCAACTTAAGTACAAGAAGCGTAAATGTTATCATTGTTACTGGTTTGCTTTGAGCGTTTCCTGGGAGATCAGTATTAGATTCCGATGCACAACTGCATCTTCACTCTATCCCTTAGAACTTCACATTGATGATGAGACAGAGAAATTGCGTCGGGATTCAATTCAAAAGGCACAATGCAGACTTAAGTACAGGA
This sequence comes from Schistocerca piceifrons, assembly GCF_021461385.2. NCBI lineage: Eukaryota > Metazoa > Arthropoda > Insecta > Orthoptera > Acrididae > Schistocerca > Schistocerca piceifrons. Next base: position 9,482,196 of record NC_060140.1, read on the forward strand.
AGAGTAAATTTTCTCAGTGTTTGTGGTTTGCTTTGAGCGTATCCATGGAGATATGTGTTAGATTCCGTTGCACTACTGCAGCATTACTCTATCCCTTGGACCTTCACATTGACGATGAAACACAGTAATTGCGTCGGGATTTAATACAAAAGGCACAATGCCGACTTAAGTAGAAGAAGAGTAAATCTTCTCATTGTATGTGGTTTGCTTTGAGCGTCTCCTGGGAGATCAGTATTAGATTCCGATGCACTACTACAGCTTTACTCTATCCCTTGGACCATCGCATTGACGATGAAACACAGGAATTGCGTCGGGATTCAATACAAAAGGCACAATGCCGACATAAGTACAAGAAAAGTAAATCTTCGCTTTGTTTGTGGTTTGCTTTGAGCGTTTCCTGGGAGATCAGTATTAGATTCCGAAGCACTACTGCAGATTTAATCTATGCCGTGGACCTTCACATTGACGTTTAAAAACAGAAATTGCGTCTGGATTTAAGATACAGGCTACAATGCGACTTATGTATAAGAAGAGTAAATCATCTCATTGTTTGTGGTTTGCTTTGAGCGATTCCTAGGAGATCAGTATTAGATTCCGATGCACTACTTCAGCTTTACTCTATCGCTTGGACCTTCAAATTGACGATGAAACGCTCAAATTGCGTCGGGATGTAATACAAAAGGCACAAAGCCGACTTAAGCACAAGAACAGTAAATCTTCTCATTGCTTATGGTTAGCTTTGAGCGTATCCTGGGTGATCAGTGTTTGATTCCGATGCACTACTGCAGATTTTTTCTACCCCTTGGACCTTCACATTGACGATCAAAGACAGAAATGGCGTCGGGATATAACAGAGAAGGCACAATGCCGACCTAAGTACAAGGAGCGTAAATCTTCTCATTGCTGGCCGCGGTGTCCGTGCAGTTCTGGCGCAGCAGTACGGAACCGCGGGTCTGCTACGGTCGCAGGTTTGAATGCTGCCTCAGGCATGGGTGTGTGTGATGTCCTTAGGTTAGTTAGGTTTTAAGTAGTTCTAAGTTCTAGGGGACTTATTACCTATGATATTGAGTCCCATAGTGCTCAGAGCCACTTTTTTTCATCTCATTGTCTGTGGTTGGGTTTGAGCGACTCTGGGAAATCAGTATTAGATTCCGATGCACTACTGCAGTTTTGCTCTACCCTTGGACCTTCACATTGAAGATGAAACACAAAAGTTGCGCCGCGATTTAATACAAAAGGCACAATGCCACCTTAAGTACAAGAAGAGTAAATCTTCTCATTGTTTGTGGTTTGCTTTGAGCGTTTCCTGGGAGATCAGTACTTGATTCCGATGCACTACTGCAGCTTTATTCAATCCCTTGGACCTTCACATTGACGATGAAACACAGAAGCTGCGTCGGGATTTAATACAAAAGGCACAATGCCGACTTAAGTACAAGAAGAGTAAATCTTCTCATTGTTTGTGGCTTGCTTTGAGCGATCCCTGGGAGATCAGTATTAGATTCCGATGCACTACTGAAGCTTTCATCTATCCCTTGAACGTTCAAATTGACGATGAAACAAGAAATAGCGTCGGGATTTAATACAAAACGCACAATGAAAACTTAAGTACAAGAAGAGTAAATCTTCACAATGTTTGTGGTTTGTTTTGAGCGTCTCCTGGGAAATCAGTAATAGATTCTGATGCACTACTGCAGTTTTTCTCTACACTTGGACCTTGCCATTGACGATGAAAAATAGAATTAGCGTCGGGATTTAATACAAAAGGCACAATGCCGACTTAAGTACAAGAAGAGTTAATCTTCTCATTGTTTGTGGTTTGCTTTGAGCGTTTTACTGGGAGATCAGTATTAGGTTCCGATGCACAACTGCAGCTTTACTCTATCCCTTGAACGTTCAAATTGACGATGAAACAAGAAATAGCTTCGGGAAATAATACTAAAGGCAAAATGCGGATTTAAGTATAAGAACATTAAATGTTATCATTGTTACTGGTTTGTTTTGAGCGTTTCCTGTGAGATCAGTATTAGATTTCGATGCACTACTGCAGCCTTACCCTATCCCTTAGACCTTCACATTGACGATGAAACACAGATATTGCGCCGGGATTTAATACAAAAGGCACAATGCCGACTTACGTACAAGAAGAGTAAATCTTCTCATTGTTTGTGGTTTGCTTTGAGCATTTCCTGGGAGGTAAGTATTAGATTAAGATGCACTACTGCAGCTTTACTCTATCCCTTGGACATTCACATTGACGATGAAAGACAGATATTGCGTCGGGATTTAAGACAAAAGGCACAATGCCGACCTAAGTACAAGACGAGTAAATCTTCTCATTGTTTGTGTTTTGCTTTGAGCGTCTCCTTGGAAATCAGTATTAGATTCTGATGCACTACTGCAGCTTTACTCTAACACTTGGACCTTCCCATTGACGATGAAACACAGAAGTTGCGTCGGGATTTAATACAAAAGGCACAATGCCGACTTAAGTACAAGAAGAGTAAATCCTCTCATTGTTTGTTGATTGCTTTGGGCGTTTCCTGAGAGATCAGTACTAGATTTCGATGCACTACTGCAGCTTTACTCTATCCCTTGGACCTTCTCATTGACGATGAAACACATAAATTGCGTCGGGATTTAATACAAAAGGCACAATGCCGAGTTAAGTAGAAGAAGAGTAAATCTTCTCATTGTTTGTGGTTTGATTTGGGCGTTTCCTGGGAGATGAGTAATAGATTCCGGTCCACTACTGCAGCTTTGCTCTATCCCTTGGACCTTCCCATTGACGATGTAACACAGAAATTGCGTCGGAATTTAAAACAAAAGGCACAATGTCGACATAAGTACAAGAAGAGTAAATCGTCTCATTGTTTGTGCTTTGCATTGAGCGATTCCAGGGAGATCAGTATTTGATTCCGATGCACTACTGCAGCTTTACTCTATAGCTTGAACGTTCAAATTGACGATGAACCCAGAAATAGCGTCGGGATTTAATACAAAAGGCTCAATTCCGACTTAAGTAAAAGAAGAGTAAATCTTCTCATTACTTGTGGTTTGCTTTGAGCGTTTCCTGGGAGATCAGTATTTAATTCTGATGCACTACTGCCGATTTTCTCTATCCCGTGGTCCTTCACATTGACGATGAAACACAGAAATTGCGTCGAGATTTAATACAAAGGCTACAATGTTGACTTAAGTACAAGAAGAGTAAATCTGCTCGTTGTTTGTGGTTTGCTTTGAGGGTTTCCTGGTAGACCAGTATTAGATTCCGATGCACTACTTACGCTTTACTCTATCCCTTGGACCTTCACATTGACGATGAAACACTCAAATTGCGTCGGGATTTATCACAAAAGGGCACAAAGCCGACTTAAGTGAAAGAAGAGTAAATCTTCTCATTGCTTGTGGTTAGCTTGAGGGTATCCTGGGAGATCAGTATTAGATTCCAATGCACTACTGCAGATTTACTCTATCCCTTGTACCTTCACATTGACGATGAAAAATAGAAATTGCGTAGGAATTTAAAAAAAAGCACAATGCCGGTTTAGTACAAGAAGAGTAAATGCTCTAATTGTTTTTGGTTTGCTTTGAGCGTTTCCTGGGAGATCAGTATTAGATTCCGATGCACTACTGCAGCTTTACTCTATCCCTTGGACCTTCACATTGACGATGAAACACAAAAATTGCGTCGGGATTTACGGCAAAAGGCATATGGCCGACTTAAGTACAAGAAGAGTAAATCTTGTCATTGTTTGTGGTTTGCTTTGAGCGTTTCCTGGGAGGTCAGTATTACATTCCGCTGCAGTACTGCTACTTTACTCTATTCCTTGGACCTTCACATTGACGATGAAACACAGAAGTTACGTAGGGATTTAATACAAGAATCATATTGCCGACCTAAGTAGAAGAAGAGTAAATCATCCCATTGTCTGTGTTTTGCTTTGAGCGTTTGCTGGGAGATGCGTATTAGATTCCGATGCACTACTACAGCTTTACTCTATCCCTAGGACCTTCACATTGGCGATGAAACACAGAAATTGCATCGGGATTTAAAAAAAAAGGCAAAATGCCGACTTAAGTACAAGAAGAGTAAATCGTCTCATTGTTTCTGGTTTGGTTTGAGCGTTTCCTGGGAGATATGTATAGGATTCCGATGCACTTGTGCAGCTTTACTCTATCACTTGGACCTTCACATTGATTATGGAACACAGATATTTCGTCGGGATTTGATACAAAAGGCACAATGCCGACTTAAGTACATGAAGATTAAATCTTCTCATTGTATATGGTTTCTTTTAGCGTTTCCTGGGAGATCAGTATTAGATTCCGATGAACTACTGTAGCTTTACTCTACACCTTGGGGCTTCACATTGACGATGATACACAGAAATTGCGTTGGGATTTAATCTAAAAGGCACAATGCCAACTTAATTACAAGAAGAGTAACTCTTCTCATTGTTTATGGTTTGCTTTGAGCGATTCCTGGGAGATCAGTATTAGATCCGATGCACTTCTGCAGCTTCACTCCATCACTTGGACCTTCACATTGACGATGAAACATAGAATTTTCGTCGGGATTTAATACAAAAGGCGCAATGCCGACTGAAGTACAGGAAGAGTAAATCTTCACATTGTTTGTGGTTTGCATTGAGCGTTTCCTGGGGGATCAGTATTAGATTCCGATGCACTACTGCAGCTTTACTCTATCCCTTGGCCCTTCGCATTGACGATGCTACACTAAAATAGCGCCGGGATTTAATACAAAAGGCACAATGCCGACCTAAGTACAAGAAGAGTAAACCTTCGGATTGTCTGTAGTTTGCTTTGAGCGTTTCATGGGAGATCAGTATTAGATTCCGATGCACTACTGCAGCTTTACTCTATCCCTTGGACCTTTACATTGACGATGAAACACAGAAATTGCGTCGGAATGTAATACAAAATTCACAATGCCGACTTAAGGTCAAGAGGAGTAAGTCTTCACATTGTTTGTGGTTTGCTTTGAGCGTTTCCTGGGAGACCAGAATTAGATTCCGAAACACTACTGCAGCCGTCCTCTATCCCTTGGACCTTCACGTTGACGAGGAAACACAGAAGTTGCGTCAGGATTTATGACAAAAGGCACAATGCCATCCTAAGTAAAAGAAGAGTAAATCTTCTCATTGTTTGTAGTTTGCTTTGAGCGTTTCCTGGAAGATCAGTATTAGATTCCGATGCATTACTGAAGCTTTACTCTATCCCTTGGACCTTCACATTGACGACGAAACACAGATTTTGCGTCTGGATTTATTACAAAAGGCACAATGCCGACTTACGTGTATGAAGAGTGTAGCTGCTAATTGTGTGTGGTTTGCTTAGAGCGTTTCCTGGGCGATCAGTATTATATTTGGATGCACTACTGTAGGTTTACTCTATTCCTTCGACCTAGACATTGACGATGAAACACAAAAATTGCGACGGGATTTAATACAAAATGCACAATAACGACTTAAGTACAAGAAGAGTAAATCTTCTCATTGTTTAAGGTTTGCTTTGAGCGATTCCTGTGAGATCAGTATTAGATTCCGATGCACTATGGCATCTTTACTCTGATCCTTGTACCTTCAAATTGACGTTGAAACACAGAAATTCCGTCGGGATTAAATACAAAAGGCACAATGCCGACATAAGTACTAGAAGAGTTGTTTGTGGTTTGTTTTGAGCGATTCCTGGGAGTTCAGTATTAGATTCCGATGCACTACTGCAGATTTATGCTATCCCTTGGACATTCACATTGACAATGAAACACCGAAATTACGTCGGTAATTAAGACAAACGGCACAATGCCCTCTTAAGTTCAAGAAGAGTATATCTTCTCATTGTTTAAGGTTTGCTTTGAGCGTTTTTTGGGAGATCAGGTTTGGATTCCAATGCACTGCTGCTGATTTACTCTATCCCTTGGAACTTCACATTGGCGATGAAACTCAGAGATTGCGTCGGGAATTAATACAAAAGGCACAATGCCGACTTAAGTACAAGAAGAGTTAATCTTCTCACTGTTTCTGTTTTGCTTTGAGCGTTTTTTGGGAGTTCAGTATTAGATTCCGATGCACTACTGCAGCTTTACTCTATCCCTTGGACCTTCACATTGATGATGAAACACAGAAATTGCGTCGGGATTTAATACAAAAGGCAGAATGCCAACATAAGTACAAGAAGAGTAAATCTTCTCATTGTTTGTGGTTTGCTATTAGCGTTTCATGAAGGATCAGTATTAGATTACAATGCACTACTGCAGCTTTACTCTATTTCTTGGACCTTCACATTGACAATGAAACACAGAAATTGCATCGGGATTTAATACAAAAGGCACAATGCCGACTTAAGTACAAGATGAGTAAATCTTCTCATGGTTTGTGGTTTGCTTTGAGCGTTTCCTGGGAGATCTCTATTACGTTCCGGTGCACTACTGAAGCTTTACTCTATAGCTTTGAGCTTCAAATTGACAATGAAACACAAAAATAGCGACGCGATTAAACACAAAAACACAATGCTGTCTTAAGTACAAGAAGAGTAACTCTTCCCAGTGTTTGTGGTTTGGTTTGAGCGTTTCCTGCGAGATACGTATTAGATTCCGATGCACTACTGCAGCTTTACTCTATCCCTGGGACCTTCACGTTGACGACGAAACACAGAAATGGCGTCGGGAGTTAATACAAAACGGACAATGCTGACTTAAGTACCAGAGGAGTAAATCTTCTCATTGTTTGTGATTTGATTTGAGCATTTCCTGGGAGATCATTATTACATTCCGATGCACTACTGCAGCGTTATTATTTGACCTTCAAATTGACGATGAAACACAGGAATTGCGTCGGGATTTAATACAAAAGGCACAATGCAAACTTAAGTGGAAGAAAAGTAAATCTTCTCCTCGTTTGTGGTTTGCTTTGAGCGTTTCCCGTGAGATCAGTATTAGATTCTGACGCACTACTGCAGCTTCACTCTATCCCTTGGACTTTCACATTGACGATGAAACACAGATATTGCTTCGGGATTAAATACAAAAGGCACAATGAGGACTTAAGTACAAGAAGAGTAAATTGTCTCATTGTTTATGGTTTGCTTTGAGCGTTTCCTGGGAGATCAGTATCAGATTGCGATGCACAACTGCAGCTTTACTCTATCCCTTGGACTTTCACATTGTCGATGAAACACAGAAATTGCGTCGGGATTTAATACAAAATGCACAATGCTGACATAAGTACAAGAAGAGTAAATCTTCTCATTGTTTGTGGTTTGCTTTGAGCAATTCCTGGGAGATCAGTATTAGATTCCGATTGATTACTGCAGCTTTACTCTACCCCTTGGACCTTCCCATTGACGATGAAACACAGAAATTGCGCGGGATTAAATACAAAAGGCACAATGCCAACTTAAGTACAAGAAGTGTAAATCTTTTCATTGTTTGTGGTTTTATTTTGAGCGTTTCCTGGGAGATCAGTATTAGATTCCGATGCAGTACTGCAGCTTCACTCTATCCCTTGCACCTTCACATTGACGATGAAACATAGAAATCGCGTCGGGATTTAATACAAAAGGCACAATGCGGACTTATAAGCAAGAAGAGTAAATCTTCTCATTGTTTGCGGTTAGGTTTGAGCGTTTCCTGGGAGATAAGTATTGGATTCCGATGCACTACTGCAGCTTTACTCTATCCCTTGGACCTTCGCTTTGAAGTTGAAACACAGAAATTGCGTCCGGATTTAACAGAAAAGGCACAATGCCGACTTAAGTACAAGATGAGAAAACCTTTTCATTGTTCGTGGTTTGCTTTGAGCGTTTCGTTGGAGTTCAGTGTTAGTTTCGGATGCATTACTGCAGCTTTAATCTATCCCTTGGAACTTCACATCGACGATGAAACACAGAAATTGCGTCTGGATTATATACAAAAGGCACAATGCCTACTTAAGGACAAGTAGAGTAAATTTTCTTATTGCTTGTGGTTTGCCAGGAGCGTTTCCTGGGGGATGAGTATTAGACTCCGATGCACTGCTGCAGCTTTACTCCATCCCTTGGACCTTCACATTGACGATGAAACACAGAAATTGCGTCGGGATTAAATACAATAGGCATAATGCCGACTTAAGTACAAGAAGTGTAAATCTTTTCATTGTTTGTGGATTTATTTTGAGCGTTTCCTGGGAGATCAGTATTAGATTCCGATGCAGTACGACAGCTTTACTATATCCCTTGCACCTTCACATTGACGATGAAACATAGAAATCGCGTCGGGATTTAATACAAAATGCACAATGCCGACTTGTAAACAAGAAGAGTAAATTTTCTCATTGTTTGTTGTTTGCTTTGAGCGTTTCGTAAGAGATCAGTATTAGATTCCGATGCACTACTGCAGCTTTACTCTATCCCTTGGACCTTCGCATTCACGATGAAACACAGAAATTGCGTTGGGATTTAATACAAAACGCGCAGTGCTGACTTCAGTATAAGAATAGTAACGCTTCACATTGTTTCTGGTTTGCTTTGAGCGTTTCCTGGGAGATCAGTATTAGATTCCGATGCACTACTGCAGCTTTTCTCCAACCCTTGGACCTTCACATTGAGGATGAAACACTGAAATTGCGTCGGGATTAAATACAAGAGGCATAATGCCGACTTAAGTACAAGAAGTGTAAATCTTTTCATTGTTTGTGGATTTATTTTGAGCGTTTCCTGGGAGATCAGTATTAGATTCCGATGCAGTACTGCAGCTTCACTCTATCCCTTGCACCTTCACATTGACGATGAAACATAGAAATCGCGTCAGGATTTAATACAAAAGGCACAATGCCGACTTGTAAACAAGAAGAGTAAATATTCTCATTGTTTGTGGTTTAGTTTGAGCGTTTCCTGGGAGATAAGTATTGGATTCCGATGCACTACTGCAGCTTTCCTCTATCCCTTTGACCTTCAAATTGACGATGAAACACAGAAATTGCGTCGGGATATCATACAAAAGGCACAATGCCAACTTAAGTACAAGAAGAGTGAATCTTCTCGTTGTTTGTGGTTTGCTTGGAGCGTTTCCTGGGGGATCAGTATTAGATTCCGATGCAGTGCTGCAGTTTCACTCTATCCCTTGCACCTTCACATTGACGATGAAACACAGAAATCGCGTTGGGATTTAATACAAAAGGCACAATGCCGTCTTATAAACAAGAAGAGTAAATCTTGTCATTGTTTGTGCTTTGGTTTGAACGTTTTCTGGGAGATAAGTATTGTATTCAGATGCACTACTGCAGCTTTACTCTATCCCTTAGACCTTCACATTGACGTTGAAACACAGAAATTGCGTCGGGAATTAATACAAAAGGCACAATGCCGACTTAAGTACAAGATGAGTAAATCTTCTCATTGTTTGTGGTTTGTTTTGAGCGATTCCTGGGAGATCAGTATTAGATTCCGATTGACTACTGCAGCTTTACTCTAGCCCTTGGACCTTCACATTGACGATGAAACACGGAAACTGCGTCGGGATTGATTACTTAAGGCACAATAACGACTTAAGTACCAGAAGAGTAATTCTTCTCATTGTTTCTGGTTTGCTTTGCGCGTTGCGTGGGAGAACAGTATTAGATTCCGATGCACTCTTACTTTTTTGGATCTTCACATTGACGATGAAACACAGAAATTGCGTCGGGATTTAATACGAAAGGCACAATGCTGACTTAAGTAGAAGTAGAGTAAATCTTCTCATTGTTTGTGGTTTGCTTTGAGCGTCTCCTAGGGGGATCAGTATTAGATTCCGATTGAGTACTGCAGCTTTACTCTATCCCTTACCTTCACATTGACGATGAAACACGAAATTGCGTCGGTATTTAATACAAAAGGCACAATGCCAACTTAAGTACAAGAAGAGTAAATCTTCTCATTGTTTGTGGTTTGCTTGGAGCGTTTCCTGGGCTATGGGTATTAGATTCCAGTGCATTACTGCAGCTTCACTCTATCCCTTGGAACTACACATTGCGATGAAACACAGAGATTGTGTCGGGATTTAATACAAGGGTCACAATGCCGACGTAAGTACAAGAGGAGTAAATCATCTCATTGTTTGTGGTTTGCTTTGAGCGTTTCATGGAGATCAGTATTAGATTCCGATGCACTACTTCAGCTTTACTCTATCCCTTGGACTTTCACATTGACGATGAAACACAGAAATTGCGTCGGGAATTAACATGAAATGCACAATGCAGACATAAGTACAAGAAGAGTAAATCTTCTCATTGTTCGTGGTTTGCTTTGAGCGTCTCCTGCGAGAAAAGTATTAGATTCCGATGCACTACTGCAGCTTTACTCTATCAATTGGACCTTCACATTGACGATGAAACACAGAAATTGCGTCGGGATTTAATACAAAAGGCACAATGCCAACTTAAGTACAAGAAGAGTAAATCCTCTCATTGTTTGTGGTTTGCTTGGAGCGTTTCCTGGGGGATCAGTATCAGATTCCGATGCAGTACTGCAGCTTCACTCTATCCCTTGCACCTTCACATTGACGATGAAATACAGAAATCGCGTCGGGATTTAATACAAAAGGCACAATGCCGTCTTATAAACAAGAAGAGTAAATCTTCTCATTGTTTGTGCTTGGTTTGAGCGTTTTCTGGGAGATAAGTATTGTATTCAGATGCACTACTGCAGCTTTACTCTATCCCTTGGACCTTCACATTGAAGTTGAAACACAGAAATTGCGTCGGGATTTAACACAAAAGGCACAATGCCGACATAAGTACAAGATGAGTAAATCTTCTCATTGTTCGTGGTTGGCTTTGAGCGTTTCGTTGGAGATCATTGTTAGATTCCGATGCATTACTGCATCTTTACTCTATCCCTTGGAACTTCACATCGATGATGAAACACAGAAATTGCGTCTGGATTTAATACAAAAGGCACAATGCCGACTTAAGGACAAGAAGAGTAATTTTTCTTATTGCTTGTGGTTTGTGAGGAACGTTTCCTGGAGGATGAGTATTAGATTACGATGCACTACTGCAGCTTTACTCTATCCCTTACCTTCACATTGACGATGAAACACAGAAATTGCGTCGGTATTTAATACAAAAGGCACAATGCCGTTTTAAGTACAAGAAGAGTAAATTCCTCATTGTTTCTGGTTTGCTTCGTGCGTTTCCTAAGCTATGAGTATTAGATTCCGGTGCATTACTGCAGCTTTACTCTATCCCTTGGAACTTCACATTGCGATGAAACACAGAAATTGCGTCGGGATTTAATACAAGGGTCACAATGCCGACGTAAGTACAAGGGGAGTAAATCTTCTCATTGTTTGTGGTTTGCTTTGATTGTTTCATGGAGATCAGTATTAGATTCCGATACACTACTGCAGCTTTACTCTATCCCTTGGACTTTCACATTGCCGATTAAACACAGAAATTGAGTCGGGATTTAATATGAAATAAACAATGCCGATATAAGTACAAGAAGAGTAAATCTTCTTATTGTTTGTGGATTGCTTTAAGTGTTTCCTGGGAGATCAGTATTAGATTCCGATGCACTACTGCTACGTTATCCCTTAGACCTTCAAATTGACGATGAGAGAAAGAAATTGCGTCGGGATTTAATACAAAAGGCACAATGCCGACCTAAGTGTAAGAAGAGCAAATTTTCCCATTGTGTCTGGTTTGCTTTGAGCGTTTCCTGGGAGATCAGTATTAGATTCCGATGCACTTCTGCAGCTTTACTCCAACCCTTGGACGGTCACATTGACGATGAAACACAGAAATTGCGTCAGGATTTGATACTAAAGGCACGATGCCGGCTTAAGTACAAGAGGAGTCAATCTTCTCATTGTTCGTGGTTTGCTTTGAGCGCTTCCTGCGAGAAAAGTATTAGATTCCGATGCACTACTGCAGCTTTACTCTATCACTTGGACCTTCACATTGACGATGAAACACAGAAATTGCGTCGGGATTAAATACAAAAGGCACAATGCCGACTTAAGTACAAGAAGTGTAAATATTTTCATTGTTTGTGGTTTCATTTTGAGCGTTTCCTGGGAGATCAGTATTAGATTCCGATGCAGTACTGCAGCTTCACTCTATCCCTTGCACCTCACATTGACGATGAAACATAGAAATCGCGTCGGGATTTAATACAAAGGGCACAATGCCGACTTATAAACAAGAAGAGTAAATCTTCTCATTGTTTGTGGTTTGGTTTGAGCATTTCCTGGGAGATAAGTATTGCATTCCGATGCACTACTGCAGCTTTACTCTATCCCTTGGAACCTCACGTTGACGATGAAACACAGAAATTGCGTCGGGATTTAATTCAAAGGTCACAATGCCGACTTAAGAACAAGAGGAGTAAATCTTCTCATTGTTTGTGGTTTGCTTTGAGCGTTTCCTGGGAGTTCAGTATTAGATTGCGATGCACAACTGCAGCTTTATTCTATCCCTTGGACTTTCACATTGACGATGAAACACAGAAATTGCGTCGGGATTTAATACAAAATGCACAATGCTGGCATAAGTACAAGAAGAGTAAATCTTCTCATAGTTTGTGATTTGGTTTAAGCGATTCCTGGGAGATAAGTATTAGATTCCGATGCACTACTGCTGTTTTACTCTATCCCTTGGACCTTCACATTGACGATGAATCACAGAAATTACGTCGGCATGTAAGACAAAAGGCACAATGGCGCCTTAAGTACAAGAAGAGTAAATATTCTCGTTGTTTGTTGTTTGCTTTGAGCGTATCGAAAGAGATCAGTATTAGATTCCGATGCACTACTGCAGCTTTACTCTATCCCTTGGACCTTCGCATTGACGATGAAACACAGAAATTGCGTTGGGATTTAATACAAAACGCGCAGTGCCGACTTCAGTACAAGTAGAGTAAATCTTCTCATTGTTTGTGGTTTGCTTTGAGCGTTTCCTGGGAGATCAGTATTTGATTGCGATGCACAACTGCAGCTTTACTCTATCCCTTGGACCTTTACATTGACGATGAAACACAGAAATTGCGTCGGGATTTAATACAAAATGCACAATGCCGACTTAAGTACAAGAAGAGTAAATCTTCTCATTGTTTGTGGTTATTTTTGAGCGATTCCTGGGAGATCAGTATTAGATTCCGATTGACTACTGCAGCTTTACTCAATCCCTTTGACCTTCACATTGACGATGAAACCCAGAAATTGCGTCGGGATTAAATACAAAAGGCACAATGCCGACTTAAGCACAAGAAGTGTAAATCTTTTCATTGTTTGTGGTTTTATTTTGAGCGCTTCCTGGGAGATCAGTATTAGATTCCGATGCACTTCTGCAGCTTTACTCTAACCCTTGGACGTTCACATTGACGATGAAACACAAAAATTGCGTCATAATTTTATACAAAAGGCACAATGCCGAGTTAAGTACAAGAGGAGTCAATCTTCTCATTGTTCGTGGTTTGCTTTGAGCGTTTGCTGCGAGAAAAGTATTAGATTCCGATGCACTACTGCAGCATTACTCTATTCCTTGGACCTTCACATTGGCGATGAAACACAGAAATGGCGTCGGGATTTAATACAAAAGGCACAATGCCAACTTAAGTACAAGAAGAGTAAATCTTCTCATTGTTTGTGGTTTGCTTGGAGCGTTTCCTGGGGGATCAGTATTAGATTCCGATGCAGTACTGCAGCTTCACTCTATCCCTTGCACCTTCACATTGACGATGAAAGCAGAAATCGCGGCGGGATTTAATACAAAAGGCACAATGCCGACTTATAAACTTAAAGAGTAAATCTTCTCATTGTTTGTGGTTTGGTTTGAGCCTTTTCTGGGAGATAAGTATCGGATTCAGATGCACTACTGCAGCTTTACTCTATCCCTTGGACCTTCACATTGTCGTTGAAACACAGAAATTGCGTCGGGATTTAATACAAAAGGCACAATGCCGACTTAAGTACAAGAAGAGTAAATTTCTCATTTTTTCTGGTTTGCTTTGTGCGTTTCCTGGGCTATGAGTATTAGATTCCGGGTCATTACTGCAGCTTTACTCTATCCCTAGGAACTTCACATTGCGATGAAACACAAAAATTGCGTTGGGATTTAATACAAGGGTCACAATGCCGACGTAAGGATAAGAGGAGTAAATCTTCTCATTGTTTGTGATTTGGTTTGAGCGCTTCCTGGAAGATAGTATTAGTTTCCGATGCACTACTGCAGCTTTACTCTATCCCTTGGACTTTCACATTGACGATGAACAACAGAAATCGCGTCGTGATTTAATACAAAAGGCACAATGCTGACTTAAGTACTAGAAGAGTAAATCTTCTAATTGTTTTTGGATTGCTTTGAGCGTTTCCTGGGAGATCAGTATTAGATTCCGATGCACTACTGCTGCGTTATCCCTTACACCTTCAAACTGACGATGAAACAAAGAAATTGCGTCGTGATTTAATACAAAAGGCACAATGCCGACTTAAGTGTAAGAAGAGTAAATCTTCCCATTGTGTCTGGTTTGCTTTGAGCGTTTCCTGGGAGATCGGTATTAGATTCCGATGCACTACTGCAGCTTTACTCTATCCATTGGACCTTCTCATTGACTATGAAACGCTGAAATTGCGTCGGGATTTAATACAAAACGCACAATTCTGACTTAAGTACAAGAAGAGTATATCTTCTCATTGTCTGAGGTTTCCTTTGAGCGTTTCTCGGGAGATCAGTATTAGAATCCGATTCATTACTGCAGCTTTACTCTATCTCTTGGACCTTCACATTGACGATGCAACACAGAAATTGCGTCGGGAATTAATACAAAACGCGCAATGCCGACTTAAGTACAAGAAGAGTAAATCTTCTCATTGGTTGCGGTACGCTTTGAGCCTTTCCTGGGAGATCAGTATTAGATTCCGAAGCACTTCTGCAGCTTTACTCTAACACTTGGACGTTCACATTGACGATGAAACACAGAAATTGCGTCAGGATTTAATACAAAAGGCACATTGCCGACTGAAGTACGAGAGGAGTCAATCTTCTCATTGTTCGTGGTTTGCTTTGCGCGTTTCCTGCGAGAAAAGTATTAGATTCCGATGCACTACTGCAGCTTTACTCTATCCCTTTGACCTTCACATTGACGATGAAACACAGAAATTGCGTCGGGATTAAATACAAAAGGCACAATGCCGACTTAAGTCCAAGAAGTGTAAATATTTTCAATGTTTGTGGTTTTATTTTGAGCGTTTCCTGGGAGATCAGTATTAGATTCCGATGCAGTACTGCAGCTTCACTCTATCCCTTGCACCTTCACATTGACGATGAAACGTAGAAATAGCGTCGGGATTTAATACAAAAGGCACAATGCCGACTTATAAACAAGAAGAGTAAATCTTCTCATTGTTTGTGGTTTGGTTTGAGCGTTTCCTGGGAAATAAGTATTGGATTCCGATGCACTACTGTAGCTTTACTCTATCCCTTGGACCTTCACATTGAAGTTGAAACACAGAAATTGGGTCGGGATTTATCACAAAAGGCACAATGCCGACTTAAGTACAAGATGAGAAAATCTTTTCATTGTTCGTGGTTTGCTTTGAGCGTTTCGTGGGAGATCAGTATTAGATTTTGATGCATTACTGCACCTTTACTCTATCCCTTGGAACTTCACGTCGACGATGAAACACAGAATTTGCGTCGGGATTTAATTCAAAGGTCACAATGCCGACATAAGTACAAGAGGAGTAAATCTTCTCATTGTTTGTGGTTTGCTTTGAACGTTTCCTGGGAGATCAGTATTAGATTGCGATGCACAACTGCAGCTTTACTCTATCCCTTGGACTTTCACAATGACGATGAAACACAGAAATTGCGTCGGGATTTAATACAAAAGGCACAATGCCAACTTAAGTACAAGAAGAGTAAATCTTCTCATTGTTTGTGGTTTGCTTGGAGCGTTTCCTGGGGGATCAGTATTAGATTCCGATGCAGTACTGCAGCTTCACTCTATCCCTTGCACCTTCACATTGACGATGAAAGCAGAAATCGCGTCGGGATTTAATACAAAAGGCACAATGCCGACTTATAAACTTGAAGAGTAAATCTTCTCATTGTTTGTGGTTTGGTTTGAGCGGTTTCTGGGAGATAAGTATCGGATTCAGATGCACTACTGCAGCTTTACTCTATCCCTTGGACCTTCACATTGTCGTTGAAACACAGAAATTGCGTCGGGATTTAATACAAAAGGCACAATGCCGACTTAAGTACAAGAAGAGTAAATTTCTCATTTTTTCTGGTTTGCTTTGTGCGTTTCCTGTTCTATGAGTATTAGATTCCGGGTCATTACTGCAGCTTTACTCTATCCCTAGGAACTTCACATTGCGATGAAACACAAAAATTGCGTTGGGATTTAATACAAGGGTCACAATGCCTACGTAAGGATAAGAGGAGTAAATCTTCTCATTGTTTGTGATTTGGTTTGAGCGCTTCCTGGAAGATAGTATTAGTTTCCGATGCACTACTGCAGCTTTACTCTATCCCTTGGACTTTCACATTGACGATGAACAACAGAAATCGCGTCGTGATTTAATACAAAAGGCACAATGCTGACTTAAGTACTAGAAGAGTAAATCTTCTAATTGTTTTTGGATTGCTTTGAGCGTTTCCTGGGAGATCAGTATTAGATTCCGATGCACTACTGCAGCTTTACTCTAACACTTGGACGTTCACATTGACGATGAAACACAGAAATTGCGTCAGGATTTAATACAAAAGGCACATTGCCGACTGAAGTACGAGAGGAATCAATCTTCTCATTGTTCGTGGTTTGCTTTGCGCGTTTCCTGCGAGAAAAGTATTAGATTCCGATGCACTACTGCAGCTTTACTCTATCCCTTTGACCTTCACATTGACGATGAAACACAGAAATTGCGTCGGGATTAAATACAAAAGGCACAATGCCGACTTAAGTCCAAGAAGTGTAAATATTATCAATGTTTGTGGTTTTATTTTGAGCGTTTCCTGGGAGATCAGTATTAGATTCCGATGCAGTACTGCAGCTTTACTCTATCCCTTGCACCTTCACATTGACGATGAAACGTAGAAATAGCGTCGGGATTTAACACAAAAGGCACAATGCCGACTTAAGTACAAGATGAGAAAATCTTTTCATTGTTCGTGGTTTGCTTTGAGCGTTTCGTGGGAGATGAGTATTAGATTTTGATGCATTGCTGCACCTTTACTCTATCCCTTGGAACTTCACGTCGACGATGAAACACAGAATTTGCGTCGGGATTTAATTCAAAGGTCACAATGCCGACATAAGTACAAGAGGAGTAAATCTTCTCATTGTTTGTGGTTTGCTTTGAACGTTTCCTGGGAGATCAGTATTAGATTGCGATGCACAACTGCAGCTTTACTCTATCCCTTGGACTTTCACAATGGCGATGAAACACAGAAATTGCGTCGGGAATTAATACAAAATGCACAATGCCGACATAAGTACAAGAAGAGTAAATCTCCTCATTGTTTGTGATTTGGTTTAAGCGATTCCTGGGAGATAAGTATTAGATTCCGATGCACTACTGCAGCTTTACTCTATCCCTTGGACCTTTACATTGACGATGAAACACAGAAATTGCCTTGGGATTTAATACAAAAGGCTCAACGCCGACTTAAGTACAAGAAGAGTAAATCTTCTCATTGTTTGTGGTTTGTTTTGAACGATTCCTGGGAGATCAGTATTATATTCCGATTGACCACTGCAGCTTTACTCTACCCTTTGGACCTTCACATTGACGAAGAAACACAGAAATTGCGTCGGGATTGAATACATAAGGCACAATAACGACTTAAGTACCAGATGAGTAAATCTCCTCATTGTTTCTGGTTTGCTTTGAGCGTTGCGTGGGAGAACAGTATTAGATTCCGATGTTCTCTAACTTTTTTGGATCTTCACATTGACGATGAAACACAGAAATTGCGTCGGGATTTAATACGAAAGGCACAATGCTGACTTAAGTAGAAGCAGAGTAAATCTTCTTATTTTTCGTGGTTTGCTTTGAGCATCTCCTGGGGGATCAGTATTAGATTCCGATGCAGTACTGCAGCTTTACTCTGTCCCTTGGTCCTACACATTGACGATGAAACACAGAAATTGCGTCGTGATTTAATACAAAAAGCACAATGCCGACTTAAGTACAAGAAGAGCAATGCTTCACATTGTTTCTGGTTTGATTTGAGCGTTTCCTGGGAGATGAGTATTAGATTCCGATGCACTACTGCAGCTTTACTCAATCCCTTGGACCTTCACATTGACGATGAAACACAGAAATTGCGTCTGGATTTAATACGAAAGGCACAATGCTGACTTAAGTAGAAGCAGAGTAAATCTTCTTATTTTTCGTGGTTTGCTTTGAGCGTCTCCTGGGGGATCAGTATTAGATTCCGATGCAGTACTGCAGCTTTACTCTATCCCTTGGACCTTCACATTGAAGTTGAAACACAGAAATTGGGTCGGGATTTAACACAAAAGGCACAATGCCGACTTAAGTACAAGATGAGAAAATCTTTTCATTGTCCGTGGTTTGCTTTGAGCGTTTCGTGGGAGATCAGTATTAGATTCCGATGCATTACTGCAGCCTTACTCTATCCCTTGGAACTTCACGTCGACGATGAAACACAGAATTTGCGTCGGGATTTAATTCAAAGGTCACAATGCCGACATAAGTACAAGAGGAGTAAATCTTCTCATTGTTTGTGGTTTGCTTTGAGCGTTTCCTGGGAGATCAGTATTAGATTGCGATGCGCAACTGCAGCTTTACTCTATCCCTTGGACTTTCACATTGACGATGAAACACAGAAATTGCGTCGGGAGTTAATACAAAATGCACAATGCCGACATAAGTACAAGAAGAGTAAATCTCCTCATTGTTTGTGATTTGGTTTAAGCGATTCCTGGGAGATAAGTATTAGATTCCGATGCACTACAGGAACTTTACTCTATCCCTTGGACCTTCACATTGACGATGAAACACAGAAATTGAATCGGGATTCAATACAAAAGGCACAATGCCGACTTAAGTACAAGAAGAGTAAATCTTCTCATTGTTTGTGGTTTGTTTTGAGCGATTCCTGGGAGATCAGTATTATATTCCGATTGACTACTGCAGCTTTACTCTACCCTTTGGCCCTTCACATTGACGATGAAACACAGATATTGCGTCGGGATTGAATACATAAGGCACAATAACGACTTAAGTACCAGATGAGTAAATCTCCTCATTGTTTCTGGTTTGCCATGAGCTTTGCGTGGGAGAACAGTATTAGATTCCGATGTTCTCTAACTTTTTTGGATCTTCACATTGACGATGAAACACAGGAATTGCGTCGGGATTTAATACAAAGGCACAATGCTGACTTAAGTAGAAGTAGAGTAAATCTTCTTATTTTTTGTGGTTTGCTTTGAGCGTTTCATGGAGATCAGTATTAGATTCCGATGCACTACTGCGGCTTCACTCTATCCCTTGGACTTTCACATTGACGATGAAACACAGAAATTGAGTCGGGATTTTATATAAAATGCACAATGCTGACATAAGTACAAGAAGAGTAAATCTTCTCATTGTTTGTGATTTGGTTTGAGCGATTCCTGGGAGATAAGTATTAGTTTCCGATGCACTACTGCAGCTTTACTCTATCCCTTGGACCTTCACAATGACGATGAACAACAGAAATCGCGTCGTGATTTAATACAAAAGGCACAATGCTGATTTAAGTACAAGAGGAGTAAATCTTCTCATTGTTTGTGATTTGGTTTAAGCGACTCCTGGGAGATAAGTATTAGTTTCCGATGCACTACTGCAGCTTTACTCTATCCCTTGGACCTTCACATTGACGATGAAACACAGAAATTGCGTCGGGATTTAATACAAAAGGCACAATGCCGACTTAAGTACAAGAAGAGTAAATGTTCTCATTGTTTGTTTGTTGCTTTGAGAGTTTCGTAAGAGATTAGTATTAGATTCCGATGCACTACTGAAGCTTTACTCTATCCCTTGGACCTTCGCATTGACGATGAAACACAGAAATTGCGTAGGGATTTAATACTAAACGCGCAGTGCCGACTTCAGTACAAGAAGAGTAAATCTTCTCATTGTTTGTGGTTTGCTTTGAGCGTTTCCTGGGAGATCAGTGTTAGATTGCGATGCACAACTGCAGCGTTACTATATCCCTTGGACCTTTACATTGCAGATGAAACACAGGAACTGCGTCGGGATTTAATACAAAAGGCACAATGCCGGCTTAAGAACAAGAAGAGTAAAACTTCTCATTGTTTGTGGTTTGATTTGAGCGATTCCTGGTAGATCAGTATTATATTCCGATTGACTACTGCAGCTTTACTCCACCCTTTGGACGTTCACATTGACGATGAAACACAGAAATAGCGCCGGGATTGAATACATAAGGCACAATAACGACTTAAGTACCAGAAGAGTAAATCTTCTCATTGTTTCTGGTTTACTTTGAGCGTTGCGTGGGAGAACAGTATTAGATTCCGATGCACTCTAACATTTTTGGATCTTAACATTGACGATGAAACACAAAAATTACTTCGGGATTTAATACGAAAGGCACAATGCTGACTTAAGTACAAGTAGAGTAAATCTTCTCTTTGTTTGTGGTTTGCTTTGAGCGTCTCCTGGGGGATCAGTATTAGATTCCGATGCAGTACTGCAGCTTTACTCTGTCCCTTGGTCCTACACATTGACGATGAATCACAGAAATAGCGTCGTGATTTAATACAAAAAGCACAATGCCGACTGAAGTACAAGAAGAGTAATGCTTCACATTGTTTCTTGTTTGCTTTGAGCGTTTCCTGGGAGATAAGTATTGGATTCCGATGCACTACTGCAGCTTTACTCAATCCCTTGGACCTTCACACTGACGATGAAACACAGAAATTACCTCGGGATTAAATACAAACAGCACAATGCCAACTAAAGTACAAGAAGTGTAAATCTTTTCATTGTTTGTGGTTTTGTTTTGAGCGTTTCCTGGGAGATCAGTATTAGATTCCGATGCAGTACTGCAGCTTCACTCTATCCCTTGCACCTTCACATTGACAATGAATCACAGAAATTGCGTCGGGATTTAATACAAAGGTCACAATGCCGACTTAAGTACAAGAGGAGTAAATCTTCTCATTGTCTGTGGTTTGCTTTGAGCGTTTCATTAAGATCAGTATTAGATTCCGATGCACTAATGCAGCTTTACTCTATCCCTTGGACTTTCACATTGACGATGAAACACAGAAATTGCGTCGGGCTTTAATATAAAATGCACAATTCCGATATAAGTACAAGAAAGGTAAATCTTCGCATTGTTTGTGATTTGGTTTGAACGATTCCTGGGAGATAAGTATTAGTTTTCGATGCACTACTGCAGCTTTACTCTATCCCTTGGACCTTCACTTTGACGAAGAACAACAGAAATCGCGTCGTAATTTAATACAAAAGGCACAATGCTGACTTAAGTACAAGAAGAGTAAATCCTCTCATTGTTTGTGTATTGCTTTGAGCGTTTCCTGGCAGATCAGTATTAGATTCCGATGCACGACTGCTGCGTTATCCCTGAGATCTTCAAATTGACGATCAAACAAAGAAATTGCGACGGGATTTAATACAGAAGACACAATGCCGACTTAAGTGTAGGAAGAGTAAATCTTCCCATTGTGTCTGGTTTGCTTTGAGCGTTTTCTGGGTGATCAGTATTAGATTCCGATGCACTACTGCAGCTTTACTCTATCCATTGGACCTTCATATTGACGATGAAACACAGAAATTGCGTCGGGATTTAATACAAAACGCACACTGCTGACTTAAGTACAAGAAGAGTAAATCTTCCCATTGATTTAGGATTGCTTTGAGTGTTTCTCGGAAGATCAGTATTAGAATCCGATGCACTACTGCAGATTTACTCTATCCCTTGGACCTTCACATTGACGATGAAACACAGAAATTGCGTCGGGAATTAATACAAAACGCGCAATGCCGACTTAAGAACAAGAAGAGTTAATCTTCTCATTGTTTGCGGTTTGGTTTGAGCGTTTCCTGGGAGATCAGTATTAGATTCCGATGCACTTCTGCAGCTTACCTCTAACCCTTGGACGTTCACATTCACGATGAAACACAGAAATTGCGTCAGGATTTAATACAAAAGGCACAATGCCGACTTAAGTACAAGAGGAGTTAATCTTCTCGTTGTTCGTTGTTTGCTTTGAGCGTTTCCTGCGAGAAAAGTATTAGATTCCGTTGTACTAGTGCAGCTTTACTCTATCCCTTGGACCTTCACATTGACGATGAAACACAGAAATTCCGTCGGGATTTAATACAAAAGGCACAATGTCAACTTAAGTACAAGAAGAGTAAATCTTCTCATTGTTTGTGGTTTGCTTGGAGCGTTTCCTGGGGGATCAGTATTTGATTCCGATGCAGTACTGCATCTTCACTCTATCCCTTGTAACTTCACATCGACGATGAAACACAGAAATTGCGTCGGGATTTAATTCAAAGGTCACAATGCCGACTTAAGTACAAGAGGAGTAAATCTTATCATTGTTTGTGTTTAGCTTTGAGAGTTTCATGGATATCAGTATTAAATTCCGATGCACTACTGCAGCTTTACTCTATCCCTTGGACTTTCACAATGACGATGAAACACAGAAATTACGTCGGGATTTAATACAAAATGCACAATGCCAACAGAAGTACAAGAAGAGTAAATCTTCTCATGGTTTGTGATTTGGTTTAAGCTATTCCTGATAGATAAGTATTAGTTTCCGATGCACTACTGCAGCTTTACTCTATCCATTGGACCTTCACATTGACGATGAAACACAGAAATTGCGTCGGGATTTAATACAAAAGGCACAATGCCGTCTTAAGTACAAGAAGAGTAAATATTCTCATTGTTTGTTGTTTGCTTTGAGCGTTTCGTAAGAGATCAGTATTAGATTCCAATGCACTACTGCAGCTTTACTCTATCCCTTGGACCTTCGCATTGACGATGAAACACAGAAATTGCGTTGGGATTTAATACAAATCGCGCAGTGCCGACTTCAGTACAAGAACAGTAAATCTTCTCATTGTTTGTGGTTTGTTTTGAGCGATTCCTGGGAGATCATTATTAGATTCTGATTGACTACTGCAGCTTTACTCTACCCCTTGGACCTTCACATTGCCGTTGAAACACAGAAATTGCGTTGGGATTGAATACATAAGGCACAATAACGACTTAGTACTAGAAGAGTAAATCTTCTCATGGTTTCTGGTTTGCTTTGAGCGTTGCGTGGGAGAACAGTATTAGATTTCGATGCACTCTAACTTTTTTGGATCTTCACATTGATGATGAAACACAGAAATTGCGTCGGGATTTAATACGGAAGTCACAATGCTGACTTAAGTAGAAGTAGAGCAAATCTTCTCACTGTTTGTGGTTTGTTTTGAGCGTTTCCTGGGGGATCAGTATTAGATTCCGATGTAGTACTGCAGTTTTACTCCGTCCCTTGGACCTACACATTGACGATGAAACACAGAAATTGCGTCGTGGTTTAATACAAAAAGCACAATGCCGTCTTAAGTACAAGAAGAGTAATGCTTCACACCGTTTCTGGTTTGCTTTTAGCGTTTCCTGGGACATCAGGTTTGGATTCCGATGCACTACTGCAGCTTTACTCTATCCTTTGGAACTTCACATTGACGGTGAACAACAGAAATCGCGTCGTGATTTAATACAAAAGGCACAATGCTGACTTAAGTACAAGAAGAGTAAATCTTCTCATTGTTTGTGGATTGCTTTGGCCGTTTCCTGGGAGATCTGTATTAGATTCCTTTGCACTACTGTTGCGTTATCCCTTGGACCTTCAAATTGACGATGAAACAATGAAATTGCGTCGGGATTTAATACAAAACGCACAATGCCGACTTAAGTACAAGAGGAGAAAATCTTCTCATTGTGTGTGTTTTGCTTTCAGCGTTTCATGGAGATCAGTATTAGATTCCGATGCACTACTGCAGCTTTACTCTATCCCTTGGCCTTTCACATTGACGATGAAACACAGAGATTGCGTCGGGATTTAATACAAAATGCTCAATGCCGACATAAGTACAAGATGAGTAAATCTTCTCATTGTTTGTGATTTGGTTTAAGCGATTCCTGGGAGATAAGTATTAATTTCAGATGCACTACTGCAGCTTTATTCTATCCCTTGGACCTTCACATTGAGGAAGAAACACAGAAATCGCGTCGGGATATAACACAAAGGCACAATGCCGACTTAAGTACAAGAAGAGTATATCTTCTCATTGTTTGTGGTCTGCTTTGAGCGTTTCCTGGGAGATCAGTATTAGATTGCGATGCACAACTGCAGCTTTACTCTATCCCTTGGACCTTTACATTGACGATGAAACACAGAAATTGCGTCGGGATTTAATACAAAAGGCACAATGCCGACTTAAGTACAAGAAGAGTAAATCTTCTCATTGTTTGTGGTTTGTTTTGAGCGATTCCTGGGTGATCAGTATTAGATTGCGATGCACAACTGCAGCTTTACTCTATCCCTTGGACCTTCACATTGACGATGAAACACAGAAATTACATCGGGATTTAATACAAAAGGCACAATGCCGACTTAAGTACAAGAAGAGTATATCTTCTCATTGTTTGTGGTCTGCTTTGAGCGTTTCCTGGGAGATCAGTATTAGATTGCGATGCACAACTGCAGCTTTACTCTATCCCTTTACCTTCACATTGACGATGAAACACGGAAATCGCGTCGGTATTTAGTACAAAAGGCACAATGCCGACTTATGTACAAGAAGTATAAATCCTCTCATCGTTTGTGGTTTGCATTGAGCGTTTCCTGGAAGATCAGTATAAGATTTCGGTGCACTACTGAAGCTTTACGCTATAGCTGGACCTTCAATTTGACGATGAAACACGGAAATAGCGTCGGGATTTAATACAAAAGGCACAATGCCGACAAGTACAAGAAGAGTAAATCCTCTTATTGCTTCTGGTTTCCTTTGCCTTTCCGGGGAGATAAGCACTACTGCAGCTTTACTCTATCCCTTGGACCTTCACATTGACGATGAAACACAGAAATTGCGTAGGGATTTAATGCAAAAGGCACAATGCAGACTTAAGTACAAGAAGAGTAAATGCTCTCAATGCTTGTGGTTTGCTTCGAGTGTTTCCTGGGGGATCAGTATTAGATTTCGACGCACTACTGCAGCTTCACTCTATCCCTTGGACCTTCACATTGACAATGAAACATAGAAATTGCGTCGGGATATATTAGAAAAGCACAATGCCGACATAAGTACAAGAAGAGTAAATCTTATCGTTGTTTGAGGTTTACTTTGAGCGTTTCCTGGGAGATCAGTAACAGATTCCGATGCACTACTGCAACTTTACTCAGTCCCTTGGGCCTTCACATTTCCGTTGAAAAACAGAAATTGCATTGGAATTTCATACAAAAGGCACAATGCCGACTTAAGTACAAGAAGAGTAAATCCTCTCAATGTTTGGGTTTGCTTCGAGTGTTTCCTGGGGGATCAGTATTTGATTCCGATGCACTTCTGCAAGTTTACTGCATTACTTGGACCTTTACGTTGACGATGAAACACAGAAATTGCGTCGGGATTTAATACAAACGGCACAATGCCGACTTAAGTACAAGAAGAGTAAATCTTCTCATTGTTTGTGGTTTGCTTTGAGCGTTTCCAGGGAGATAAGTCTTGGATTCCGATGCACTACTGCAGCTTCACTCCATCCCTTGGACCTTCACATTGGCGATGAAACACAGAAATTACGTCGGGAATTAATACAAAAGGCACAATGCTGACTCAAGTACTACAAGAGTAAATCTTCTCATTGTTTGTGGTTTGCTTTGGATGTTTCCTGGGAGTTCAATATTAGACTGCGATGAACTACTGCAGCGTTATCCCTTTGACCTTCAAAAGTGACGATGAAACACAGTAATTGGGTCGGGATCCAATGCAAAAGGCACAATGCGGATTACGTACAAGAAGAGTAACTCTTCTCAATGTTTGAGGGTTTGGTTGAGCGTTTCCTGGGAAATAAGTATTGGATTCCGATGCACTACAGAAGCTTTACTGTATCTCTTGGACATTCACATTGACGATGAGACACAGAAATTGCGTCGGGATTTAATACAAAAGGCATAATGCCGACTTAACTACAAGAAGAGTAAATCTTCTCATTGTTTCTAGTTTGCTTTGAGCGTATCCTGGGAGATCAGTATTAGATTCCGACGCACTACTGCAGCTTCACTCTATCTCTTGGTCCTTCACATTGACGTTGAAACACAGAAATGCCGTCGGGATTTAATACAAAAAGGCACAATGCCTTCTTAAGTACAAGAAGGGTAAATCTTCTCATTGTTTGAGGTTTACTTTGAGCGTTTCCTGGGAGATCAGTAACAGATTCCGACGCACTACTGGAGCTTTACTCTAACCCTTGACAATCACATTGACGATGAAACACAGAAATTGCGTCGGGATTTAATACAAAAGGCACAAAGCCGACTTATGTACAAGAGGAGTAAATCTTCTCATTGATTGTGGTTTGCTTGGGGCGTTTCCTGGGAGATGAGTATATGATTCCGATGCACTACTGCAGCTTTATCAATCCCTTGGACCTTCACATTGACGATGAAACTCTGAAATTGCGTCGGGATTTAATACAAACTGCACAATGCCGACATAAGTACAAGAAGAGAAAATCTTCTCATTGTTTGTGGTTTGCTTTGAGCGTTTCCTGGGAGATTGGGTTTGGATTCCGATGCACTACTGCAGCTTTAATATATCCCTTGGTCTTTCACATTGACGATGAAACACAGATATTGCGCTGGGATTTAATACAAAAGGCACAATGCCGACTTAAGTACAAGAAGAGTAAATCATCTCATATTGTGTGGTTCGCTTTGAGCGTTTCCTGGGAGATCAGTATTGATATTCCGATGCACCACTGCAGATTTACTCTATCCCTTCGACCTTCACATTGACGATCAACACAGAAACAGCGTCAGGATGTAATACAAAAGGCACACTGCCGACCTAAGTATTAGAAGAGTCAATCTTCTCATTGTTTGTGGTTTGCTTTGAGCGTTTCCTGGGGGATCAATATAGATTCCGAAGCACTACTGCAGCTTTACTCTATCCCTTGGACCTTCACATTGACGATGAAAGGCAGAAATTGCGCCGGGATTTAATAGAAAAGGCTCAATGCCGACTTATGTAAGAGAAGAGTAACTCTTCTCAATGTTTGTGGTTTCCTTTCAGCGTTTCCTGGGAGATAAGTATTGGATTCCGATGCCTACTGCAGCTTTACTCTATCCCTTGGACCTTCACATTGACTATGAAACACAGATATTGCGTCTGGATTTAATTCAAAAGGCACAATGCAGACTTAAGTACAAGAAGAGTCTATCTTCTTATTCTTTGTGGTTTGCTTTGAACATTTCCTAGGAGATCAGTATTAGATTCCGATTCTCTACTGCAGCTTTACTCTAACCCTTGGACCTTCACATTGACGAAAAAGCACAAAAGTGCGTCGGGATTTATTGCAAAAGGCACAATGCCGCCTTAAATACAAGAAGAGTAAGACTTCTCATTGTTTGTGGTTTGGATTGAGCGTTTCCTGTGTGACATGTATTAGATTCCGATGCAGTGCTGCAGCTTTACTCTATCTGTTGGCCTTCACATTGACGATGAAACGCAGAAATCGCGGCGGGATTTAGTACAAAAGGCACAATGCCGACTTAAGTACAAGAAGTGTAAATATTGTCATTGTTTGTGGTTTGCTTTGAGAGTATCCTGGAAGATCAGTATTAGATTTCGGTGCACTACTGCAGCTTGCTCTATATCTTGGACCTTCAAATTGGCGATGAAACAGAGAAATAGCGTTAGGATTTAATACAAAAGGCGCAATGTCGACTTAAGAACAAGAAGAGTAACACTTCTCATTGTTTCTAGTTTGCTTGAGCGTTTCATGGGAGATCAGTATTAGATTCCGATGCACGACTGCAGCTTTACTCAATCCCTTGGAGTATCACATTGACGATGAAACACAGATATTGCGTCGGGATTTAATACAAAAGGCACAATGCCGACTTAAGTACAAGAAGAGTAAATCATCTCATTTTTTGTGGTTCGCTTTGAGCGTTTCCTGGGAGATCGGAAGTGATATTCCGATGCACCACTGCAGATTTACTCTATCCCTTCGACCTTCACATTGACGATGAACACAGAAACTGCGTCGGGATTTAATACAAAAGTCACAATGCCGACTTATATACAAGAAGATTAAATCTTCTCGTTGTTTGTGGTTTGCTTTGAGCGTTTCTTGTTTGATCAGTATTAGATTCCGATGCACCACTGCAGCTTTACTCTATCTCTTGGACCTTCACATTGACGATGTAACACAGAAATTGCGTCCCGAATTAATACAAAATGCACAATGCTGACTTAAATACAAGAAGAGTAAATCTTCTCATAGTTTGTGGTTTGCTTTGAGCGTTTCCTGGGAGATCATTATTAGATTCCGATGCACTAATGCAGCGTTGTCCATTGGACCTTCAATATTACGATGAAACACAGAAATTGGGTCGGGATCTAATGCAAAAGGCACAATGCCGATCAAGTACAAGAAGAGTAACTTTTCTCAATGTCTGTGGTTTCGTTTGAGCGTTTCCTGGGAAATAAGTATTGGATTCCGATGCTCTACTGCAGCTTTACTCTATCCCTTGGCCCTTCACATTGACGATGAAACACAGAAATTGCGTCGGGATTTTATACAAAAGGCACAATGCCGACTTAAGTACAAGAAGAGTATATCTTCTCATTGTTTGTGGTCTGCTTTGAGCGTTTCCTGGGAGATCAGTATTAGATTGCGATGCACAACTGCAACTTCACTCTATCCCTTGGACCTTCACATTGACGATGAAACACAGAAATTACATCGGGATTTAATACAAAAGGCACAATGCCGACTTAAGTACAAGAAGAGTATATCTTATCATTGTTTGTGGTCTGCTTTGAGCGTTTCCTGGGAGATCAGTATTAGATTGCGATGCACAACTGCAGCTTTACTCTATCCCTTTACCTTCACATTGACGATGAAACACAGAAATTACATCGGGATTTAATACAAAAGGCACAATGCCGACAAGTACAAGAAGAGTAAATCCTCTTATTGCTTCTGGTTTCCTTTGCCTTTCCGGGGAGATAAGCACTACTGCAGCTTTACTCTATCCCTTGGACCTTCACATTGACGATGAAACACAGAAATTGCGTAGGGATTTAATACAAAAGGCACAATGCCGACTTAAGTACAAGAAGAGTAAATGCTCTCAATGCTTGTGGTTTGCTTCGAGTGTTTCCTGGGGGATCAGTATTAGATTCCGACGCACTACTGCAGCTTCACTCTATCCCTTGGACCTTCACATTGACAATGAAACATAGAAATTGCGTCGGGATATATTACAAAAGCACAATGCCGACATAAGTACAAGAAGAGTAAATCTTCTCGTTGTTAGAGGTTTACTTTGAGCGTTTCCTGGGAGATCAGTAACAGATTCCGATGCACTACTGCAGCTTTACTCAATCCCTTGGGCCTTCACATTGCCGTTGAAAAACAGAAATTGCATTGGAATTTCATACAAAAGGCACAATGCCGACTTAAGTACAAGAAGAGTAAATCCTCTCAATGCTTGTGGTTTGCTTCGAGTTTTTCCTGGGGGATCAGTATTTGATTCCGATGCACTTCTGCAAGTTTACTGCATTACTTGGACCTTTACATTGACGATGAAACACAGAAATTGCGTCGGGATTTAATACAAACGGCACAATGCCGACTTAAGTACAAGAAGAGTAAATCTTCTCATTGTTTGTGGTTTGCTTTGAGCGTTTCCTGGGAGATAAGTATTGGATTCCGATGCACTACTGCAGCTTCACTCTATCCCTTGGACCTTCACATTGGCGATGAAACACAGAAATTACGTCGGGAATTAATACAAAAGGCACAATGCTGACTCAAGTACTACAAGAGTAAATCTTCTCATTGTTTGTGGTTTGCTTTGGATGTTTCCTGGGAGTTCAATATTAGATTGCGATGAACTACTGCAGCGTTATCCCTTTGACCTTCAAAAATGACGATGAAACACAGAAATTGGGTCGGGATCGAATGCAAAAGGCACAATGCGGATTACGTACAAGAAGAGTAACTGTTCTCAATGTTTGAGGGTTTGGTTGAGCGTTTCCTGGGAAATAAGTATTGGATTCCGATGCACTACAGAAGCTTTACTGTATCTCTTGGACATTCACATTGACGATGAGACACAGAAATTGCGTCGGGATTTAATACAAAAGGTATAATGCCGACTTAACTACAAGAAGAGTAAATCTTCTCATTGTTTCTAGTTTGCTTTGAGCGTAACCTGGGAGATCAGTATTAGATTCCGATGCACGAGTGCAGCTTTACTCAATCCCTTCGACTTTGACATCTACGATGAAACACAGAAATTGCATCGGGTTTTAATACAAAAGGCACAATGCCGACATAAGTACAAGAAGAGTAAATCATCTCTTTGTTTGTGGTTTACTTTGAGCGTTCCCTGGGAGATTGGGTTTGGATTCCGATGCACTACTGCAGCTTTACTCTATCCCTTGGACTTTCACATTGACGATGAAACACAGATATTGCGTCTGGATTTAATACAAAACGCACAATGTCAACTTAAGTACAAGAAGAGTAAATCATCTCATTTTTTGTGGATCGCTTTGAGCGTTTCCCGGGAGATCAGTATTGTTATTCCGATGCACTACTGCAGCTTCACTCTATCCCTTGGTCCTTCACATTGACGTTGAAACACGGAAATGCCGTCGGGATTTAATACAAAAGGCACAATGCCTTCTTAAGTACAAGAAGGGTAAATCTTCTCATTGTTTGAGGTTTACTTTGAGCGTTTCCTGGGAAATCAGTATTAGATTCCGATGCACCACTGCAGCTTTATGCCTTGGACCTTCAAAATGGCGATGAAACACAGAAATTGCGTCTGGTTTTCATTCAAAGGTCACAATGTCGTCTTAAGTACAAGAAGAGTAAATCTTATCATTGTTTGTGGTTTGCTTTGAGCGTTTCCTGGGAGATCAGTATTAGATTCCGACGCACTACTGCAGCTTCACTCTATCCCTTGGTCCTTCACATTGATGTTGAAACACAGAAATGCCGTCGGGATTTAATACAAAAGGCACAATGCCTTCTTAAGTACAAGAAGGGTAAATCCTCTCATTGTTTGAGGTTTACTTTGAGCGTTTTCTGGGAGATCAGTAACAGATTCCGACGCACTACTGGAGCTTTACTCTAACCCTTGACAATCACATTGACGATGAAACACAGAAATTGCGTCGGGAGTTAATACAAAAGGCACAAAGCCGACTTATGTACAAGAGGAGTAAATCTTCTCATTGTTTGTGGTTTGCTTGGGGCGTTTCCTGGGAGATGAGTATATGATTCCGATGCACTACTGCAGCTTTATCAATCCCTTGGACCTTCACATTGACGATGAAACTATGAAATTGCGTCGGGATTTAATACAAACTGCACAATGCCGACATAAGTACAAGAAGAGAAAATCTTCTCATTGTTTGTGGTTTGCTTTGAGCGTTTCCTGGGAGATTGGGTTTGGATTCCGATGCACTACTGCAGCTTTAATATATCCCTTGGTCTTTTACATTGACGATGAAACACAGATATTGCGTCGGGATTTAATACAAAAGGCACAATGCCGACTTAAGTACACGAAGAGTAAATCATCTCATTTTGTGTGGTTCGCTTTGAGCGTTTCCTGGGAGATCAGTATTGATATTCCGATGCACCACTGCTGATTTACTCTATCCCTTCGACCTTCACATTGACGATCAACACAGAAACTGCGTCGGGATGTAATACAAAAGGCACACTGCCGACCTAAGTATTAGAAGAGTCAATCTTCTCATTGTTCGTGGTTTGCTTTGAGCGTTTCCTGGGGGATCAATATAGATTCCGAAGCACTACTGCAGCTTTACTCTGTCCCTTGGACCTTCACATTGACAATGAAAGGCAGAAATTGCGCCAGGATTTAATAGAAAAGGCTCAATGCCGACTTATGTAAGAGAAGAGTAACTCTTCTCAATGTTTGTGGTTTCCTTTCAGCGTTTCCTGGGAGATAAGTATTGGATTCCGATGCCTACTGCAGCTTTACTCTATCCCTTGGACCTTCACATTGACTATGAAACACAGATATTGCGTCTGGATTTAATTCAAAAGGCACAATGCAGACTTAAGTACAAGAAGAGTCTATCTTCTTATTCTCTGTGGTTTGCTTTGAACATTTCCTAGGAGATCAGTATTAGATTCCGATGCACTACTGCAGCTTTACTCTATCTCTTGGACCTTCACATTGACGATGAAACACAGAAATTGCGTCCCAAAGTAATACAAAATGCACAATGCTGACTTAAAGAGAAGAAGAGAAAATCTTCTCATTGTTTGTGGTTTGCTTTGAGTGTTTCCTGGGAGATCAGAATTAGATTCCGATGCACTACTGCAGCGTTATCCCTCGGACCTTCAAATAGACTATGAAACACAGAAATTGCGTTGGGATTTAATACAACAGCGCAATGCTGACTTAAGTACAAGAAGAGGTAATCTTCTCATTGTTTCTGGTTTGCTTTGAGCGTTTTCTGGGATATCAGTATCAGATTCCGATTCTCTACTGCAGCTTTACTGTAACCCTTGGACCTTCACATTGACGAAAAAGCACAAAAGTGCGTCGGGATTTATTGCAAAAGGCTCAATGCCGCCTTAAATACAAGAAGAGTAAGACTTCTCATTGTTTGTGGTTTGGATTGAGCGTTTCCTGTGTGACATGTATTACATTCCGATGCAGTGCTGCAGCTTTACTCTATCTCTTGGCCTTCACATTGACGATGAGACGCAGAAATCGCGGCGGGATTTAGTACAAAAGGCACAATGCCGACTTAAGTACAAGAAGTGTAAATATTGTCATTGTTTGTGGTTTGCTTTGAGAGTATCCTGGAAGATCAGTATTAGATATCGGTGCACTACTGCAGCTTACTCTATAGCTTGGACCGTCAAATTGGCGATGAAACACAGAAATAGCGTTAGGATTTAATACCAAAGGCGCAATGTCGACTTAAGAACAAGAAGAGTAACACTTCTCATTGTTTCTAGTTTGCTTTGAGCGTTTCGTGGGAGATCAGTATTAGATTCCGATGCACGACTGCAGCTTTACTCAATCCCTTGGAGTTTCACATTGACGATGAACACAGAAACTGCGTCGGGATTTAATACAAAAGTCACAATGCCGACTTATATACAAGAAGATTAAATCTTCTCGTTGTTTGTGGTTTGCTTTGAGCGTTTCTTGTTTGATCAGTATTAGATTCCGATGCACCACTGCAGCTTTACTCTATCTCTTGGACCTTCACATTGACGATGAAACACAGAAATTGCGTCGGGATTTTATACAAAAGGCACAATGCCGACATAAGTACAAGAAAAGTAAATCTTCTCATTGTTTGTGGTTTACTTTGAGCGTTTCCTGGGAGATCAGGTTTGGATTCCGATGCACTACTGCAGCTTTACTCTATCCCTTGGACCTTCAGATTGACGATGAAACACAGAAATCGCTTCGGGATTTAGTACAAAAGGCACAATGCCGACTTAACTACAAGAAGTGTAAATATTCTCATTTTTTGTGGTTTGCTTTGAGCGTTTCCTGGGAGATCAATATCAGAATTCGGTGCACTACTGCAGCTTACTCCATAGCTTGGACCTTCAAATTGACGATGAAACACAGAAATAGCGTGAGGATTTAAAACAAAAGGCACAATGCCGACTTAAGTACAAGAAGAGTAAATATTCTCATTGTTTGTGATTTGCTTTAAGCGTTTCCTGGGAGATCAGTATTAGATTCCGATGCACTACTGCAGCTTTATCCCTTGGACCTTCATATTGGCAATGAAACACATAAATTGCGTCAGGATTTCATTCAAAAGTCACAATACCGACTTAAGTGCAAGAATAGAAAATGTTCTCATTGTTTGTGGTTTGCTTTGAGCGTTTCCTGGGAGATCAGTATTAGATTCCGACACACTCTTGCAGCTTCACTCTATCCCTTGGACCTTCACATTGCGATGAAGCACTGAAATTGCGTCGGGATTTAATACAAAATGCACAATGCCGACTTAAGTACAAGAAGAGTAATTCTTCCCATTGTTCTGGTTGCATTGAGCGTTTCCCGGGAGATCAGTATTAGATTCCGAGGCACTATTGCAGCTTTACTCTATCCCTTGAAACTTCACATTGACGATGAAACACAGAAATTACGTCGGGATTTAATACAAAAAGCACAATGCCGACTTAAGTACAAGAAGAGTAATGCTTCACATTGTTTCTGGTTTGCTTTGAGCGTTTCCTGGGACATCAGGTTTGGATTCCGATGCACTACTGCAGCTTTACTCTATCCCTTGGAACTTCACATTGACGATGAACAACAGAAATCGCGTCGTGATTTAATACAAAAGGCACAATGCCTTCTTAAATACAAGAAGGGTAAATCTTCTCATTGTTTGAGGTTTACTATGAGCGTTTCCTGGGAGATCAGTAACAGATTCCGATGCACTACTGGAGCTTTACTCTAACCCTTGACAATCACATTGACGATGAAACAGAGAAATTGCGTCGGGATTTAATACAAAAGGCACAAAGCCGACTTATGTACAAGAGGAGTGAATCTTCTCTTTGTTTGTGGTTTGCTTGGGGCGTTTCCTGGGAGATGAGTATATGATTCCGATGCACTACTGTAGGTTTACCAATCCCTTGGACCTTCACATTGACGATGAAACACTGAAATTGCGTCGGGATTTAATACAAAAGGCACAATGCCGACATAAGTACAAGAAGAGTAAATCTTCTCTTTGTTTGTGGTTTGCTTTGAGCGTTCCCTGGGAGATTGGGTTTGGATTCCGATGCACTACTGCAGCTTTACTCTATCCCTTGGACTTTCACATTGACGATGAAACACAGATATTGCGTCTGGATTTAATACAAAAGGCACAATGCCAACTTAAGTACAAGAAGAGTAAATCATCTCATTTTTTGTGGTTCGCTTTGAGCGTTTCCTGGGAGATCAGTATTGTTATTCCGATGCACCACTGCAGATTTACTCTATCCCTTCGACCTTCACATTGACGATGAACACAGAAACTGCGTCGGGTTGTAATACAAAAGGCACACTGCCGACCTAAGTATCTGAAGAGGCAATCTTCTCATTGTTTGTGGTTTGCTTTGAGCGTTTCCTGGGGGATCAATATAGATTCCGAAGCACTACTGCAGCTTTACTGTATCCCTTGGACCTTCACATTGACGATGAAAGACAGAAATTGCGCCGGGATTCAAGAGAAAAGGCTCAATGCCGACTTATGTAAGAGAAGAGTAACTCTTCTCAATGTTAGTGGTTTCCTTTGAGCGTTTCCTGGGAGATAAGTATTGGATTCCGATGCCTACTGCAGCTTTACTCTATCCCTTGGAACTTCACATTGACGATGAAACACAGATACTGCGTCTGGATTTGATACAAAAGGCACAATGCAGACTTATGTACAAGAAGAGTCTATCTTCTAATTCTTTGTGGTTCGCTTTGATCATTTCATAGGAGATCAGTACTAATACTGCATCGTTATCCCTTGGACCTTCAAATAAACTATGAAACACAGAACTTGCGTCGGGATTTAATACAAAAGCACAATGCTGACTTAAGTAATAGAAGAGGTAATCTTCTCATTGTTTCTGGTTTGCTTTGATCGTTTTCTGGGAGATCAGTATCAGATTCCGACTCTCTACTGCAGCTCTACTCTAACCCTTGGCCTTCACATTGAAGAAAAAGCACAGGAATGCGTCGGGATTTATTGCAAAAGGCACAATGCCGCCATAAATACAAGAAGAGTCAGTCTTCTCATTGTTTGTGGTTTGGATTGAGCGTTTCCTGTGTGACATGTATTAGATTCCGTTGCAGTACTGCAGCTTTACTCTATCTCTTGGCCTTCACATTGACGATGAAACGCAGAAATAGCGGCGGGATTTAGTACAAAAGGCACAATGCCGACTTAGGTACAAGAAGTGTAAATATTCTCATTGTTCGTGGTTTGCTTTGAGCGTATCCTGGAAGATCAGTATTAGATTTCGGTGCACTACTGCAGCTTACTCTATAGCTTGGACCATCAAATTGGCGATGAAACACAGAAATAGCGTTAGGTTTTAATACAAAATGCGCAATGCCGACTTAAGAACAAGAAGAGTAACTCTTCTCATTGTTTCTAGTTTGCTTTGAGCGTTTCATGGGAGATCAGTATTAGGTTCCGATGCACGACTGCAGCTTTACTCAATCCCTTGGACATTCACATTAACGATGAAACGAAGAAATTGCGTCGGGATTTAATACAAAAGGCACAATGCCGACTTAAGTACAAGAAGAGTAAATCTTCTTATAGTATGTGATTTGCTTTAACCGTTTCCTGGGAGATCAGTATTAGATTCCGATGCCCTACTGCAGCTTTATCCCTTGGACCTTCAACTGGGCGATGAAACACAGAAATTATGTCAGGATTTCATTCAAAAGTCACAATCCCGACTAGAGTGCAAGAAGAGTAAATCTTCTCATTGTTTGTGGTTTGCTTTGAGCGTTTCCTGGGATATCAGTATTAGATTCCGATGCACTACTACAGCTTTACTCTATCCCTTGGACCTTCACATAACGATGAAACACAGTTATAGCTTCGGGATATAATACAAAAGGCACAATGCCGACTTAAGTACACGAAGAGTAAATCATCTCATTTTTTGTGGTTCGCTTTTAGCGTTTTTTGGGAGATCAGTATTGATATTCCGATGCACCACAGCAGATTTACTCTATCCCATTGACCTTCACATTGACGATGAACACAGGAACTGCGTCGGGATGTAATACAAAAGGCACACTGCCGACCTAAGTATCACAAGAGTCAATCTTCTCAATGTTTGTGTTTTGCTTTGTGCTTTTCCTGGGAGATCAGTATTAGAGACCGATGCACTACTGCAGCTTTACTCTATCCCTTGGACCTTCACATTGACGATGAAACACAGAAATTGCGTCGGGATTTAATACAAAAGGCACAATTCCGACTTAAGTACAAGAGGAGTAAATTTTCCCATTGTTTCTGGATTGCTTTGAGCGTTTCCTGGGGGATCAGTATTAGACTCCGATGCTCTACTGCAGCATTACTCTATCCCTTGGACCTAAACATTGACGATGAGACACAGAATTTGAGTCGGGATTTAATACAAAAGGCACAATGCCGACGTAAGTACAAGAAGAGTAAATCTTCTCATAGTTTGTGGTTTGCTTTGAGCGTTTCCTGGGAGATCATTATTAGATTCCGATGCACTACTGCAGCGTTGTCCATTGGTCCTTCAAATTTACGATGAAACACAGAAATTGGGTCGGGATCTAATGCAAAAAGCACAATGCCCATCAAGTACAAGAAGAGTAAATCTTCTCATTGTTTGTGGTTTACTTTGAGCGTTTCCTGGGAGATCAGGTTTGGATTCCGATGCACTACTGCAGCTTTACTGTATCCCTTGGACCTTCACATTGACGATCAAACACAGAAATTGCGTCGGGATTTAATACAAAAGCACAATGCCGACTCAAGTACAAGAAGTGGTAATCTTCTCATTGATTCTGGTTTGCTTTGAGCGTTTTCTGGGAGATCAGTATCATATTCCGATTCTCTATTGCAGCTTTACTCTATTCCTTGGGCCTTCACATTGACGATGAAGCACAGTAATTGCGTCGGGATTTAATGCAAAAGGCACAATGCCGCCTTAAATACAAGAAGAGTAAGTCTTCTCATTGTTTTTGGTTTGGTATGTGCGTTTCCTGTGTGATATGTATTAGATTCCGGTGCAGTACTGCAGCTTTGCTCTATCCCTTGGCCTTCACATTGTCGATGAAACACAGAAATCACTTCGGGATTTAGTACAAAAGGCACAATGCCGACTTAAGTAAAAGAAGTGTAAATATTCTCATTTTTTGTGGTTTGCTTTGAGCGTTTCCTGGGAGATCAATATCAGAATTCGGTGCACTACTACAGCTTACTCTATAGCTTGGACCTTCAAATTGACGATGAAACACAGAAATAGCGCGAGGAATTAATACAAAAGGCGCAATGCCGACTTAAGAACAAGAAGAGTAAATCTTGTCATTGTTTATAGTTTGCTTTTAGCGTTTCCTGGGAGATCAGTAATAGATTCCGATGCACGACTGCAGCTTTACTCAGTCCCTAGGACCTTCTCATTAACGATGAAACACAGAAATTGGGTCGGGATTTAATACAAAAGGCACAATGCCGACGTAAGTACAAGAAGAGTAAATCTTCTCATTGTTTGTGGTTTGCTTTGAGCGTTTCCTGGGAGATCAGTATTAGATTGCGACACACTCTTGCAGCTTCACTCTATCCCTTGGACCGTCACATTGACGATGTAACTCAGAAATATCGTCCGGATTAATTCAAATGGCACAATGCCGACTTAAGTACGAGAAGAGTAATTCTTCCCACTGTTCTGGTTTTCTTTGAGCGTTTCCCGGGAGATCAGTATTAGATTCCGAGGCACTATTGCAGCTTTACTCTATCCCTTGAAACTTCACATTGACGATGAAACACAGAAATTGCGTCGGGATTTATAACAAAAGGCACAATGCCGACGTAAGTACAAGAAGAGTAAATCTTCTCATTGTTTGTGATTTGCTTTGAGCGTTTCCTGGCAGATCAGGTTTGGATTCCGATGCACTACCGCAGCTTTACTCTATCCCTTGGACCTTCACTTTGACGATGAAACACAGAAATTGCGTCGGGATTTAATACAAAAGACACAATGCCGACTTAACTACAAGAAGAGTAAATCTTCTCATTGTTTCTAGTTTGCTTTGAGCGTATCCTGGGAGATCAGTATTAGATTCCGATGCACTACTGCAGCTTTATCCCTTGGACCTTAAAATTGGCGATGAAACACAGAAATTGCGTCAGGTTTTCATTCAAAGGTCACAATGCCGTCTTAAGTACAAGAAGAGTAAATCTTCTCATTGTTTGTGGTTTGCTTTGAGCGTTTCCTGGGAGATCAGCATTAGATTAAGACGCACTACTGCAGCTTCACTCTATCCCTTGGTCCTTCACACTGACGATGAAACTCAGAAATTCCGTCGGGATATAATACAAAAGGCACAATGCTCTCTTAAGTACAAGAAGGGTAAATCTTCACATTGTTTGAGGTTTACTTTGAGCGTTTCCTGGGAGATCAGTAACAGATTCCGATGCACTACTGGAGCATTACTCTAACCCTTGACAATCACATTGACGATGAAACACAGAAATTGCGTCTGGATTTAATACAATAGGCACAAAGCCGTCCTGTGTACAAGAGGAGTAATCCTTCTCATTGATTGTGGTTTGCTTGGGGCGTTTCCTAGGAGATGAGTATGTGATTCCGGTGCACTAACGCAGTTTTACCAAGCCTTTGGACCTTCACATTGACGATGAAACACTGAAATTGCGTCGGGATTTAATACAAAAGGCACAATGCCGACATAAGTACAAGAAGAGTAAATCTTCTCATTGTTTGTGGATTGCTTTGATCGTTTCCGGGGAGATTGGGTTTGGATTCCGATGCACTACTGCAGCTTTACTCTATCCCTTGGACTTTCACTATGACGATGAAACACAGATATTGCGTCGGGATTTAATACAAAATGCACAATGCCGACTTAAGTACAAGAAGAGTCTATGTTCTAATTCTTTGTGGTTTGCTTTGATCATTTCCTAGGAGATCAGTATTAGATTCCGATGCACTACTGCAGCTTTACTCTATCTCTTGGACCTTCACATTGACGATGAAACACAGAAATTGCGTCCCGAAGTAATACAAAATGCAAAATGCTGACTTTAAGACAAGAAGAGTAAATCTTCTCATTGTTTGTGGTTTGCTTTGAGCGTTTCCTGGGAGATCAGTATTAGATTCCGATGCACTAGAGCAGCGTTATCCCTTGGACCTTCAAATAGAATATGAAACACAGAACTTGCGTCGGGATTTAATACAAAAGCACAATGCTGACTTAAGTACAAGAAGAGGTAATCTTCTCATTGTTTCTGGTTTGCTTTGAGCGTTTTCTGGGAGATCAGTATCAGATTCCGATTCTCTACTGCAGCTTTACTCTAACCCTTGGACCTTCACATTGACGAAAAAGCAAAAAAATGCATCGAGATTAATTGCAAAAGGCACAATGCCGCCTTAAATACAAGAAGAGTAAGTCTTCTCATTGTTTGTGGTTTGGATTGAGCGTTTCCTGTGTGACATGTATTAGATTCCGATGCAGTACTGCAGCTTTACTCTATCTCTTGGCCTTCACATTGACGATGAAACGCAGAAATCGTGGCGGGATTTAGTACAAAAGGCACAATGCCGACTTAAGTACAAGAAGTGTAAATATTCTCATTGTTTGTGGTTTGCTTTGAGCGTTTCCTGGAAGATCAGTATTAGATTTCGGTGCACTACTGCAGCTTACTCTATAGCTTGGACCTTCAAATTGGCGATGAAACACAGAAGTAGCGTTAGGATTTAATACAAAAGGCGCAATGCCGACTTAAGAACAAGAAGAGTAAATCTTCTCATTGTTTCTAGTTTGCTTTGAGCGTTTCCTGGGAGATCAGTAATAGATTCCGATGCACGGCTGCAGCTTTACTCAATCCCTTGGACCTTCACATTAACGATGAAACAAGGAAATTGCGTCGGGATTTAATACAAAAGGCACAATGCCGACTTAAGTACAAGAAGAGTAAATCTTCTCGTAGTATGTGATTTGCTTTAACCGTTTCCTGGGAGATCGGTATTAGATTCCGATGCACTACTGCAGCTTTATCCCTTGGACCTTCAACTGGGCGATGAAACACAGACATTATGTCAGGATTTCATTCAAAAGTCACAATGCCGACTTAAGTGCAAGAAGAGTAAATCTTCTCATTGTTTGTGGTTTGCTTTGAGCGTTTCCTGGGATATCAGTATTAGATTCCAATGCACTATTGCAGCTTTACTCCATCCCTTGGACCTTCACATAACGATGAAACACTGATATAGCGTCGGGATTTAATACAAAAGGCACAATGCCGACTTAAGTACAAGAAGAGTAAATCATCGCATTTTTTGTGGTTCGCTTTGAGCGTTTTTTGGGAGATCAGTATTGATATTCCGATGCACCACAGCAGATTTACTGTATCCCTTCGACCTTCACATTGACGATGAACACAGAAACTGCGTCGGGATGTAATACAAAAGGCACACTGCCGACCTA
Source organism: Schistocerca piceifrons (assembly GCF_021461385.2). NCBI lineage: Eukaryota > Metazoa > Arthropoda > Insecta > Orthoptera > Acrididae > Schistocerca > Schistocerca piceifrons. The sequence goes on from NC_060140.1 coordinate 9,523,698, forward strand.
AGTATCAGAAGAGTCAATCTTCTCAATGTTTGTGTTTTGCTTTGTGCTTTTCCTGGGAGATCAGTATTAGATTCCGATGCACTACTGCAGCTTTACTCTATCCCTCGGACCTTCGCATTGACGATGAAACACAGAAATTGTGTCGGGATTTAATACAAAAGGCACAATGCCTACTTAAGTACATGAAGAGTAAATCTTCTCATTGTTCGTGGTTTGCTTTGAGCGCTTCCTGCGAGATAAACATTAGATTCAGAAGCACTACTGCAGCGTTACTCTATCCCTTGGACCTTCACATTGACGGTGAAACACAGAAATGGCGTCACGATTTAATACAAAAGGCACACCGTCAACTTAAGTTCAAGAAGAGTAAATCTTCTCATTGATTCTAGTTTGCTTTGAGCGTTTCCTGGGAGATCAGTAATAGATTCCGATGCACAGCTGCAGCTTTACTCAATCCCTTGGACCTTCACATTAACGATGAAACAAGGAAACTGCGTCGGGATTTAATACAAAAGGCACAATGCCGACTTAAGTACAAGAAGAGTAAATCTTCTCATAGTTTGTGATTTGCTTTAACCGTTTCCTGGGAGATCAGTATTAGATTCCGATGCACTACTGCAGCTTTATCCCTTGGACCTTCAACTGGGCGATGAAACACAGACATTATGTCAGGATTTCATTCAAAAGTCACAATGCCGACTTAAGTGCAAGAAGAGTAAATCTTCTCATTGTTTGTGGTTTGCTTTGAGCGTTTCCTGGGATATCAGTATTAGATTCCAATTCACTACTGCAGCTTTACTCCATCCCTTGGACCTTCACATAACGATGAAACACTGATATAGCGTCGGGATTTAATACAAAAGGCACAATGCCGACTTAAGTACAAGAAGAGTAAATCATCGCATTTTTTGTGATTGGCTTTGAGCGTTTTTTGGGAGATCAGTATTGATATTCCGATGCACCACAGCAGATTTACTGTATCCCTTCGACCTTCACATTGACGATGAACACAGAAACTGCGTCGGGATGTAATACAAAAGGCACACTGCCGACCTCAGTATCAGAAGAGTCAATCTTCTCAATGTTTTTGTTTTGCTTTGTGCTTTTCCTGGGAGATCAGTATTAGATTCCGATGCACTACTGCAGCTTTACTCTATCCCTCGGACCTTCGCATTGACGATGAAACAAAGAAATTGTGTCGGGATTTAATACAAAAGGCACAATGCCTACTTAAGTACATGAAGAGTAAATCTTCTCATTGTTCGTGGTTTGCTTTGAGCACTTCCTGCGAGATAAACATTAGATTCAGAAGCACTACTGCAGCGTTACTCTATCCCTTGGACCTTCACATTGATGGTGAAACACAGAAATGGCGTCACGATTTAATAAAAAGGCACACCGTCAACTTAAGTACAAGAAGAGTAAATCTTCTCATTGTTTGTGGTTAGCTTTGAGTGGTTCCTGGGGGATCAGAATTACATTCCGGTGCACTACTGCAGCTATACTCTATCACTTGGACATTCACATTGACGATGAAACACAGATATTGCATCGGGATTTAATACAAAAGGCACAATGCCGACTTAAAAACAAGAATAGTAAATCTTCTGATTGTTTGTGGTTTGGTTTGAGCGTTTCGTGGGAGATAAGTATTGGATTCCGATGCACTACTGCAGCTTTACTCTATCCCTTGGCCCTTCACATTGACGATGAAACAGAGAAATTGCGTAGGGATTTTATACAAAAGGCACAATGCCGACGTAAGTACAAGAAGAGTAAATCTTCTCATTGTTTGTGGTTTACTTTGAGCGTTTCCTGGGAGATCAGGTTTGGTTTCCGATGCACTAATGCAGCTTTACTCTATCCCTTGGACCTTCACATTGACGATGAAACACAGAATTTGCGTCGGGATTTAATCCAAAAGCACAATTCCGACTCAAGTACAAGAAGAGGTAATCTTCTCATTGATTCTGGTTTGCTTTCAGCGTATTCTGGGAGATCAGTATCAGATTCGAGTTCTCTACTGCAGCTTTACTCTATTCCTTGGACCTTCACATTGACGATGAAGCACAGAAATTGCGTCGGGATTTAATGCAAAAGGCATAATGCCGTCTTAAATACAAGAAGAGTAAGTCTTCTCATTGTTTGTGGTTTGGTTTGAGCGTTTCCTGTGTGACATGTATTAGATTCCGGTGCAGTACTGCAGCTTTGCTCTATCCCTTGGCGTTCACATTGTCGATGAAACACAGAAATCACTTCGGGATTTAGTACAAAAAGCACAATGCCGACTTAAGTACAAGAAGTGTAAATATTCTCATTTTTAGTGGTTTGCTTTGAGCGTTTCCTGGGAGATCAATATCAGAATTCGGTGCACTACTGTAGCTTACTCTATAGCTTGGACCTTCAAATTGACGATGAAACACAGAAATAGCGTAAGGATTTAATACAAAAGGCGCAATGCCGATTTAAGAACAAGAAGAGTAAATCTTGTCATTGTTTATAGTTTGCTTTGAGCGTTTCCCTGGAGATCAGTATTAGATTCCGATACACGACTGCAGCTTTACTCAATCCCTAGGACCTTCACATTAACGATGAAACACAGAAACTGTTTTGGCATTAAATACAAAAGGCACAATGGCGATTTAAGTACAAGAAGAGTAAATCTTCTCATTGTTTGTGATTTGCTTTAAGCGTTTCCTGGGAGATCAGTATTAGATTCTGATGCACTATTGCAGCTTTATCCCTTGGACCTTCAAATTGGCAATGAAACACATAAATTGCGTCAGGATTTCATTCAAAAGTCACAATACCGATTTAAGTGCAAGAAGAGTAAATCTTCTCATTGTTTGTGGTTTGCTTTGAGCGTTTCCTGGGGGATTAGGTTTAGTTTCCGATGCACTACTGCAGCTTTACTCTATCCCTTGGACCTTCACATTGACGAGGAAACACAGAATTTGCGTCGGGATTTAATACAAAGTGCACAATGCCGACTTAAGTACAAGAAGAGTAAATCTTCTCATTGTTTGTGGTTTGCTATGAGCGATTCCTGGGGGATCAATATTAGATTCCGATGCACTACTGCAGCTCCACTCTATCCCTTGGACCTTCCCATTGACGATGAAACACAGAAATTGCGTCGGGATTCAATACAAAATGCTCAATGCCGACTTAAGTACAAGAAGAGTAACTGTTCTCAATGTTTGTGGTTTTCTTTGAGCGATTCCTGGGAGATAAGTATTGGATTCCGCTGCACTACTGCAGCTTTACTCTAGCGCTTGGACCTACACATTGACGATGTAACACAGAAATGGCGTCGGGATCTAATACAAAAGGCACAATGCCGACATAAATACATGAAGAGTAAATCTTCTCATTGTTTGTGGTTTGTTTTGAGCGTTTCCTGGGAGATCAGTATTAGATTCCGATGCACTACTGCAGCATTCCTTTATTCCTTGGACCACCACATCGACGATGAAACACAGAAATTGCGTCGGGATTTAATACAATAGGCAGAATGCCGACTTAAGTACAAGAAGAGTAATTCTTCTCATTGTTTGTGGTTTTCTTTGAGCGTTTCCTGGCAGATCAGTATTACCTTCCGGTGCACTACTGAAGCTTTACTCCATCCCGTGGACCTTCAAATTGACGAGGAAACAAAGAAATAGCGTTGGGATTTAATACAAAAGGCACAATGCCGACTTAAAAACGAGAAGAGTATATCTTCTCATTGTTTGTGGTTTGGTTTGAGCGTTTCCTGGGAGATAAGTATTGGATTCCGATGCACTTCTGCAGCTTTACTCTATCCCTTGGACCTTCACATTGACGATGAAACACAGAAATTGCGTCGGGATTTAATACAAAAGGCACAAGCCCAATTCAGGGACAAGATGAGAAAATCTTCTCATTGTTCGTGGTTTTCTTGGAGCGTTCCCTGGGAGATCAGTATTAGATTCCGATGAACTACTGCAGCTTTACTCTATCCCTTGTAACTTCACATCGGCGATGAAACATAGAAAATACGTCGGGATTAACCTCAAACGGCACAATGTCAACTTAAGGACAGAAGAGTAAATCTTCTCATTGTTTCTGGTTTGCTTGGAGCGTTTCCTGGGAGATCAGTATTAGATTCCAATGCCCTACTGCAGCTTTACCCTATCCGTTGGATCTTCGCATTGACGATGAAACACAGAAATTGCGTTGGGATTTAATACAAAAGGCACAGTGCCGACTTAAGTACAAGAAGAGTAAATGTTCTCATTATTTGTGTTTTGGTATGAGCGTTTTCTGGGAGACAAGTATTAGATTCCGATGCACTACTGCAGATTTACTCATTCGCTTTGGCCTTCACATTGACGATAAAACACAGAAATTACGTCGGGAATTAATGCAAAAGGCACAATGCTGACTTAAGTACAATAAGAGTAAATCTTCTCATTGTTTGTTGTTTGCTTTGAGCGTTTCCTGGGAGATCAGTATTACATTCCGATGCACTACTGCAGCGTTATCCCTTGGACCTTCACATTGACGATGAAACACAGAAATTGGGTCGGGATCTAATACAAAAGGCACAATGCCGACTTAAGTACAAGAAGTGTATATCTTCTCATTGTTTGTGATTTGCTTTGAGCGTATCCTGGGAGATCAGTATTAGATTCCGATGCACTACTGCTACATTACTCTATCCCTTGGACCTTCACATTGACGGTGAAACCCAGAAATTGCGTCGGGATTTGATACAAAGGGCAAAATGCCAACTTAAATTCAAGAAGAGTAAAACTTCTCATTGTTTGTGGGTCCGTTTGAGCGTTTCCTCGGAGATAAGTATTGGATTCCGATGCACTATGCTCGCTTTACTCTATCCCTAGGAACTTCACATTGACGATGAAACACAGAAATTGCGTTGGGATTTAATATAAAAGGCAGAATGCCGACTTAAGTGTAAGAAGAGTACATCTTCTTATTGTTTGTGTTTTACTTTGAGCGTTTCCTGGGAGATCAGTATTAGATTCCGATGCACTACTGCAGCTTTACTCCATGTCCTGGATCTTCACATTGCGATGAAACACGGATTTTGCGTCGGAATTTAACACAAGAGGCACAATGCCGACTTCAGTACAAGAAGAGTAGTTCTTCTCATTGTTTGTCGTTTGCTTTGAGCGTTCCCTGCGGGATCAGTATTAGATTCCGATGCACTAATGCAGCTTTACTCTATCCCTTGGACCTTCACATTGACGATGAAACACAGAAATTGCGTCGGAATTTAATACAAAACGCGCAATGCCGACTTCAGTGTAAGAATAGTAAATCTTCTCATTGTTACTGGTTTGCTTTGAGCGTTTTCTGGGAGATCAGTATTATATTCCGATTTAGTACTGCAGCTTTACTCTATCCATTGGACATTCAAATTGACGATGAAACACAGTAAAAAGGTCGGGAGTTAATAGAAATGGCAAAATGACGACATAAATTCAAGAAAAGTAAATCTTCTCATTTTTTGTGGTTTGCTTTGAGCGTTTCCTGGGGGATCAGTATTGGATTCCGATGCACTTCTGCAGCTTTACTCTGTCCCTTGGACCTTCACATTGACCATGAAACACAGAAATTGCGTCGGGATTTAATACAAACGGCACAGTGAGGACTTAAGTACAAGCAGAATAAATTTTCCCATTGTCTCTGGTTTGCTTTGATCGTTTCCTGGGGGATCAGTATTAGATTCCGATGCACTACTGCAGCTTTACTCTATCACTTGGACCTTCACATTGACGATGAAACACAGAAATTGCGTCGGGATTTAATGCAAAACGCGCAATATGGACTTAAGTTTAAGAAGAGTAAATATTCTCATTGTTTGTGGTTTGTGTTGAGCGTTTCCTGGGAGATCAGCTTTAGATTGCGATGCTCTTCTGCCGCTTTATTCTATCCCTTGGGCCTTCACATTGACGATGAAACACAGAAATTGTGTCGGTATTTTATACAAAAGGCACAATGCCGACTTAAGTACGAGAAGACTAAATCTTCTCATTGTTTCTGGTTTGCTTTGAGCGTTTTCTGGGATATCAGTATTAAATTCCGATGCAGTACTGCAGATTTAGTCTATCCCTTAAACCTTCATATTGACGATGAAACACTGAAATTGCGTCGGGATGTAATACAAAAGGCAGAATGCCGACATACGTACAAGAAGAGTAGAACTTCTCATTGTTTCTGGTTTGCTTTGAACGTTTCCTGGGAGATAAGTAATAGATTCTGACGCACTGTTGCAGCTTTACTCTATCCCTTGAAGCTTCACATTGACGATGAAAGACAGAAATTGCGTTGCGATATAATTCAAAAGGCACAATGCCGACTTAACTACAAGAAGAGGAAATCCTCTCATTGTTTGTGGTTTGCTTTGAGCGTTTCCTGGGAGATCCGTACTAGACTCCGATGCACTACTGCAGCTTTATCCGTTGGACCTTCAAATTGACGATGAAACACAGATATTGCGTCGGTATTTTATACAAAGTGCAGAATGCCGACTTAAGTACAAGAAGAGTAAATCTTCTCATTGTTTGTGGTTTGTTTTGAACGTTTCCTGGGAGATAAGTATTAGATTCCGATGCACTACTGCAGCTTTACTCTATCCCTTGTAGCTTGACATTGACGATGAAACACAGATATTGCGTCGGGATTTAATACAAAAGGCACAATGCCGACTTAAGTACAAGAGGAGTAAATTTTCCCATTGTTTCTGGATTGCTTTGAGCGTTTCTTGGGGGATCAGTATTAGATTCCGAAGCACTACTGCAGCATTACTCTATCCCTTGGACCTTTACATTGACGATGAGACACAGATATTGCGTCGGGATTTAATACAAAAGGCGCAGTGCCGACTTAAGTACAAGAAGAGTATATCTTCTCATTGTTTGTGGTTCGCTTTGAGCGTTTCCTGGGAGATCAGTATTAGATTCCGATGCACTACTGCAGCTTTACTCTATGCCTAGGACCTTCGCATTGACGATGAAAGACAGAAATTGCATCGGGATTTAATACGAAAAGCACAAAGCCGATGTAATCTCCCCACGGAAAATTACCCTCTACCACGCAATAATAAATAATGGTCAACCAAATCATCCACATGTATTTACGTTTGAAAAGTATGTGATCAGATTTTCTAGTAATATATGCGCCGACAGCTCGTCGGCGCCAAGGTATTTTTCTAGTACGTTTATTCTTTGGAACAACAGAGGTACAGAAATGTATGCTCCATAGTTATTATAGAGAGAGAGAGAGGAAGAGCTTCGGATGTATTGGTTGGAAGATTGTCGGATTGCTAAAGGAGATTTATTTACTCTTCTTCGGGCTAAAGCGAGCTAGGATAGTTTGTGCCGCTACCGTGATAGATAAAGAGAAAGAAAAACCTGTAAAAGAAAATTACATGAGACTTGGAACCAACAGAAAACGGAACATGTACGGAAATGGATTCAATATACAATTTTCCTCAGAAATAAGGTTTGTGACCATTTTATTCTTGAGTGAATGACGAACGAGTTCTCTGTCTGAACCATTGATGATTGTCTGGGCCCTGTAATTAATTGGGAAGTTTCAGCTGTGACGAAGAGAGCCTGCAATCTCTGAGTTTTTTGAAATCGTCCAAAAAGGCTTCGTCCACATCTGAAATTTTAGATCTGTCGTAAACTGAACAAATTGTTCAATCGATCGATTTTCCCAACTGAATGCAGCGCTTAATAATAATAACAAATGTAAAGATCTTTTCTAGCAAGCCAGCCGCTGAATATTAAGACGAAGGGCTCCACCAGAGATTCGACTAGGCTGATTTCACGTAAATAATATATTTAAACTGTACGCAGATAAAGGAGAGAGAGAGAGAGAGAGTGAGAGAGAGAGAGAGTGAGAGAATCCTCCATTAGCATAATTGTTTCTCTGTCTTTTCACGGATCAGCCTAACTAGAAAACACGAAGCCCTGACTTTATTGTACCGCTTTATGTGTGAGAGGGAAAGAGCGATAAAGGCGACAGATACACTTCTTTACAGACAAAACATTACACCAAGTTAGAGGCAAGCTGCATTCACATAGACTTTCATCATTTACAAAAGCAGAGTAGAATTCATTATAATGGCCAATCCGTGACAGGACACGTTTTTGGACGTTGTTAAAATAATTTTGTTCTCTGTTTCATGTAAACTACGACGAGACAACTTAACTTGGAAAAGAGAAGAAATACTCGCAGGCAAATTAAGTGGATCTACAAATAAATGCAGCACGCTGGGCGCAGAAAAAAGGCCAGATCTATAATTTTTTATTAAAGCTTGCTAGTATTGAGGAAGTAGACGTAGATTTGAACATTTACTAATTGTGTTGATGCAAGACGTAGTTTGATTGATCTGCCCTAGTTGCATTTACCTGTATAAGTACTATAAGAAAGTAGCCACAGAAGTATTCTTGTGTGAAGGGAGATTATACATATTGACTGTAGAACATTTATATGGTTTTAACTAGGGCAATGTTTACGATGAGTCAAGCAGAGCAGAGCAACACGCAACAGCCTTCAGCTGTGAGCACGGATAATAGTGATGTAGTAAGAAGTGTTGTAGAACCGATCGCTACAGATAGTGCAATAGAACGCCCGGTAGACACGGCTGGAAATGTAACAGCAAGTATGCAACATGGAGTAGATCCATTAGTAATTATCATGAGACAGATGCAGATGATAACTGAGAGCATGAATAATATGAAAACCGATATTAATGCGAAGTTAGCCTCAGTTACCGAGGGGCAAAATGATTTGAATGCGAAATTAGCCTCAGTTACTGAGGGGCAGGAAAATCTGAAAGCTGAGATTAAGCAGCAGTTACATGACAGTTTTTCCGAATTAGAGCAGCGGATAGAGGCGAAGACAAAGGAACTTAAAGATCAGGCCGAAGAGACAGAACGAAAATTAACTGCACAAATAGAATTGGTTAAAGCTCAATGTGAGGAATCTACTCAACGCCTACGTGTAGAAATGAAGGAGTATGTGGCTATTAAGATAGATACCGTACGGGAACAGGTGGAAATGTTTCCGCAATTAGTAAAAAAGCAAGATGCCATGTCATGTGCAATTGCACAACTTCCTGAATTGGCACGTACACAGACGAACGTAAAGGAAAGTGTTGAACATCTGACCGAACGACAAGACGTTATAGACCAACAAATTAATGTATTAATGGGTAAATTATCCGAAATCACATTAGAAAACAAAAGGTTAATGTGTGAAAACGTTGAGCAAAATGTTAAAGCAGCATTCCAGAGTCTATGCGGCAAACAGGAAGAGAATTTGTTTGCGAAAGGACTTGAGGAAGTGCCACAGCAGTTAGGTGCTGATTTCGAGCATTGGAAACAAACGATAGAAGAGTCGATACGCGTTTCACAACAAGGCTCAGAACAAATGAATACCGGCCAGCAGCAGAAGTTGGCAGCGTCTGTAGAGCCAGTTACTGCACATTCGCACACGATACCGACTTGTGTGAGTAACTCGAATATTAAATTGCCACGAGCTAGTTGTTCGCGTGAAGTTTTATCTGACGGAGATTACGAAAGCCTTTGCCATGCCGAAGAAAAAACGATAAAGCATCGGCAATTCCAGGTTTTTAACACTGACAAAAGGGGGTCCATCCGATTGTTTTTATCCGAAGTTTTAGAGGAGTGCTACCCAGAAATTGGTCGGAGTGGCAGAAAATCAGTTTCGTGACTGGGTATATACAAGGTTCGGGGACGATCTGGGCCTCGGACATGACTTCTGTTTGCTCGACATATGACGATTTTGAGAAAGCGTTTTTAGCAAATTTCTGGTCGGAAGGGGTACAGGAACGCCTAAGGCAGGAGGTGCTCTACCCAGAGCCTTTCTCTTTTTCGAAAGGAAGCCTTAGGAAGTATTTTGAAAAATATATAAACAAAACTAGATATTGGGACAGACCTATGCCTTTGCCAGACATAATAAACATACTTAAGGCAAGATTACCAACTAACATCCGGAATCAATTAATTTACGGGAACGATAAAGACTTGGAGTCGTTCCTCACGACATTAGATCATATAGACATTATAGAAGAGTGCAACCAGAAAGCCCGTAACAACAGATTCCAATATAGGGAGATAGAACCTCCGCCAAATGGTAGGCAAGGGAACGCACAGAGATCGATAAATAGTGGAGAAACCCCTCAAAATCTCAATAATAATACCGGCAATAGTCTTGCGAGGGGCTATCCAAGGAACAACAGGAATGGGAAACGATACAATCCCGTATGGGGAAACGAAAGGAATTTCAGACCGCAAGCCTGGAACAATAACAGTAATAGAAAGTGGAATCAACCGGGGGGAATAGATTCAAATAACCAACATCAGTGGGGACGGACATCTACGAATCAACCGGTAATTACCGAAGTGATGGACGATGTCAACCACCAGGCGAATCAAAATCCAACAAACTTGTAAGGACCCACTCGTGCCCCGGAGGAGCGGTCAACAATTGGTTGAGGGGCAACAGGATATGTGTACCCATGCTAACGTATAATGATGGACGATTACAGGCAGATGAATTGACCGAGGACTTAGAACTCCAAGATGAGGATAAGGAACAGGTGGCAGTAGCTGAAGTGCAAGTCATTTTGGAGACTGTACCTATAGTGCCGGTTTTGGACACAGCTGCAACCACGAATGTTATTTCGGAGGCTCTATTCAACAAGATCAGAAATATAAGACGAGTACCAATTTTTCCAGTTCAAAATTGCAGAATAATAGGCGCCGTTGGGGCTAGATCGGCTAATGTAAAAGTGCAGTCACTACTTAGTGTAGAAGTCGGAAATGTAGCAATATTAAGCACATTCCTTGTTGTAAAAAATTTGGTGGTAAACTGCATTATAGGAGTCGACAGCCTACGTCAATACGGATGCAGAATAGATTTTAAAACAGGAAAAATTTGGTTAAATGTAAATAAACAAGAAATTGAGTTGGACTTGTTGAAAAAGGAAAGCCTTACCAGAAAATATAATAGTGGGATCAGTGTGCAAGTAATCAGGACTGCATAAAACTCTAAACAGCACGTAAATAATGAGTTCCAAGTCAAAGGAGACTTCGGTCAATTAGTGTATGAGAAGTTAAATGAATCCGACTGCATTATTGAAGAGCAGAAGAAGCAGCTCAAAGAATTATTATTAGTGTATGAAAACGTGTTTGACGAAAGGCCAGGAGTTATTAAGGGATACATATGCCATCTCTACGTTAAGCCACACGAAACGTATTGTAGAACTTTCTATCCTGTTCCCTGGAGGTTAAAGGCTCAAGTTCAAAAAGAAATAGATCGCATGTTGAAATGGGGTTTGATCGAACCCTCTACAAGCCCATACTGCTCCCCGTTGTTGGTCGTGCCAAAAGCAAAATGAACGCTCGTAAAAAACATAACAATAAACTGTGTGTGTAGTGATAGAAACCTTTAAATTGAAATAGTTAATCAGTGACATAGAGTATAGAAATAGTGACTAACTATTATTATCGAGTGTTGTAAAGAAGATAGTGGAGATAGGCTTCACCTGTGGTTTGGGTGAACATAGAACTTTAGCATTGCTAATGTCATCAAGAATGATTAAGGATCTATCTGACCTTCAAGAAGAATGAAATGTTTCCCGCAAATGACGCGGAATAATCAAAAGAGGTTCCGAGTGAATATTCATATATAATCTCATGTGAACGCTTACATGTGTAAACGTGTGAAGGGATGTGTTGTGGTAGTGAATCGTGAGTGACGGTTAACGCCGCAAAGATAATTTCCCGCGCAAAACAGTTGACGTCGGCGCGAGAATTAAAATCGATATAGACGATACAGATATGCTTTGTAAGAGACTCGCACCAAACGCGAGGATAAACTGATTCATGTTGAACTCTAAAAGGAATAGGTGTTATAATTAGAAGTTAAGAGTTTTTAATTAATTAATGAATGATTAAAGAAAGTAATATTCATAGATTCAGTAGTAATTTAATGGTTCGTGTTCGTTTGGGAATTTTGTGTGAAAAATCCATTTCCATATATGAGCATGGATGAACACCGTATGAATCAGAGAGTAATTGAAAGAAGCGAATCCGCATTCCTCAATGCTAATAACTTTTACATTTCAGCACTCAAGCAAAGAAATATATGTATTTAGAATATAAAGTTTTGAGTATAGCTAAATTATATGACTTATCAAGGAAATATGGATGATGTCTTGGTATAAAATGAACTACACTTTCCATTATTCGATGATTTGAATCCAAAATCTATAGTAAGTTACATGAATCCTTTAAATTACGAAGAACAAGTCAGTGATAGAAAATGTGTTAGAACTTTTGGACTTATAAGCACAAGTGGGAAGGCAAAGTCAAAAGGAGTATTCGAAAGGGAGTAAATCGGATGATGCTTTTGGCAACATCATTAGTTAATGGTTGAATTCCTTGAAGTACGTCGTAACAAAAAAGATCCATGAAGCCATAAGGATTTTGCTTTCAAAAAGGAGAATCCTGGATGGTGCAACCTAATCAGTTCTCTTACAGGAAGAGTTTTCCTTTTGGTCATTGCTAATTCTTTTGGAATGAATGTTGCATGTGAATTCAAGTATCCTTGTTCCTTCTACTCTTCCCATTGTGGGCCGCGTAGAAGATCAACTACAGAGGGGGCCGCGTAGAAGACCGACTACAAATGTGGACGTCAGGGACACGCAAGACCCGGGGAAGTTTAGCACCGCAAGATATTGTACCAGGAGCAAGATTGTAAAACGAGAATTCACGTTATTTATTGTAAAACGTTTTTTTTTTTTGCTAGAGGCACAAACCACTCTTCTCCAAATCGTGATACAAATTGATCCCTGTCTTTCCTTTAGATATCTATTTCAAAATTATATTTTTTTTTCTTCTATAGGCTTTCCTGTCTTCTATGTACCGTCGGCAGTGGGTCTAGGCTTAAGAGGTTTTCCAAGGTTTCCCTGCTTAAGAAAGTTACCGAATGGGTAGACCCTGACATCAGTTCATGAAAGATCATCTTCCTTGGCTGTGCACAGCAAATATAACACCTAGATGCACGTAAAAGCAATAGAGCCGCGGTACCGGTCTCTTCATTTCTTCTGTCTTCAACATTTCTTTTCTTCATCTGTCTCAAATATAGTATTCTTTTTCAGTCGGAGGACTGACAATCATCACTTCCGGGTTATCCACGCTAATAGATAGCTCGCGAAGTGTGTTCGGTGAATCAAAATTGAGCTCACAAACTTCGCTCGCTGCGAGGGGCATTGTAATCTCCCCACAGAAAATTACCCTCTACCACGCAATAATTAATAATGGTCAACCAAATCATCCACATGTATTTACGTTTGAAAAGTATCTGATCAGATTTTCTAGTAATATATGCGCCGACAGCTCGTCGACGCCAAGGTATTTTTCTAGTACATTTATTCTTTGGAACAACAGAGGTACAGAAATGTATGCTCCATGGTTATTATAGAGAGAGAGAGAAGAACAGCTTCGGAAGTATTGGTTGGAAGATTGTCGGATTGCTAAAGGAGATTTATTTACTCTTCTTCACGCTAAAGCGAGCTAGGAAAGTTTGTGCCGCTAGCGTGATAGATAAAGAGAAAGAAAAACCTGTAAAAGAAAATTACATGAGACTTGGAACCAACAGAAAACGGAACATGTACGGAAATGGATTCAATATACAATTTTCCTCAGAAATAAGGTTTGTGACCATTTTATTCTAGAGTGAATGACGAATGAGTTCTCTGTCTGAACCATTGATGATTGTCTGGGCCCTGTAATTATTTGGGAAGTTTCAGCTGTGACGAAGAGAGCCTGCAATCTCTGAGTTTTTTGAAATCGTCCAAAATGGCTTCGTCCACATCTGAAATTCTACATCTGTCGTAAACTGAACAAATTGTTCAAACGATCGATTTTCCCAACTGAATGCAGCGCTTAATAATAATAACAAATGTAAAGATCTTTACTAGCAAGCCAGACGCTGAATATTTAGACGAAGGGCTCCACCAGAGATTCGACTAGGTTGATTTCACATAAATAATATATTTAAACTGTACACAGATAAAGGAGAGAGAGAGAGAGAGAAAGAGAGAGAGAGAGAGAGAGAGAGAGAGAGAGAGTGAGAGAATCCTCCATTAGCATAATTGATCCTCTGTCTTTTCACGGATCAGCCTAACTAGAAAACACGAAGCCCTGACTTTATTGTACCGATTTATGTGTGAGAGGGAAAGAGCGATAAAGGCGACAGATACACTTCTTTACAGACAAAACATTACACCAAGTTAGAGGCAAGCTGCATTCACATAGACTTTCATCATTTACAAAAGCAGAGTAGAATTCATTATACCGACTAAAGTATAAGAAGAGTAAATCTTCTCATTGTTCTTGGTTTGCTTTGAGCATTTCCTGGGAGATCAGTATTAGATTCCGATGCACTACTGCAGCTTTACTCTATCCCATGGAACTTCACATTGACGATGAAACACAGAAATTGCGTCGGGAATTAATACAAAAGGCACAATGACGACTTAAGTAGAAGAAGAGTAAATCTTCTCTTTGTTTGTGGTTTGCTTTGAGCGTTTCCTGGGAGATCAGTATTAGATTCCGATGCACTACTGCAGCTTTAATCTATGACTTGGACCTTCACATGGACGATGAAACAAAGAAATTGCGTCGGCATTAAATACAAAAGGCACAATGCCGACTTCAGTACAAGAAGAGTAAATCTTCTCATTGTTTGTGGTTTGCTTTGAGCGTTTCCTGGGAGATCAGTATTAGATTCCGATGCACTACTGCAGCTTTACTCTATGCCTTGGAGCTTCACATTGACGATGAAACACAGAAATTGCGTCTGCATTAAATACAAAAGGCACAATGCCGACTTCTGTACAAGAAGAGTAAATCTTCTCATTGTTTGTGATTTGCTTTGAGCGTTTCCTGTGAGATCAGTATTAGCTTCCGACGCACTGCTGCAGCTTTAGTCTATCCCTTGGACCTTCACATTGACGATGAAACAGAGAAATTTCGTCGGGATATAATACAAAAGGCACAATGCCGACTTAAGTACACGAAGAGTAAATCTTCTCATTGTTTCTGGTTTGCTTTGAGCGTTTCCTGAGAGATCAGTATTAGATTCCGACGCACTGCTGCAGCTTTACTCTATCCCTTAAACCTTCACATTGACGATGAAAGACAGAAATTGCTTTGGGATTTATTTCAAAAGGCACAATGCTGACTTAAGTACAAGAAGAATAAATTTTCTCATTGTTTGTGGTTTGCTTTGAGCGTTTCCTGGGAGATCAGTTTTAGATTCCGATGCACTACGGCAGCTTTACTCTATCCCTTGGACCTTCACATTGACGATGAAACACAGAAATTGCGTCGGGATTTAATACAAATGGCACAATGCCGACTCAAGTACAAGAAGAGTAAATCTTCTCATTCTTTGTGGTTTGCTTTCAGCGTTTCCTGGGAGATCAGTATTAGATTCCGATACACAATTGCAGCTTTACTCTGTCCCTTGGACCTTCACATTAACGATGAAACACAGAAATTGCGTCGGGATTTAATACAAAAGGCACAATGCCGACTTAATTATAAGAAGAGTAATTCTTCTCATTGGTTGTGGTATGATTTGTGTGTTTACTGGGAGATCAGTATTAGATTCCGATGCACTACTGCAGCTTTATTCTATCCGTTGGACCCTCACATTGATGATGAAACACAGAAATTGCGTCGGGATATAATACAAAAGGCACAATGATGACTCAAGTACAAGATGAGTAAATCTTTTCATTGTTTGTTTTTTGGTTTGAGCGTTACCTGAGAGATAAGAATTAGATTCCGAAGCGCTACTGCAGCTTTACTCTATCGTTTGGTCCTAGACATTGACGATGAAACAAAGAAATTGCGTCGGGATTTAATACAAAAGGCACAATGACGACTTGAGTACAAGAAGAGTAAATCTTCTCATTAATTGTGGTTTGCTTTGAGCGTTTCCTGGGAGATCAGTATTAGATTCCGATGCACTGCTTCAGCTATACTCAATCCATTGGGATTTCACATTGACGATGAAATACACAAATTGCGTCTGGATTTAATACAAAAGGCACAATGCCATCTAAAGTACAAGAAGAGTAAATCTTGTCCTTGTTGGTGGTTTGCTTTGAGCGTTTCCTGGGAGATCAGTATTAGATTCCGTTGCACTACTGCAGCCTTACTCAATCCCTAGGAACTTCACATTGACGATGAAACACAGAAATTGCTTCGGGATTTAATGCAAAAGGCACAATGACGACTTAAGTACAAGAAGAGTAAATCTTCTCATTGTTTGTGGTTTGCTTTGAGCGTTTCCTGGGAGATCAGTATTAGATTCCGAGGCACGACAGCTGCTTTACTCTATTCCTTGGACCTTCACATTGACGATGTGACACAGATATTGCGTCGGGATTTAATACAAAAGGCACAATGCCGACTCCAGTACAAGAGGAGTATATCTTCTCATTGTTTGTGGTTTGCTTTGAGCGTTTCCTGGGAGATCAGTATTAGATTCCGTTGCTCTACTGCAGCCTTACTCTATCCCTTGGACCTTCACATTGACGATGAAACACAGAAATTGCGTCGGGATTAAATACAAAAAGCACAATGCCGACTTAAGTACAAGAAGAGTAAATCTTCTCATTGTTTGTCGTTTGCTTTGTGCGTTTCCTGGGGGATCAGTATTAGATTCCGATGAACTACTGCATCTTTACTTTATCACTAGGCCCTTCATATTGACGATGAAACACAGAAATTGCGTTGGGATGTAATACAAAAGGCACATTGCCGACTTAAGTACAAGAAGAGTAAATCTTCTCATTGTTTGTTGTTTGCTTTGAGCGTTTCCTGAGGGATCAGTATTAGATTCCGATGCACTACTGCAGCTTTACTCTATCCCTAGGACATTCACATTGACGATGTAACACACAAATTGCGTCGGGATTTAATACAAAAGGCACAATGCCGACTTAAGTACAAGAAGAGTATATCTTCTCATTGTTTGTGATTTGCTTTGAGCGTTTCCTGGGAGATCAGTATTAGATTCCGATGCTCTACTGCAGCTTTACTCTATCCCTTAGACCTTCACATTGACGATGAAACATAGAAATTGCCATGGGATATAATACAAAACGCGCAATGCCGACTTAAGTGCAAGAAGAGTAAATCTTCTAATTGTTTGTTGTTTGCTTTGAGCGTTTCCTGGGGGATCAGTATTAGATTCCGATGCACTACTGCAGGATTACTGTATCCCTTTTACGTTCACATTCACGATGAAACACGGAAATTACGTCGGGATTTAATACAAAAGGAAAAATGCCGGCTTAAGTGCAAGAACAGTAAATCTTCTCATTGTTTCTGGTTTGCTTTGATCGTTTTCTATGAGATCAGTATTAGATTTCAATGCACTACTCCAGCTTAACTCTATCCTTTGCACCTTCACATTCAATATAAAAGGCACAATGCCGACTTAAGTACAAGAAGAGTAAATATTCTCAATGTTTGTGGTTAACTTTAAGCGTTTTTTTTTGTGAGAGAAGTACTAGATTCCGATGCACTACTGCAGCTTTACTCTATCCCTTTGACCTACACATTGACGGTGAAACACAGAAATTGCGTCGGGAATAAAAACAAAAAGCACAATGCCGACTTAAGAACAAGAAGAGTAAATCTTCTCATTGTTTGTGATTTGCTTTGAGCGTTTCCTCTGAGATCAGTATTAGCTTCCGACGCACTACTGCAGCTTTAGTCTATCCGTTGGACCTTCACATTGACGATGAAACAGAGAAATTGCGTCGGGATAGTATTCAAAAGGCGCAATGCCGACTTAAGTACAAGAAGAGTAAATCTTCTCATTGTTTGTTGTTTGCTTTGAGCGTTTATTGGGGGATCAGTATTAGATTCCGATGCACTACTGCATCTATACTTTATCCCTAGGAACTTCATATTGACGATGAAACACAGAAGTTGCGTCGGGATTTAATGCAAAAGGCACAACGACGACTTAAGTACAAGAAGAGTAAATCTTCTCATTATTTGTGGTTTGCTTTGAGCGTTTCCTGGGAGATCAGTATTAGATTCCGATGCACTACTTCAGCTATACTCAATCCCTTGTGACTTCACATTGACGATGAAATACACAAATTGCGTCTGGATTTAATACAAAAGGCACAATCCCATCTTAAGTACAAGAAGAGTAAATCTTGTCCTTGTTTGTGGTTTGCTTTGAGCGTTTCCTGGGAGATGAGTATTAGATTCCGTTGCACTACTGCAGCTTTACTCTATTCCTTGGACCTTCACATTGACGATGTAACACAGAAATTGCGTCGGGATTTAATACAAAAGGCACAATGCCGACTTAAGTACAAGAAGAGTATATCTTCTCATTGTTTGTGATTTGCTTTGTGCGTTTCCTGGGAGATAAGTATTAGATTCCGATGCACTACTGCAGCTTTACTCTATCCCTTGGACCTACACATTGACGATGAAACACAGAAATTGCGTCGGGATTAAATACAAAAAGCACAATGCCGACTTAAGTACAAGAAGAGTAAATCTACTCATTGTTAGTGATTTGCTTTGAGCGTTTCCTGTGAGATCAGTATTAGCTTCCGACGCACTGCTGCAGCTTTAGTCTATCCGTTGGACCTTCACATTGACGATGAAACAGAGAAATTGCGTCGGGATATAATACAAAAGGCGCAATGCCGACTTAAGTACAAGAAGAGTAAATCTTCTCATTGTTTGTTGTTTGCTTTGAGCGTTTCCTGGGGGATCAGTATTAGATTCCGATGCACTACTGCATCTTTACTTTATCCCTACGACCTTCATATAGACGATGAAACACAGAAATCACGTCGGGATGTAATACAAAAGGCACAACGCCGACTTAAGTTCAAGAAGTGTAAATCTTCTCATTGTTTGTTGTTTGCTTTGAGCGTTTCCTGGGGGATCAGTATTAGATTCCGATGCACTGCAGCTTTACTCTATCCCTAGGATTTTCACATTGACGATGTAACACAGAAATTGCGTCGGGATTTAATACAAAAGGCACAATGCCGACTTAAGTACAAGAAGAGTATATCTTCTCAATGTTTGTGGTTCGCTTTAAGCGTTTCCTGTGAGATAAGTATTAGATTCCGATGCACTACTGCAGCTTTACTCTATCCCTTGGACCTACACATTGACGATGAAACACAGATATTGCGACGAGATTTAATACATAAGGCACAGTGCCGACCAAAGTACAAGAAGAGTAAATCTTCTCATTGTTTGTGGTTTGCTTTGAGCATTTCCGGGGAGATCAGTATTTGATTCCGATGCACTACTGCAGCTTTACTCTATCCCTAGGACCTTCATATTGACGATGATTCACAGAAATTGCGTCGGGATGTAATACAAAAGGCTCAATGCCGACTTAAGTACAAGAAGAGTAAGTCTTCTCATTGTTTCTGGTTTGCTTTGAGCGTTTCCTGGGAGATCAGTATTAGATTCCGACGCACTGCTGCAGCTTTACTCTATCACTTAAACCTTCACATTGACGATGAAGCACAGAAATTGCGTTGGGATTTATTTCAAATGGCACAACGCCGACTTAAGTACAAGTAGAGTAAATCTTCTCATTGTTTGTGGTTTGCTTTGAACGTTTCCTGGATATCAGTTTTAGATTCCGATGCACTACGGCAGCTTCACTCTATCCCTCGGACCTTCACATTGCTGATGAAACACAGAAATTGCGTCGGCATTTAATACAAAAGGCACAATGATGACTCAAGTAGAAGAAGAGTAAATCTTCTCATTGTTTGTGGTTTGCTTTGAGCGTTTCCTGGGGGATCAGTATTAGATTCCGATGCACTACTGCAGCTTTACTCTATTCCTTGGACCTTCACATTGACGATGTGACACAGATATTGCGTCGGGATTTAATACAAAAGGCACAATGCCGACTCCAGTACAAGAGGAGTATATCTTCTCATTGTTTGTGGTTTGCTTTGAGCGTTTCCTGGGAGATCAGTATTAGATTCCGTTGCTCTACTGCAGCCTTACTCTATCCCTTGGACCTTCACATTGACGATGAAACACAGAAATTGCGTCGGGATTAAATACAAAAAGCACAATGCCGACTTAAGTACAAGAAGAGTAAATCTTCTCATTGTTTGTGATTTGCTCTGAGCGTTTCCTGTGAGATCACTATTAGCTTCCGATGCACTGCTGCAGCTTCAGTCTATTCGTTGGACCTTCACATTGACGATGAAACAGAGAAATTGCGTCGGGATATAATACAAAAGGCGCAATGCCGACTTAAGTACAAGAAGAGTAAATCTTCTCATTGTTTGTCGTTTGCTTTGAGCGTTTCCTGGGGGATCAGTATTAGATTCCGATGAACTACTGCATCTTTACTTTATCACTAGGCCCTTCATATTGACGATGAAACACAGAAATTGCGTTGGGATGTAATACAAAAGGCACATTGCCGACTTAAGTACAAGAAGAGTAAATCTTCTCATTGTTTGTTGTTTGCTTTGAGCGTTTCCTGAGGGATCAGTATTAGATTCCGATGCACTACTGCAGCTTTACTCTATCCCTAGGACATTCACATTGACGATGTAACACACAAATTGCGTCGGGATTTAATACAAAAGGCACAATGCCGACTTAAGTACAAGAAGAGTATATCTTCTCATTGTTTGTGATTTGCTTTGAGCGTTTCCTGGGAGATCAGTATTAGATTCCGATGCTCTACTGCAGCTTTACTCTATCCCTTAGACCTTCACATTGACGATGAAACATAGAAATTGCCATGGGATATAATACAAAACGCGCAATGCCGACTTAAGTGCAAGAAGAGTAAATCTTCTAATTGTTTGTTGTTTGCTTTGAGCGTTTCCTGGGGGATCAGTATTAGATTCCGATGCACTACTGCAGGATTACTGTATCCCTTTTACGTTCACATTCACGATGAAACACGGAAATTACGTCGGGATTTAATACAAAAGGAAAAATGCCGGCTTAAGTGCAAGAACAGTAAATCTTCTCATTGTTCGTGGTTTGGTTTTAGCATTTAGTGAGAGATAAGTATTAGATTCCGATGCACTACTGCAGCTTTACTCCATCCCTTGGACCTTCAAATTGACGATGAAACACAGAAATTGCGTCGGGATTCAATATAAAAGGCACAATGCCGACTTAAGTACAAGAAGAGTAAATATTCCCATTGTTTGTGGTTTGCTTAAAAGCGTTTCCTGTGATATAAGTATTAGATTCCGATGCACTACTGCAGCTTTACTCTATCCCTTGGACCTACACATTGACGATGAAACACAGAAAATGCGTCGGAATTAAATACAAAAAGCACAATGCCGACTTAAGTACAAGAAGAATAAATCTGCTCATTGTTTGTGATTTGCTTTGAGCGTTTCCTGTGAGATCAGTAATAGCCTCCGACGCACTGCTGCAGCTTTAGTCTATCCGTTGGACCTTCACATTGACGATGAAACAGAGAAATTGCGTCGGGATATAATACAAAACGCGCAATGCCGACTTAAGTACAAGAAGAGTAAATCTTCTCATTGTTTGTTGTTTGCTTTGAGCGTTTCCTGGGGGATCAGTATTAGATTTCGATGCACTACTGCATCTTTACATTATCCCTAGGACCTTTATATTGACGATGAAACACAGAAATTGAATCGGGATGTAATACAAAAGGCACAATGCCGACTTAAGTACAAGAAGAGTAAGTCTTCCCATTGTTTGTTGTTTGCTTTGAGCGCTTCCTGGGGGATCAGTATTAGATTCCGATGCACTACTGCATAATTACTCTATCACTTGGAACTTCACATTGACTATGAAACACAGAAATTGCGTCGGGATTTAATATAATAGGCACAATGCCGACTTAAGTCCAAGAAGAGTAAATATTCCCATTGTTTGTGGTTTGCTTAAAAGCGTTTCCTGTGATATAAGTATTAGATTCCGATGCACTACTGCAGCTTTACTCTATCCCTTGGACCTACACATTGACGATGAAACACAGAAAATGCGTCGGAATTAAATACAAAAAGCACAATGCCGACTTAAGTACAAGAAGAATAAATCTGCTCATTGTTTGTGATTTGCTTTGAGCGTTTCCTGTGAGATCAGTATTAGCTTCCGACGCACTGCTGCAGCTTTAGTCTATCCCTTGGACCTTCACCTTGACGATGAAACAGAGAAATTGCGTCGGGAAATAATACAAAAGGCGCAATGCCGACTTAAGTACGAGAAGAGTAAATCTTCACATTGTTTGTGGTTTGCTTTGAGCGTTTCCTGGGGGATCAGTATTAGATTCCGATGCACTACTGCATCTATACTGTATCCCTAGGAACGTCATATTGACGATGAAACAGAGGAATTGCGTCGGGATATAATACAAAAAGCACAATGCCTACTTAAGTACAAGAGGAGTAAATCTTCTCATCGTTTGTGGTTTGCTTTGATCGTTTCCTTTGAGATGAGTATTAGATTCCGATGCACTACTGCATAATTACTCTACCACTTGGAACTTCACATTGACTATGAAACACAGAAATTGCGTCGGGATTTAATATAATAGGCACAATGCCGACATAAGTACAAGAAGAGTAAATCTTCTCATTGTTCGTGGTTTGGTTTTAGCATTTAGTGGGAGATAAGTATTAGATTCCGATGCACTACGGCAGCTTTACTCCATCCCTTGGACCTTCAAATTGACGATGAAACACAGAAATTGCGTCGGGATTCAATATAAAAGGCACAATGCCGACTTAAGTACAAGAAGGGTAAATATTCTCATTGTTTGTGGTAAGCTTAAAAGCGTTTCCTGTGATATAAGTATTAGATTCCGATGCACTACTGCAGCTTTACTCTATCCCTTGGACCTACACATTGACGATGAAACACAGAAAATGCGTCGGAATTAAATACAAAAAGCACAATGCCGACTTAAGTACAAGAAGAATAAATCTGCTCATTGTTTGTGATTTGCTTTGAGCGTTTCCTGTGAGATCAGTAATAGCCTCCGACGCACTGCTGCAGCATTAGTCTATGCGTTGGACCTTCACATTGACGATGAAACAGAGAAATTGCGTCGGGATATAATACAAAAGGCGCAATGCCGACTTAAGTACAAGAAGAGTAAATCTTCTCATTGTTTGTTGTTTGCTTTGAGCGTTTCCTGGGGGATCAGTATTAGATTCCGATGCCCTACTGCATCTTTACTTTATCCCTAGGACCTTCATATTGACGATGAAACACAGAAATTGCGGCGGGATGTAATACAAAAGGCACAATGCCGACTTAAGTACAAGAAGAGTAAATCTTCTCATTGCTTGTTGTTTGCTTTGAGCGTTTCCTGGGGGATCAGTATTAGATTCCGATGCACTACTGCAGCTTTATTCTATCCGTTGGACCTACACATTGACGATGATACACAGAAATTGCGTCGGGATTAAATAGAAAAAGCACAACGTCGACTTAAGTACAAGAAGAGTAAATCTACTCATTGTTTGTGATTTGCTTTGAGCGTTTCCTGTGAGATCAGTATTAGCTTCCGAAGCACTGCTGCAGCTCTAGTCTATTCGTTGGACCTTCACATTGACGATGAAACAGAGAAATTGCGTCGGGATATAATACAAAAGGCGCAATGCCGACTTAAGTACAAGAAGAGTAAATCTTCTCATTGTTTGTTGTTTGCTTTGAGCGTTTCCTGGGGGATCAGTATTAGATTCCGATGCACTACTGCATCTTTACTCTATCCCTAGGACCTTCATATAGACGATGAAACACAGAAATCGCGTCGGGATGTAATACAAAAGGCACAATGCAGACTTAAGTACAAGAAGTGTAAATCTTCTCATTGTTTGTTGTTTGCTTTGAGCGTTTCCTGGGGGATCAGTATTAGATTCCGATGCACTACTGCAGCTTTACTCTATCCCTAGGACTTTCACATTGACGATGTAACACAGAAATTGCGTCGGGATTTAATACAAAAGGCACAATGCCGACTTAAGTACAAGAAGAGTATATCTTCTCAATGTTTGTGGTTCGCTTTGAGCGTTTCCTGTGAGATAAGTATTAGATTCCGATGCACTACGGCAGCTTTACTCCATCCCTTGGACCTTCAAATTGACGATGAAACACAGAAATTGCGTCGGGATTCAATATAAAAGGCACAATGCCGACTTAAGTACAAGAAGGGTAAATATTCTCATTGTTTGTGGTTTGCTTAAAAGCGTTTCCTGTGAAATAAGTATTAGATTCCGATGCACTACTGCAGCTTTACTCTATCCCTTGGACCTACACATTGACGATGAAACACAGAAAATGCGTCGGAATTAAATACAAAAAGCACAATGCCGACTTAAGTACAAGAAGAATAAATCTGCTCATTGTTTGTGATTTGCTTTGAGCGTTTCCTGTGAGATCAGTAATAGCCTCCGACGCACTGCTGCAGCATTACTCTATCCCTTGGACCTACACATTGACGATGAAACACAGATATTGCGTCGAGATTTAATACAAAAGGCACAATGCCGACCAAAGTACAAGAAGAGTAAATCTTCTCATTGTTTGTGGCTTGCTTTGGGCGTTTCCGGGGAGATCAGTATTTGATTCCGCTGCACTACTGCCGCTTTACTCTATCCCTAGGACCTTCATATTGACGATGAATCACAGAAATTGCATCGGGATGTAATACAAAAAGGCACAATGTCGACTGAAGTACAAGAGGAGTAAATCTTCTCATTGTCTCTGGTTTGCTTTGAGCGTTTCCTGGGAGATCAGTATTAGATTCCGACGCACTGCTGCAGCTTTACTCTATCCCTTAAACCTTCACATTGATGATGAAACACAGAAATTGCGTTGGGATTTATTTCAAATGGCACAACGCCGACTTAAGTACAAGTAGAGTAAATCTGTTTGTGGTTTGCTTTGAGCGTTTCCTGGATATCAGTTTTAGATTCCGATGCACTACGGCAGCTTTACTCTATCCCTCAGACCTTCACATTGACGATGAAACACAGAAATTGCATCGGGATTTAATACAAAAGGCACAATGATGACTCAAGTAGAAGAAGAGTTAATCTTCTCATTGTTTGTGGTTAGCTTTGGGCGTTTTCTGCGAGATCAGTATTAGATTCCGATGCACTACTGCAGCTTTATTCTATCTGTTGGACCTTTCCCATTGACGATGAAACACAGAAATTGCGTCCGGATATAATACAAAAGGCACAATGATGACTTAGGTATAAGAAGAGTAAATCTTCTCATTGTTTGTGGTTTGCTTTGAGCGTATCCTGGGAGATCAGTATTAGATTCCGATGCATTGCTGCAGCTTTACTCTATCCCTTGGAACTTCACATTGACGATGAAACACAGAAATTGCGTCGGGATTTAATACAAAAGCCTTAATGCCGACTTAAGTACAAGAAGAGTAAATTTTCCCATTGTTTGTGGTTTGCTTTGATCGTTTCCTTTGAGATCAGTATTAGATTCCGATGCACTACTGCATGACTACTCTATCGCTTGGAAATTCACATTGATTATGAAACTCAGATATTGGGTCGGGATTCAATACAAAATGCACAATGCCGACCTAAGCACTAGAAGAGGAAATCACCTCATTGTTTGTGGTTTGGTTTGAGCGTTTCCTGATAGATAAGTACTAGATTCCGATACACTACTGCAGCTTTACTCTATCCCTTGGAACTTGACATTGACGATGAAAAACAGAAATTGCGTAGGGATTTAATACAAAAGGCACAATGCCGACTTAAGTACAGGATGAGTAAATCATCTCATTGATTGTGGTTTGCTTTGAGCGTATCCTGGGGGATCAGTATTACATTCGGATGCACTATGGCAGCTTTACTCTATCCCTTGGACCTTCACATTGACGACGAAACACAGAAATTGCGTCGGGATTTAATACAAAAGGCACAAAGAAGACTTAAGTACAAGAAGAGTAAATCTTTTCATTGTTTGTTTTTTGGTTTGAACGTTTCCTGAGAGATAAGAATTAGATTCCGATGCGCTACTGCAGCTTTCCTCTATCGTTTGGTCCAACACATTGACGATGAAACAAAGAAATTGCGTCGGGATTTAATACAAAAGGCACAATGCCGACTTAAGTACAAGAAGAGTAATTCTTGCAATTTTTTTTCTGGATTGCTTTGAGCGTTTCCTGGGGGATCAGTATTAATTTCCGATGAACTACTGCAGCATTACTCTATCCCTTGGACCTTTTCATTGACGATGAGACACAAAAATTGCGTCGATATTCAGTACAAAAGGCACAAGCCGTCTTATGTATAAGAAAAGCAAATTTTCTCACTATCTGTGGTTTGCTTTGAGCGTTTCCTGGGAGATCAGTATTAGATTCCGATGCACTACTGCAGCTTTACTCTATCCCTTGGAACTTCACATTGACGATGAAACACAGAAATTGCATCGGGATTTAATACAAATAGCACAAAACCGACTTAAGTATAAGAAAAGTAAATCTTCTCATTGTTCGTGGTTTGCTTTGAGCGTTTCCAGGCAGATCGGTAATAGATTCCGATGCACTACTGCAGCTTTACTCTATCCCTTGGAACTTCACATTTACGATGAAACACAGAAGTTGCGTCGGGATTTAATACAAAAGGCACAATGACTACTTAAGTACAAGAAGAGTAAATCTTCTCACTATCTGTGGTTTGCTATGAGCGTTTCCTGGGAGATCAGTATTAGATTCCGATGCACTACTTCACCTATACATAATCCCTTGGGACTTCACATTGACGATGAAATATACAAATTGCGTCTGGATTTAATACAAAAGAAACAATGCCGACTTAAGTACAAGAAGAGTATATCTTCTCATTGTTTGTGATTTGCTTTGAGCGTTTCCTGGGAGATCAGTATTAGATTCCAATGCTCTACTGCAGCTTCCTCTATCCCTTGGACCTTCACATTGACGATGAAACACAGAAATTGCGTCGGGATTAAATACAAAAAGCACAATGCCGATTTAAGTACAAGAAGAGTAAATCTTCTCATTGTTTGTGATTTGCTTAGAGCGTTTCCTGTGAGATCAGTATTAGATTCCGACGCACTGCTGCAGCTTTAGTCTATCCCTTGGACCTTCACATTGACGATGAAACACAGAAATTGCGTCGGGATTTAATACAATAGGCACAATGCCGACTTAAGTACAAGAAGAGTAAATCTTCTCATTGTTCGTCGTTTGGTTTGAGCATTTAGTGGTTGATAAGTATTAGATTCCGATGCACTACTGCAGCTTTACACCATCCCTTGGACCTTCAAATTGACGATGAAACACAGAAATTGCGTCGGGATTCAATATAAAAGGCACAATGCCGACTTAAGTACAAGATGAGTAAATATTCTCATTGTTTGTGCTTTGCTTAAAAGCGTTTCCTGTGAGATAAGTATTAGATTTCGATGCACTACTGCAGCTTTAATCTATCCCTTGGACATACACATTGACGATGAAACACAGAAATTGCGTCGGGATTAAATACAAAAAGCACAATGCCGACTTAAGTACAAGAAGAGTAAATCTACTCATTGTTTGTGATTTGTTTTGAGCGTTTCCTGTGAGATCAGTATTAGCTTCCGACGCACTGCTGCAGCTTTAGTCTATCCGTTGGACCTTCACATTGACGATGAAACAGAGAAATTGCGTCGGGATATAATACGAAAGGCGCAATGCCGACTTAAGTACAAGAAGAGTAAATATTCTCATTGTTTGTTGTTTGCTTTGAGCGTTTCCTGGGGGATCAGTATTATATTCCGATGCACTACTGCATCTTTACTTTATCCCTAGGACCTTCATATTGACGAAAAAACACAGAAATTGCGTCGGGATGTAATACAAAAGGCACAATGCCGACTTAAGTACAAGAAGAGTAAATCTTCCCTTTGTTTGTTGTTTGCTTTGAGCGTTTCCTGGGGGATCAGTATTAGATTCCGATGCACTACCGCAGCTTTACTCTATCCCTAGGACTTTCACATTGACGATGTAACACAGAAATTGCGTCGAGATTTAATACAAAAGGCACAATGCCGACTTAAGTACAAGAAGAGTATATCTTCTCAATGTTTGTGGTTCGCTTTAAGCGTTTCCTGTGAGAGAAGTATTAGATTCCGATGCACTGCTGCAGCTTTACTCTATCCCTTGGAACTACACATTGACGATGAAACACAGATATTGCGTCGAGATTTAATACATAAGGCACAGTGCCGACCAAAGTACAAGAAGAGTAAATCTACTCATTGTTTGTGATTTGTTTTGAGCGTTTCCTGTGAGATCAGTATTAGCTTCCGACGCACTGCTGCAGCTTTAGTATATCCGTTGGACCTTCACATTGACGATGAAACACAGAAATTACGTCAGGATATAATACAAAAGTCACAACGATGACTTAGGTATAAGAAGAGTAAATCTTCTCATTGTTTGTGGTTTGCTTTGCTCGTTTCCTGGGAGATCAGTATTAGATTCCGATGCATTACTGCAGCTCTACTCTATCCCTTGGAACTTGACATTGACGATGAAACACAGAAATTGCGTCGGGATTAAATACAAAAGCCTTAATGCCGACTTAAGTACAAGAAGAGTAAATCTTCTCATTGTTTGTGGTTTGCTTTGATCGTTTCCTTTGAGATGAGTATTAGATTCCGATGCACTACTGCATAATTACTCTATCACTTGGAACTTCACATTGACTATGAAACACAAAAATTGCGTCGGGATTTAATACAATAGGCACAATGCCGACTTAAGTACAAGAAGAGTAAATCTTCTCATTGTTCGTGGTTTGGTTTTTGCATTTAGTGGGAGATAAGTATTAGATTCCGATGCGCTACTGGAGCTTTACTCCATCCCTTGGACCTTCAAATTGACGATGAAACACAGAAATTGCGTCGGGATTCAATATAAAAGGCACAATGCCGACTCAAGTACAAGAAGAGTAAATATTCTTATTGTTTGTGGTTTGCTTAAAAGCGTTTCCTGTGAGATAAGTATTAGATTCCGATGCACTACTGCAGCTTTACTCTATCCCTTGGACGAACACATTGACGATGAAACACAGAAAATGCGTCGGAATTAAATACAAAATGCACAATGCCGACTTAAGTACAAGAAGAGTAAATCTGCTCATTGTTTGTGATTTGCTTTGAGCGTTTCCTGTGAGATCAGTAATAGCCTCCGACGCACTGCTGCAGCTTTAGTCTATCCCTTGGACCTTCACATTGACGATGAAACACAGAAATTGCGTCGGGATTTAATACAATAGGCACAATGCCGACTTAAGTACAAGAAGAGTAAATCTTCTCATTGTTCGTCGTTTGGTTTGAGCATTTAGTGGTTGATAAGTATTAGATTCCGATGCACTACTGCAGCTTTACACCATCCCTTGGACCTTCAAATTGACGATGAAACACAGAAATTGCGTCGGGATTCAATATAAAAGGCACAATGCCGACTTAAGTACAAGATGAGTAAATATTCTCATTGTTTGTGCTTTGCTTAAAAGCGTTTCCTGTGAGATAAGTATTAGATTCCGATGCACTACTGCAGCTTTACTCTATCCCTTGGACATACACATTGACGATGAAACACAGAAATTGCGTCGGGATTAAATACAAAAAGCACAATGCCGACTTAAGTACAAGAAGAGTAAATCTACTCATTGTTTGTGATTTGTTTTGAGCGTTTCCTGTGAGATCAGTATTAGCTTCCGACGCACTGCTGCAGCTTTAGTATATCCGTTGGACCTTCACATTGACGATGAAACAGAGAAATTGCGTCGGGATATAATACGAAAGGCGCAATGCCGACTTAAGTACAAGAAGAGTAAATATTCTAATTGTTTGTTGTTTGCTTTGAGCGTTTCCTGGGGGATCAGTATTAGATTCCGATGCACTACTGCATCTTTACTTTATCCCTAGGACCTTCATATTGACGATAAAACACAGAAATTGCGTCGGGATGTAATACAAAAGGCACAATGCCGACTTAAGTGCAAGAAGAGTAAATCTTCTCATTGTTTGTTGTTTGCTTTGAGCGTTTCCTGGGGGATCAGTATTAGATTCCGATGCACTACTGCAGCTTTACTCTATCCCTAGGACTTTCACATTGACGATGTAACACAGAAATTGCGTCGAGATTTAATACAAAAGGCACAATGCCGACTTAAGTACAAGAAGAGTATATCTTCTCAATGTTTGTGGTTCGCTTTAAGCGTTTCCTGTGAGATAAGTATTAGATTCCGATGCACTGCTGCAGCTTTACTCTATCCCTTGGAACTACACATTGACGATGAAACACAGATATTGCGTCGAGATTTAATACATAAGGCGCAGTGCCGACCAAAGTACAAGAAGTGTAAATCTTCTCATTGTTTGTGGTTTGCTTTGAGCGTTTCCGGGGAGATCAGTATTTGATTCCGATGCACTACTGCAGCTTTACTCTATCCCTAGGACCTTCATATTGACGATGAATCACAGAAATTGCGTCGGGATGTAATTCAAAAGGCTCAATGCCGACTTAAGTACAAGAAGAGTAAATCTTCTCATTGTTTCTGGTTTGCTTTGAGCGTTTCCTGGGAGATCAGTATTAGATTCCGACGCACTGCTGCAGCTTTACTCTATAACTTAAACCTTCACATTGAAGATGAAACACAGAAATTGCGTTGGGATTTATTTCAAATGGCACAACGCCGACTTAAGTACAAGTAGAGTAAATCTTCTCATTGTTTGTGGTTTGCTTTGTACGTTTCCTGGATATTAGTTTTAGATTCCGATGCACTACGGCTGCTTTACTCTATCCCTCGGACCTTCACATTGATGATGAAACACAGAAATTGCGTCGGGATTCAATATAAAAGGTACAATGCCGACTCAAGTAGAAGAAAAGTAAATATTCTCATTGTTTGTGGTTTGCTTAAAAGCGTTTCCTGTGAGATAAGTATTAGATTCCGATGCACTACTGCAGCTTTACTCTATCCCTTGGACCTACACATTGACGATGAAACACAGAAAATGCGTCGGAATTAAATACAAAAGGCACAATGCCAACCTAAGTACAAGAAGAGTAAATCTTCTCATTGTTTGTGGTTAGCTTTGGGCGTTTTCTGCGAGATCAGTATTAGATTCCGATGCACTACTGCAGCTTTATTCTATCCGTTGGACCTTCACATTGACGATGAAACACAGAAATTACGTCAGGATATAATACAAAAGGCACAACGATGACTTAGGTATAAGAAGAGTAAATCTTCTCATTGTTTGTGGTTTGCTTTGCTCGTTTCCTGGGAGATCAGTATTAGTTTCCGATGCATTACTGCAGCTCTACTCTATCCCTTGGAACTTGACATTGACGATGAAACACAGAAATTGCGTCGGGATTAAATACAAAAGCCTTAATGCCGACTTAAGTACAAGAAGAGTAAATCTTCTCATTGTTTGTGGTTTGCTTTGATCGTTTCCTTAGAGATGAGTATTAGATTCCGATGCACTACTGCATAATTACTCTATCACTTGGAACTTCACATTGACTATGAAACACAAAAATTGCGTCGGGATTTAATACAATAGGCACAATGCCGACTTAAGTACAAGAAGAGTAAATCTTCTCATTGTTCGTGGTTTGGTTTTAGCATTTAGTGGGAGATAAGTATTAGATTCCGATGCGCTACTGGAGCTTTACTCCATCCCTTGGACCTTCAAATTGACGATGAAACACAGAAATTGCGTCGGGATTCAATATAAAAGGCACAATGCCGACTCAAGTACAAGAAGAGTAAATATTCTCATTGTTTGTGGTTTGCTTAAAAGCGTTTCCTGTGAGATAAGTATTAGATTCCGATGCACTACTGCAGCTTTACTCTATCCCTTGGACGAACACATTGACGATGAAACACAGAAAATGCGTCGGAATTAAATACAAAATGCACAATGCCGACTTAAGTACAAGAAGAGTAAATCTGCTCATTGTTTGTGATTTGCTTTGAGCGTTTCCTGTGAGATCAGTAATAGCCTCCGACGCACTGCTGCAGCTTTAGTCTATCCGTTGGACCTTCACATTGACGATGAAACAGAGAAATTGCGTCGGGATATAATACGAAAGGCGCAATGCCGACTTAAGTACAAGAAGAGTAAATCTTCTCATTGTTCGTTGTTTGCTTTGAGCGTTTCCTGGGGGATCAGTATAAGATTCCGATGCACTACTGCATCTTTACTTTATCCCTAGGACCTTCATATTGACGATGAACCACAGAAATTGCGTCGGGATGTAATACAAAAGGCACAATGCCGACTTAAGTACAAGAAGAGTAAATCTTGTCATTGTTTGTTGTTTGCTTTGAGCGTTTCCTGGGGGATCAGTATAAGATTCCGGTGCACTACTGCAGCTTTACTCTATCCCTAGGACTTTCACATTGACGATGTAACACAGAAATTGCGTCGGGATTTAATACAAAAGGCACAATGCCGACTTAAGTACAAGAAGAGTATATCTACTCAATGTTTGTGGTTCGCTTTAAGCGTTTCCGGTGAGATAAGTATTAAATTCCGATGCACTACTGCAGCTTTACTCTATCCCTTGGACCTACACATTCACGATGAAACACAGATATTGCGTCGAGATTTAATACGAAAGGCACAGTGCCGACCAAAGTACAAGAAGAGTAAATCTTCTCATTGTTTGTGGTTTGCTTTGGGCGTTTCCGGGGAGATCAGTATTTGATTCCGATGCACTACTGCAGCTTTACTCTATCCCTAGGACCTTCATATTGACGATAAATCACAGAAATTGCGTCGGGATGTAATACAAAAAGGCACAATGCCGATTTAAGTACAAGAAGAGTAAATCTTCTCATTGTCTCTGGACTGCTTTGAGCGTTTCCTGGGAGATCAGTATTAGATTCCGACGCACTGCTGCAGCTTTACTCTATCCCTTAAACCTTCACATTGACGATGAAACACAGAAATTGCGTTGGGATTTATTTCAAATGGCACAACGCCGACTTAAGTACAAGTAGAGTAAATCTGTTTGTGGTTTGCTTTGAGCGTTTCCTGGATATCAGTTTTAGATTCCGATGCACTACGGCAGCTTTACTCTATCCCTCGGACCTTCACATTGACGATGAAACACAGAATTTGCGTCGGGATTTAATACAAAAGGCAATTTGCCGACCTAAGTACAAGAAGAGTATATCTTCTCATTGTTTGTGGTTAGCTTTGGGCGTTTTCTGCGAGATAAGTTTTAGATTCCGATGCACTACGGCAGCTTTACTCTATCCCTCGGACCTTCACATTGACGATGAAACACAGAAATTGCGTCCGGATAAAATACAAAAGGCACAATGATAACTTAGGTATAAGAAGAGTAAATCTTCTCATTGTTTGTGGTTTGCTTTGAGCGTTTCCTGGGAGATCAGTATTAGATTCCGATGCATTACTGTAGCTTTACTCAATCCCTTGGAACTTCACATTGACGATGAAACACAGAAATTGCGTCGGGATTTAACACAAAAGCCTTATTGCCGACTTAAGTACAAGAAGAGTAAATTTTCCCATTGTTTGTGGTTTGCTTTGATCGTTTCCTTTGAGATCGGTATTAGATTCCGATGCACTACTGCATGACTACTCTATCGCTTGGAACTTCACATTGACTATGAAACTCAGATATTGGGTCGGGATTCAGTACAAAAGGCACAAAGAAGACTTAAGTACAAGAAGAGTAAATCTTTCCATTGTTTGTTTTTTGGTTTGAGCGTTTCCTGAGAGAATAAGAATTAGATTCCGATGCGCTACTGCAGCTTTACTCTATCGTTTGGTCCAACACATTGACGATGAAACAAAGAAATTGCGTCCGGATTTAATACAAAAGGCACAATGCCGACTTAAGTACAAGAAGAGTAAATCTTGCAATTTTTTTTTCTGGATTGCTTTGAGCGTTTCCTGGGGGATCAGTATTAGATTCCGATGAACTACTGCAGCATTACTCTATCCCTTGGACCTTGACATTGACGATGAGACACAAAAATTGCGTCGATATTCAGTACAAAAGGCACAATGCCGACTTAAGTACAAGATGAGTAAATCTTCTCACTATCTGTGGTTTGCTGTGAGCGTTTCCTGGGAGATCAGTATTAGATTCCGATGCTCTACTGCAGCTGTACTCTATCCCTTGGAACTTCACATTGACGATGAAACACAGAAATTGCATCGGGATTTAATACAAATAGCACAAAGCCGAGTTAAGTATAAGAAGAGTAAATCTTCTCATTGTTCGTGGTTTGCTTTGAGCGTTTCTGGGCAGATCAGTAATAGATTCCGATGCACTACTGCAGCTTTACTCTATCCCTTGGAACTTCACATTGACGATGAAACACAGAAATTGCGTCGGGATTTAATACAAAAGGCACAATGACGACTTAAGTACAAGAAGAGTAAATCTTCTCACTATCTGTGGTTTGCTATGAGCGTTTCCTGGGAGATCAGTATTAGATTCCGATGCACTACTTCAGCTATACTTAATCCCTTGGGACTTCACATTGACGATGAAATATTCAAATAGCGTCTGGATTTAATACAAAAGGCACAATGCCGACTTAAGTACAAGAAGAGTATATCTTCTCATTGTTTGTGATTTGCTTTGGGCGTTTCCTGGGAGATCAGTATTAGATTCCAATGCTCTACTGCAGCTTCCTCTATCCCTTGGACCTTCACATTGACGATGAAACAGAGAAATTGCGTCGGGATATAATACAAAAGGCGCATTGCCGACTTAAGTACAAGAAGAGTAAATCTTCTCATTGTTTGTTGTTTGCTTTGGCGTTTCCTGGAGATCAGTTTTAGATTCCGATGCACTACGGCAGCTTTACTCTATCCCTTGGATCTTCACATTGAAGATGAAACACAGAAATTGCGTCGGGATTTAGTACAATAGGCACAATGCCGACTTAAGTACAAGAAGAGTAATTCTTCTCATTGTTTGTGGTATGCTTTGTGCGTTTCCTGGGAGATCAGTATTAGATTCTGATGCACTACTGCAGGATTACTCTATCCCTTGGACGTTCACATTGACGATGAAACACAGAATTTAAGTCGGGATTTAATACAAAAGGCACAATGCCGACCTAAGTACAAGAAGAGTAAATCTTCTCATAGTTTGTGGTTAGCTTTGAGAGTTTTCTGCGAGATCAGTATTAGATTTCGATGCACTACTGCAGCTTTACTCTATCCGTTGGACCATCAAATTGACATTGAAACATAGAAATTGCGTCGGGATATAATACAAAAGGCACAATGATGAATCAAGTAGAAGAAGAGTAAATCTTCTCAATGTTTGTGGTTTGCTTTGAGCGGTTCCGGGGAGATTAGTATTAGATTCCGATGCACTACTACAGCTTTACTCTATCCCTTGGAACCTCACATTGTCGATGAAACACAGAAATTGCTTCCGGATTTAATACAAAAGGCTTATTGCCGACTTAAGTACAAGAAGAGTAAATCTTCTCATCGTTTGTGGTTTGCTTTGATCGTTTCCTTTGAGATCAGTATTAGATTCCGATGCACTACTGCAGCTTTACTCCATCCCTTGGACCTTCAAATTGACGATGAAGCACAGAAATTGCGTCGGGATTCAATATAAAAGGCACAATGCCGACTTAAGTACAAGAAGAGTAAATATTACCATTGTTTGTGGTTTGCTTTAAGCGTTTCCTGTGAGATAAGTATTAGATTCCGATGCACTACTTGAGCTTTAGTCTATCCCTTGGTCCTACACATTGACAATGAAACACAGATATTGCGTCGGGATTTAATTCAAAAGGCACAATGCCGACTAAAGTACAAGAGGAGTAAATCTTCTCATTGTTTGTGGTTTGCTTTGAGCGTTTCCGCGGAGATCAGTATTAGATTCCGATGCACTACTTCAGCTTTACTCTATCCCTAGGACCTTTATATTGACGATGAAACACAGAAATTTCGTCGGGATGTAATACAAAAGGCACAATGCCGACATATGTACAAGAAGAGTAAATCTTCTCACTGTTACTGGTTTGCTTTGAGCGTTTCCTGGGGGATCAGTATTAGATTCCGTTGCACTACAGCAGCTTTACTCTATCCCTTGGCCCTTCACATTGACAATGCAACACTAAAATTGCGCCGGGATTTAATAAGAAAGGCACAATGCCGACCTAAGTACAAGAAGAGTAAATCTTCGTATTGTTTGTAGTTTGCTTTGAGCGTTTCATGGGAGATCAGTATTAGAGTCCGATGCACTACTGCAGCTTTACTCTATCCCTTGGACCTTTACATTGACGATGAAACACAGAAATTGCATCGGAATGTAATACAAAATGCACAATGCCGACTTAAGGTCAAGAGGAGTAAGTCTTCACATTGTTGTGGTTTGCTTTGAGCGTTTACTGGGAGACCTGAATTAGATTCCGAAACACTACTGCAGCCGTCCTCTATCCCTTGGACCTTCACGTTTACGAGGAAACACAGAAGTTGCGTCAGGATTTATGACAAAAGGCACAATGCCAACTTAAGTAAAAGAAGAGTAAATCTTCTCATTGTTTATAGTTTGCTTTGAGCGTTTCCTGGGAGATCAGTATTAGATTCCGATGCACTATGGCAGCTTTACTTTGACCCTTGGACCTTCACATTGACGATGAAACACAGATTTTGCGTCAGGATTTAATACAAAAGGGTCAATGCCGACCTAAGTACATGAAGAGTATACCTTCTCATTGTTTGTGGTTTGCTTTGTGCGATTCCTGGGTGATCAGTATTAAATTCTGATGCACTACTGTAGATTTACTCTATCCCTTGGCCCTTCAAATTGACGATGAAACACAGAAATAGCGACGGGATTTTATACAAAATGCACAATAACGACTTAAGTACAAGAAGAGTAAATCTTCTCATTGTTTATGGTTTGCTTTGAGCGATTCCTGTGAGATCAGTATTAGATTCCGATGCACTATGGCATCTTTATTCTGATCCTTGTACCTTCAAATTGACGTTGAAACACAGAAATTCCGTCGGGATTAAATACAAAAGGCACAATGCCGACATATGTACTAGAAGAGTAATACTTTTCATTGTCTGTGGTTTGTTGTGAGCGATTCCTGGGAGTTCAGTATTAGATTCCGATGCACTACTGCAGATTTATGCTATCCCTTGCACCTTCACATAGACAATGAAACACCGAAATTACGTCGGTATTTAAGACAAACGGCACAATGCCCTCTTATGTTCAAGAAGAGTATA
Source organism: Schistocerca piceifrons (assembly GCF_021461385.2). Taxonomy (NCBI): domain Eukaryota; kingdom Metazoa; phylum Arthropoda; class Insecta; order Orthoptera; family Acrididae; genus Schistocerca; species Schistocerca piceifrons. The sequence goes on from NC_060140.1 coordinate 9,561,080, forward strand.
TCTTCTGATTGTTTTAGGTTTGCTTTGAGCGATTCCCGGGATATCAGCATTAGATTCCAATGCAATTCTGCAGCTTTACTCTATCTCTTGGACCTTCACATTGAAGATGAAAAACAGATTTTGCTTCGGGAATTAGTACTAAAGGCACAATGCCGACGTAAGTAGAAGAAGAGTAAATCTTTTCATTGTTTGAGGTTTGTTTTGAGCGTTTTGTGGGGGATCAGTATTAGATTCCGATGGACTACTGCTGCTTTACTCTATCCCTTGGACCTTCACATTGACGATGAAACACATAAATTGCGTCGGGAAATAATACAAGAGGCACAATGCCGACTTAAGTACATGAAGAGTAAATCTTCTCATTCTTCGTGGTTTGTTATGAGCGTTTCCTGGGAGATCTGTATTAGATTCCGATGCACTACTGCAGCTTTACTCTATCCTTTGGACCTTCACATTGACGATGAAACACTGAAATTCCGTCGGGATTTAATACAAAAGGCACAATGCCGACTTAAGTACCAGAAAAGTCAATCTTCTTAATGTCTGTGGTTTGCTCTGAGCGTTTCTTGGGAGATCAGTAGTAGATTCCGATGCACTATGGCAGCTTTACTCTGTCCCTTGGGCCTTCACATTGACGATGAAACACAGAAATTGCTTCGGGATTTAATACAAAAGGCACAATGCCGACAAGAAGAGTACAAGAAGAGTAAATCTTCTCATTGTTTCTGGTTTGCTTTGAGCGTTTCCTGGGGGATCAGTATTAGATTCCGATGCACTCTAACCTTTGGACCTTCACATTGACGATGAAAAGCAGAAATTGCGTTGGGATTTAATACGAAAGGCACAATGCCGACTTAAGTAGAAGTAGAGTAAATGATCTCATTGTTTGTGGTTTGCTTTGAGCGTCTCCTGGGAGAGCAGTATTAGATTCCGATGCACTACTGCGGCTATACTGAAACCCATGGAAGTTCGCATTGACGATGAAACACAGGAATTGCGTCGGGATTTAATACAAAAGGAACAATGCCGACTTCTGTACAAGTGGAGGAAACTGTCTCATTGTTTGTGGTTTGCTTGGAGCGATTCCTGGGAGATCAGTGTAAGATTCCGGTGCCCTACTGCAGCTTTACGCTATCCCTTGGACTTTCACATTGACGATGAAACACAGAAATTTCGTCGGGGTTTAATACAAAAGGCACAATGCTCACTTATGTAGAGGAAGAGTAAATCTTCTCATTGTTTGTGGTTTGCTTTGAGCGTTTCCTGGGAGATCAGGTTTGGATTCCAATGCACTGCTGCTGATTTACTCTATCACTTGGAACTTCACATTGGCGATGAAACTCAGAGATTGCGTCGGGAATTAATACAAAAGGCACAATGCCGACTTAAGTACAAGAAGAATTAATCTTCTCATTGTTTCTGTTTTGCTTTGAGCGTTTTCTGGGAGTTCAGTATTAGATTCCGAAGCACTACTGCAGGTTTACTCTATCCCTTGGACCTTCACATTGACGATGAAACACAGAAATTGCGTCGGGATTTAATACAAAAGGCACAATGCCAACATAAGTACAAGAAGAGTGAATCTTCTCATTGTTTGTGGTTTGCTATGAGCGTTTCATGAGGGACTAGTATTAGATTCCAATGCACTACTGCAGCTTTACTCTATTTCTTGGACCTTCACATTGACAATGAAACACAGAAATTGGGTCGGGATTTAATACAAAAGGCACAATGCCGACTTAAGTACAAGGTGAGTAAATCTTCTCATTGTTTGTGGTTTGCTTTGAGCGCTTTCTGGGAGATCTGTATTACGTTAGGGTGCACTACTGAAGCTTTACTCTATAGCTTGGAGCTTCAAATTGACGATGAAACACAAAAATAGCGTCGGGATTTAACACAAAAAACACAATGCTGTCTTAAGTACAAGAAGAGTAACTCTTCCCAGTGTTTGTGGTTTGGTTTGAGCGTTTCCTGCGAGATTCGTATTAGATTCCGATGCACTACTGTAGCTTTACTCTATCCCTTGTACCTTCACATTGACGATGAAACACCGAAATTGCGTCGGGATTTAATACGAAAGGCACAATGCTTACCTAAGTACAAGAAGAGTAAATCATCTCATTGCTTGTGGTTTCTTTTGAGCGAGTCCTGGGAGATGAGTATTTGATACCGATGCACTACTGCAGCTTTACTCAATCCCTGGGACCTTCACGTTGACGACGAAACACAGAAGTTGCGTCGTGATTTAATACAAAACGGACAATGCTGACTTATGTCCCAGAGGAGAAAATCTTCTCATTGTTTGTGATTTGCTTTGAGCATTTCCTGGGAGATCATTATTAGATTCCGATGCACTACTGCAGCGTTATTCCTTGACCTTCAAATTGACGATGAAACATAGGAATTGCGTCGCAATTTAATACAAAAGGCACAATGCAAACTGAAGTGGAAGAAAAGTAAATCTTCTCTTCGTTTGTGGTTTGCTTTGAGCGTTTCCCGTGAGATCAGTATCAGATTCCGACGCACTACTGCAGCTTCACTCTATCCCTTCGACTTTCACATTGACGATGAAACACAGATATTGCTTCGGGATTAAATACAAAAGGCATAATGTGGACTTAAGTACAAGAAGAGTAAATCTTATCATTGTTTGTGGTTTGCTTCGAGCGTTTCCTGGGAGATCAGTATTAGATTGCGATGCACAACTGCAGCTTTACTCTATCCCTTGGACTTTACATTGACGATGAAACACAGAAATTGCGTCGGGATTTAATACAAAATGCACAATGCCAACATAAGTACAAGAAGAGAAAATCTTCTCATTGGTTGTGATTTAGTTTATGCGATTCCTGGGAGATAAGTATTAGTTTCCGATGCACTACTGCAGCTTTACTCTATCCTTTGGACCTTCACATTGACGATGAAACACAGAAATTGCGTTGTGTTTAATTCAAAGGTCACAATGCCGACTTAAGTAGAAGAGGAGTAAATCTTCTCATTTTTTGTGGTTTGCTTCGAGCGTTTCCTGGGAGATAGGTATTAGATTGCGATGCACAACTGCAGCTTTACTCTATCCCTTGGACTTTCACATTCACGATGAAACACAGAAATTGCGTCGGGATTTAATACAAAATGCACAATGCCGACATAAGTACAAGAAGAGTAAATCTTCTCATTGTTTGTGGTTTGTTTTGAGCGATTCCTGCGAGATCAGTATTAGATTCCGATTGACTACTGCAGCTTTACTCTACCCCTTGGACCTTCACGTTGACGATGAAACACAGAAATTGCGTCGGGATTAAATACAAAAGGCACAATGCCGACTTAAGTACAAGAAGTGTAAATCTTTTCATTGTTTGTGGTTTTATTTTGAGCGTTTCCTGGGAGATTAGTATTAGATTCCGATGCAGTACTGCAGCTTCACTCTATCCCTTGCACCTTCACTTTGACGATGAAACATAGAAATCGTGTCGGGATTTAATACAAAAGGGACAATGCCGACTTATAAACAAGAAGAGTAAATCTTCTTATTGCTTGTGGTTTGCCAGTAGCGTTTCGTGGGGGATGAATATTAGATTCCGATGCACTACTGCAGCTTTACTTTATCCCTTACCTTCACATTGACAATGAAACACAGAAATTGCGTCGGTATTTAATACTAAAGGCACAATGCCCACTTAAGCACAAGAAGAGTAAATTTCTCATTGTTTCTGGTTTGCTTTGTGCATTTCCTGGGCTATGAGTATTAGATTCCGGTGCATTACTGCAGCTTTACTCTATCCCTTGGAACTTCTCATTGCGATGAAACACAGAAATTGCGCCGCGATTTAATACAAAGGTCACAATGCCGACTTAAATTCAAGAGGAATATATCTTCCCATTGTTTGTGGTTTGCTTTGAGCGTTTCATGGATATCAGTATTAGATTCCGATGCACTACTGCAGCTTTACTCTATCCCTTGGACTTTCACATTGACGATGAAACTCAGAAATTCCGTCGGGATTTAATATAAAATGCACAATTCCGACGTAAGTACAAGAAGAGTAATTCTTCTCATTGTTTGTGATTTGGTTTGAGCGATTCCTGGGAGATGAGTATTAGTTTCCGATGCACTACTGCAGCTTTACTCTATCCCTTTGACCTTCACATTGACGATGAAACACAGAAATTGCGTCGGGATTTAATACAAGAGGCACAATGCCGAATTAAGTACAAGAAGAGTAAATATTATCATTGTTTGTTGTTTGCTTTGAGCGTTACGTAAGAAATCAGTATTAGATTCCGATGCACTACTGCAGCTTTACTCTATCCCTTGGACCTTCGCATTGACGATGAAACACAGAAATTGCGTTGGGATTTAATACAAAACGTGCAGTGCCGACTTCAGTACAAGAAGAGTAAATCTTCTCCTTGTTTGTGGTTTGCTTTGAGCGTTTCATGGGAGATCAGTATTAGATTGCGATGCACAACTGCAGCTTTACTCTATCCCTTGGACTTTCACATTCACGATGAAACACAGAAATTGCGTCGGGATTTAATACAAAATGCACAATGCCGACATAAGTACAAGAAGAGTAAATCTTCTCATTGTTTGTGGTTTGTTTTGAGCGATTCCTGCGAGATCAGTATTAGATTCCGATTGACTACTGCAGCTTTACTCTACCCCTTGGACCTTCACGTTGACGATGAAACACAGAAATTGCGTCGGGATTAAATACAAAAGGCACAATGCCGACTTAAGTACAAGAAGTGTAAATCTTTTCATTGTTTGTGGTTTTATTTTGAGCGTTTCCTGGGAGATTAGTATTAGATTCCGATGCAGTACTGCAGCTTCACTCTATCCCTTGCACCTTCACTTTGACGATGAAACATAGAAATCGTGTCGGGATTTAATACAAAAGGGACAATGCCGACTTATAAACAAGAAGAGTAAATCTTCTTATTGCTTGTGGTTTGCCAGTAGCGTTTCGTGGGGGATGAATATTAGATTCCGATGCACTACTGCAGCTTTACTTTATCCCTTACCTTCACATTGACAATGAAACACAGAAATTGCGTCGGTATTTAATACTAAAGGCACAATGCCCACTTAAGCACAAGAAGAGTAAATTTCTCATTGTTTCTGGTTTGCTTTGTGCATTTCCTGGGCTATGAGTATTAGATTCCGGTGCATTACTGCAGCTTTACTCTATCCCTTGGAACTTCTCATTGCGATGAAACACAGAAATTGCGCCGCGATTTAATACAAAGGTCACAATGCCGACTTAAATTCAAGAGGAATATATCTTCCCATTGTTTGTGGTTTGCTTTGAGCGTTTCATGGATATCAGTATTAGATTCCGATGCACTACTGCAGCTTTACTCTATCCCTTGGACTTTCACATTGACGATGAAACTCAGAAATTCCGTCGGGATTTAATATAAAATGCACAATTCCGACGTAAGTACAAGAAGAGTAATTCTTCTCATTGTTTGTGATTTGGTTTGAGCGATTCCTGGGAGATGAGTATTAGTTTCCGATGCACTACTGCAGCTTTACTCTATCCCTTTGACCTTCACATTGACGATGAAACACAGAAATTGCGTCGGGATTTAATACAAGAGGCACAATGCCGAATTAAGTACAAGAAGAGTAAATATTATCATTGTTTGTTGTTTGCTTTGAGCGTTACGTAAGAAATCAGTATTAGATTCCGATGCACTACTGCAGCTTTACTCTATCCCTTGGACCTTCGCATTGACGATGAAACACAGAAATTGCGTTGGGATTTAATACAAAACGTGCAGTGCCGACTTCAGTACAAGAAGAGTAAATCTTCTCCTTGTTTGTGGTTTGCTTTGAGCGTTTCATGGGAGATCAGTATTAGATTGCGATGCACAACTGCAGCTTTACTCTATCCCTTGGACCTTTACATTGCCGATGAAACACAGAAATTGCGTCGGGATTAAATACAAAAGGCACAATGCCGACTTAAGTACAAGAATTGTATATCTAGTCATTGTTTGTGGTTTTATTTTGAGCGTTTCCTGGGAGATCAGTATTAGATTCCGATGCAGTACTGCAGCTTCACTCTATCCCTTGCACCTTCACATTGACGATGAAACATAGAAATCGCGTCGGGATTTAATACAAAAGGTACAATGCCGACTTATAAACAAGAAGAGTAAATCTTCTCACTGTTTGTGGTTTGGTTTGAGCGTTTCCTGGGAGTTAAGTATTGGATTCCGATGCACTACTGCAGCTTTACTCTATCCCTTGGACCTTCACATTGAAGTTGAAACACGGAAATTGCGTCGGGATTTAACACAAAAGGAATAATGCCGACTTAAGTACAAGATGAGAAAATCGTTTCATTGTTCGTGGTTTGCTTTGAGCGTTTCGTTGGAGATCAGTGTTAGATTCCGATGCATTACTGCAGCTTTACTCTATCCCTTGGAACTTCACATCGACGATGAAACACAGAAATTGAGTCTGGATTTAATACAAAAGGCAGAATGCCGACTTAAGGACAAGAAGAATAAATTTCCTTATTGCTTGTGGTTTGCCAGGAGCGTTTGCTGGGGGATGAGTATTAGACTCCGATGCACTACTGCAGCTTTACTCTATCCTTTGGACCTTCACATTGACGATGAAACACAGAAATTGCGTTGTGATTTAATTCAAAGGTCACAATGCCGATTTAAATAGAAGAGGAGTAAATCTTCACATTGTTTGTGGTTTGCTTCGAGCGTATCCTGGGAGATCAGTATTAGATTGCGATGCACAACTGCAGCTTTACTCTATCCCTTGCACTTTCACATTGACGATGAAACACAGAAATTGCGTCGGGATTTAATACAAAATGCACAATGCCGACATAAGTACAAGAAGAGTAAATCTTCTCATTGTTTGTGGTTTGTTTTGGGCGATTCCTGGGAGATCAGTATTAGATTCCGATTGACTACTGCAGCTTTACTGTACCCCTTGGACCTTCACATTGACGATGAAACACAGAAATTGCGTCGCGATTAAATACAAAAGGCACAATGCCGACTTAAGTACAAGAAGTGTAAATCTTTTCATTGTTTGTGGTTTTATTTTGAGCGTTTCCTGGGAGATTAGTATTAGATTCCGATGCAGTACTGCAGCTTCACTCTATCCCTTGCACCTTCACTTTGACGATGAAACAAAGAAATCGTGTCGGGATTTAATACAAAAGGGACAATGCCGACTTATAAACAAGAAGAGTAAATCTTCTTATTGCTTGTGGTTTGCCAGTAGCGTTTCGTGGGGGATGAATATTAGATTCCGATGCACTACTGCAGCTTTACTTTATCCCTTACCTTCACATTGACAATGAAACACAGAAATTGCGTCGGTATTTAATACTAAAGGCACAATGCCCACTTAAGCACAAGAAGAGTAAATTTCTCATTGTTTCTGGTTTGCTTTGTGCATTTCCTGGGCTATGAGTATTAGATTCCGGTGCATTACTGCAGCTTTACTCTATCCCTTGGAACTTCTCATTGCGATGAAACACAGAAATTGCGCCGCGATTTAATACAAAGGTCACAATGCCGACTTAAATTCAAGAGGAATATATCTTCCCATTGTTTGTGGTTTGCTTTGAGCGTTTCATGGATATCAGTATTAGATTCCGATGCACTACTGCAGCTTTACTCTATCCCTTGGACTTTCACATTGACGATGAAACTCAGAAATTCCGTCGGGATTTAATATAAAATGCACAATTCCGACGTAAGTACAAGAAGAGTAATTCTTCTCATTGTTTGTGATTTGGTTTGAGCGATTCCTGGGAGATGAGTATTAGTTTCCGATGCACTACTGCAGCTTTACTCTATCCCTTTGACCTTCACATTGACGATGAAACACAGAAATTGCGTCGGGATTTAATACAAGAGGCACAATGCCGAATTAAGTACAAGAAGAGTAAATATTATCATTGTTTGTTGTTTGCTTTGAGCGTTACGTAAGAAATCAGTATTAGATTCCGATGCACTACTGCAGCTTTACTCTATCCCTTGGACCTTCGCATTGACGATGAAACACAGAAATTGCGTTGGGATTTAATACAAAACGTGCAGTGCCGACTTCAGTACAAGAAGAGTAAATCTTCTCCTTGTTTGTGGTTTGCTTTGAGCGTTTCATGGGAGATCAGTATTAGATTGCGATGCACAACTGCAGCTTTACTCTATCCCTTGGACCTTTACATTGCCGATGAAACACAGAAATTGCGTCGGGATTAAATACAAAAGGCACAATGCCGACTTAAGTACAAGAATTGTATATCTAGTCATTGTTTGTGGTTTTATTTTGAGCGTTTCCTGGGAGATCAGTATTAGATTCCGATGCAGTACTGCAGCTTCACTCTATCCCTTGCACCTTCACATTGACGATGAAACATAGAAATCGCGTCGGGATTTAATACAAAAGGTACAATGCCGACTTATAAACAAGAAGAGTAAATCTTCTCACTGTTTGTGGTTTGGTTTGAGCGTTTCCTGGGAGTTAAGTATTGGATTCCGATGCACTACTGCAGCTTTACTCTATCCCTTGGACCTTCAGATTGAAGTTGAAACACGGAAATTGCGTCGGGATTTAACACAAAAGGAATAATGCCGACTTAAGTACAAGATGAGAAAATCGTTTCATTGTTCGTGGTTTGCTTTGAGCGTTTCGTTGGAGATCAGTGTTAGATTCCGATGCATTACTGCAGCTTTACTCTATCCCTTGGAACTTCACATCGACGATGAAACACAGAAATTGAGTCTGGATTTAATACAAAAGGCAGAATGCCGACTTAAGGACAAGAAGAATAAATTTCCTTATTGCTTGTGGTTTGCCAGGAGCGTTTGCTGGGGGATGAGTATTAGACTCCGATGCACTACTGCAGCTTTACTCTATCCTTTGGACCTTCACATTGACGATGAAACACAGAAATTGCGTTGTGATTTAATTCAAAGGTCACAATGCCGATTTAAATAGAAGAGGAGTAAATCTTCACATTGTTTGTGGTTTGCTTCGAGCGTATCCTGGGAGATCAGTATTAGATTGCGATGCACAACTGCAGCTTTACTCTATCCCTTGCACTTTCACATTGACGATGAAACACAGAAATTGCGTCGGGATTTAATACAAAATGCACAATGCCGACATAAGTACAAGAAGAGTAAATCTTCTCATTGTTTGTGGTTTGTTTTGGGCGATTCCTGGGAGATCAGTATTAGATTCCGATTGACTACTGCAGCTTTACTGTACCCCTTGGACCTTCACATTGACGATGAAACACAGAAATTGCGTCGCGATTAAATACAAAAGGCACAATGCCGACTTAAGTACAAGAAGTGTAAATCTTTTCATTGTTTGTGGTTTTATTTTGAGCGTTTCCTGGGAGATTAGTATTAGATTCCGATGCAGTACTGCAGCTTCACTCTATCCCTTGCACCTTCACATTGACGATGAAACATAGAAATCGCGTCGGGATTTAATACAAAAGGCACAATGCCGACTTATAAACAAGAAGAGTAAATCTTATCATTGTTTGTGGTTTGGTTTGAGCGTGTCCTGGGAGATAAGTATTGGATTCCGATGCACTACTGCTGCTTTACTCTATCCCTTGGACCTTCACATTGAAGTTGAAACACAGAAATTGCGTCGGGATTTAACACAAAAGGCACAATGCCGACTTAAGTACAAGATGAGAAAACCTTTACATTGTTCGTGGTTTGCTTTGAGCGTTTCGTTGGAGTTCAGTGTTAGATTGCGATGCATTACTGCTGCTTTACTCTATCCCTTGGAACTTCACATCGACGATAAAACACAGAAATTGCGTCTGGATTAAATACAAAAGGCACAATGCCGACTTAAGGAAAGAAGAGTAAATTTTCTTATTGCTTGTGGTTTGCCAGGAGCGTGTCCTGGGGGATGAGTATTAGATTCCGATGCACTACTGCAGCTTTACTTTATGCCTTACCTTCTCATTGACAATGAAACACAGAAATTGCGTTGGTATTTAATACAAAAGGCACAATGCCAACTTAGGTACAAGAAGAGTAAATTTCTCATTGTTTCTGGTTTGCTTTGTGCATTTCCTGGGCTATGAGTATTAGATTCCGTTGCATTACTGCAGCTTTACTCTATCCCTTGGAACTTCTCATTGCGATGATACACAGAAATTGCGCCGGGATTTAATACAAAGTTCACAATGCTGACTTAAGTTCAAGAGGAATATATCTTCCCATTGTTTATGGTTTGCTTTGAGCGTTTCACGGAGATCAGTATTAGATTCCGATGCACTACTGCAGCTTTACTCTATCCCTTGGACTTTCACATTGACGATGAAACACAGAAATTGCGTCGGGATTTAATATAAAATGCACAATGCCGACGTAAGTACAAGAAGAGTAAATCTTCTCATTGTTTGTGATTTGGTTTGAGCGATTCCTGGGAGATAAGTATTAGTTTCCGATGCACTACTGCAGCTTTACTCTATCCCTTTGGACCTTCACATTGACGATGAAACACAGAAATTGCGTCGGGATTTAATACAAAAGGCACAATGCCGAATTAAGTACAAGAAGAGTAAATATTCTCATTGTTTGTTGTTTGCTTTGAGCGTTTCGTAAAAAATCAGTATTAGATTCCGATGCACTATTGCAGCTTTACTCTATCTCTTGGACCTTCGCATTGACGATGAAACACAGAAATTGCGTTGGGATTTAATACAAAACGCGCAGTGCCGACTTCAGTACAAGAAGAGTAAATCTTCTCCTTGTTTGTGGTTTCGCTTTGAGCGTTTCCTGGGAGATCAGTATTAGATTGCGATGCACAACTGCAGCTTTACTCTATCCCTTGGACCTTTACATTGACGAAGAAACTCAGAAATTACGTCGGGATTAAATACAAAAGGTACAATGCCGACTTCAGTACAAGAATTGTAAATCTTGTCATTGTTTGTGGTTTTATTTTGAGCGTTTCCTGGGAGATCAGTATTAGATTCCGATGCAGTACTGCAGCTTCACTCTATCCCTTGCACCTTCACATTGACGATGAAACATAGAAATCGCGTCGGGATTTAATATGAAAGGTAAATGCCGACTTATAAACAAGAAGAGTAAATCTTCTCACTGTTTGTGGTTTGGTTTGAGCGTTTCCTGGGAGATAAGTATTGGATTCCGATGCACTACTGCAGCTTTACTCTATCCCTTGGACCTTCACATTGAAGTTGAAACACAGAAATTGCGTCGGGATTTAACACAAAAGGAACAATGCCGACTTAAGTACAAGATGAGAAAGTCTTTTCATTGTTCGTGGTTTGCTTTGAGCGTTTCGTTGGATATCAGTGTTAGATTCCGATTCATTACTGCAGCCTTACTCTATCCCTTGGAACTTCACATCGACGATGAAACACAGAAATTGAGTCTGGATTTAATACAAAAGGCAGAATGCCGACTTAAGGACAAGAAGAATAAATTTCCTTATTGCTTGTGGTTTGCCAGGAGCGTTTCCTGGGGGATGAGTATTAGACTCCGATGCACTACTGCAGCTTTTTTCTATCCCTTACCTTCACATTGACGATGAAACACAGAAATTGCGTCGGTATTTAATACAAGAGGCACAATGCCAACTTAAGTACAAGATGAGTAAATTTCTCTTTGTTTCTGGTTTGCTTTGTGCGTTTCCTGGGCTATGAGTATTAGATTCCGGTGCATTACTGCAGCTTTACTCTACCCCTTGGAACTTCACATTGAGTTGAAACACAGAAATTGCGTCGGGATTTAATACAAAGGTCACAATGCCGACTTAAGTACAAGAGGAGTAAATCTTCTCATTGTTTGTGGTTTGCTATGAGCGTTTCATGGAGATCAGTATTAGATTCCGATGCACTACTGCAGCTTTACTCTATCCCTTGGACTTTCACATTGACGTTGAAGCACAGAAAATGCGTCGGGATTTAATATAAAATGCACAATGCCGACATAAGTGCAAGAAGAGTAAATCTTCTTATTGTTTGTGATTTGGTTTGAGTGATTCCTGGGAGGTAAGTATTAGTTTCCGATGCACTACTGCAGCTTTACTCTATCCGTTGGACCTTCACATTGACGATGAAACACAGAAATAGCGTCGGGATTTAATACAAAAGACACAATGCCGACTTGTAAACAAGAAGAGTAAATATTCTCATTGTTTGTGGTTTGGTTTGAGAGTTTCCTGGGAGATACGTATTGGATTCCGATGCACTACTGCAGCTTTACTCTATCCGTTGGACCTTCACATTGACGATGAAACACAGAAATAGCGTCGGGATTTAATACAAAAGACACAATGCCGACTTGTAAACAAGAAGAGTAAATATTCTCATTGTTTGTTGTTTGCTTTGAGCGTTTCGTAAGAGATCAGTATTAGATTCCGATGCACTACTGCAGCTTTACTCTATCCCTTGGACCTTCGCATTGATGATGAAACACAGAAATTGCGTTGGGATTTAATACAAAACGCGCAGTGCCGAGTTCAGTATAAGAAGAGTAATGCTTCACATTGTTTCTGGTTTGCTTTGAGCGTTTCCTGGGGGATCAGTATTAGATTCTGATGCACTACTGCAGCTTTACTCCATCCCTTGGACCTTCACATTGACGATGAAACACAGAAATTGCGTCGGGATTAAATACAAAAGGCATAATGCCGACTTAAGTACAAGAAGTGTAAATCTTTTCATTGTTTGTGGATTTATTTTGAGCGTTTCCTGGGAGATCAGTATTAGATTCCGATGCAGTACTGCAGCTTCACTCTATCCCTTGCACCTTCACATTGACGATGAAACATAGAAATCGCGTCGGGATTTAATACAAAAGGCACAATGCCGACTTGTAAACAAGAAGAGTAAATATTCTCATTGTTTGTGGTTTGGTTTGAGAGTTTCCTGGGAGATAAGTATTGGATTCCGATGCACTACTGCAGCTTTACTCTATCCCTTGGACATTCACATTGAAGTTGAAACACAGAAATTGCGTCGAGATTTAACACAAAAGGCACAATGCCGACTAAAGTACAAGATGAGAAAATCTTTTCATTGTTCGTGGTTTGCTCTGAGCGTTTCGTTGGAGATCAGTGTTAGATTCCGATGCATTACTGCAGCTTTACTCTATCCCTTGGAACTTCACATCGACGAAGAAACACAGAAATTGCGTCTGGATTTAATACAAAAGGCACAATGCCGGCTTAAGTACAAGAAGAGTAAATTTCTCATTGTTTCTGGTTTGCTCTGTGCATATCCTGGGCTACGAGTATTAAATTCCGGTGCATAACTGCAGCTTTACTCTATCCCTTGGAACTTCACATTGCGATGAAACACAGAAATTGCGTAGGGATTTAATACAAGGGTCACAATGCCGACGTAAGTACAAGAGGAGTAAATCATCTCATTGTTTGTGGTTTGCTTTGAGCGTTTCGTGGAAATCAGTATTAGATTCCGATGCACTACTTCAGCTTTACTCTATCCCTTGGACTTTCACATTGACGACGAAACACAGAAATTGCGTCGGGATTTAATATAAAATGCACAATGCAGACATAAGTACAAGAAGAGTAAATCTTCTCATTGTTTGTGATTTGGTTAGAGCGATTCCTGGAAGATAAGTATTGGTTTCCGATGCACTACTGCAGCTTTACTCTATCCCTTGGACTTTCACATTGACGATGAACAACAGAAATCGCGTGTTGATTTAATACAAAAGGCACAATGCTGACTTAAGTACAAGAAGAGTAAATCTTCTCATTGTTTGTGGATTGCTTTGATCGCTTCCTGGGAGATCAGTATTAGATTCCGATGCACTACTTCTGCGTTATTCGTTAGACCTTCAAATTGACGATGAAACAAAGATTGTGCGTCGGGATGTAATACAAAAGGCACAATGCCGACTTAAGTGCAAGAAGAGTAAATCTTCCCATTGTGTCTGGTTTGCTTTGAGCGCTTCCTGGGAGATCAGTATTAGATTCCGTTGCTCTACTGCAGCTGTAGTCTATCCATTGGACCTTCACGTTGACGATGAAACACAGAAATTGCGTCGGGATTTAATACAAAACGCACAATTCTGACTTAAGTACAAGAAGAGTAAATCTTCTCATTGTTTGAGGTTTGCTTTGAGCGTTTCTCGGGAGATCAGTATTACATTCCGATGCATTACTGCAGCTTTACTCTATCCCTCGGACCTTCACGTTGACGATGAAACACAGAAATTGCGTCGGGATTTAATATAAAATGCACAATGCAGACATAAGTACAAGAAGAGTAAATCTTCTCATTGTTCGTGGTTTGCTTTGAGCGTTTCCTGCGAGAAAAGTATTAGATTCCGATGCACTACTGCAGCTTTACTCTATCCCTTGGACCTTCACATTGACGATGAAACACAAAAATTGCGTCGGGATTTAATACAAAAGGCACAATGCCAACTTAAGTACAAGAAGAGTAAATCTTCTCATTGTTTGTGGTTTGTTTGGTGCGTTTCCTGGGGGATCAGTATTAGATTCCGATGCAGTACTGCAGCTTCACTCTATCCCTTGCAACTTCACATTGACAATGAAATACAGAAATTGCGTCGGGATTTAATACAAAAGGCACAATGCCGTCTTATAAACAAGAAGAGTAAATCTCCTCATTGTTTGTGCTTTGGTTTGAGCGTTTTCTGGGAGATAAGTATTGTATTCAGATGCACTACTGCAGCTTTACTCTATCCCTTGGACTTTCACATTGACGTTGAAACACAGAAATTGCGTCGGGAATTAATACAAAAGGCACAATGCCGACTTAAGTACAAGAAGAGTAAATCTTCTCATTGTTTGTGGTTTGTTTTGAGCGATTCCTGGGAGATTAGTATCAGATTCCGATTGACTACTGCAGCATTACTCTACCCCTTGGACCTTCACATTGACGATGGAACACAGAGATTGCGTCGGGATTGAATACTAAAGGCACAATAACGTTTTAAGTACCAGAAGAGTAATTTTTCTCATTGTTTCTGGCTTGCTTTGAGCGTTGCGTGGGAGAACAGTATTAGATTCCGATGCACCCTTACTTTTTTGGATCTTCACATTGACGATGAAACACAGAAATTGCGTCCGGATTTTATATGAAAGTCACAATGCTGACTTAAGTAGAAGTAGAGTAAATCTTCTCATTGTTTGTGGTTTGCTTTGAGCGTCTCCTGGGGGCTCAGTATTAGATTCCGATGCAGTACTGCAGCTTTACTCTGTCCCTTGGTCCTACACATTGACGATGAAACACAGAAATTGCGTCGTGATTTAACACAAAAAGCACAATGCCGACTTAAGCACAAGAAGAGTAATGCTTCACATTTTTTCTGGTTTGCTTTGAGCGTTCCTGGGAGATGAGTATTAGATTCCGATGCAGTACTGCAGCTTTACTCTGTCCCTTGGTCCTACACATTGACGATGAAACACAGAAATTGCGTCGTGATTTAACACAAAAAGCACAATGCCGACTTAAGCACAAGAAGAGTAATGCTTCACATTTTTTCTGGTTTGCTTTGAGCGTTCCTGGGAGATGAGTATTAGATTCCGATGCACTACTGCAGCTTCACTCTATCCCTTGCACCTTCACATTGACGATGAAACAAAGAAATCGCGTCGGGATTAAATACAAAAGGCACAATGCTGACTTGTAAACAAGAAGAGTAAATCTTCTCATTGTTTGTGGTTTGGTTTGAGCGTTTCCTGGGAGATAAGTATTGGATTCCGATGCACTACTACAGCTTTACTCTATCCCTTGGAACTTCACATTGAAGTTGAAACACAGAAATTGGGTCGGGATTTAACACAAAGGGCACAATGGCGACTTAAGTACAAGATGAGAAAATCTTTTCATTGTTCGTGGTTTGCTTTGAGCGTTTCGCTGGAGATCATTGTTAGATTCCGATGCATTACTGCAGCTTTACTCTATCCCTTGGAACTTCACTTCGACGATGAAACACAGAAATTGCGGCTGGATTTAATACAAAAAGCACAACGCCGACTTAAGGACAAGAAGAGTAAATTTTCTTATTGCTTGTGGTTTGCGAGGAGCGTTCCCTGGGGGATGAGTATTAGTTTCCGATGCACTACTGCAGCTTTACTCTATCCCTTACCTTCACACTGACGATGAAACACAGAAAATGCGTCGGTATTTAATACAAAAGGCACAATGCCGACTTAAGTACAAGAGGAGTAAATTTCGTATTGTTTCTGGTTTGCTTTGTGCGTTTCCTGGGCTATGAGTATTAGATTCCGGTGCATTACTGAAGCTTTACTCTATCCCTTGGAACTTCACATTGCGATGAAACACAGAAATTGCGTCGGGATTTAATACAAGGGTCACAATGCCGACGTAAGTACAAGGGGAGTAAATCTTCTCATTGTTTGTGGTTTGCTTTGAGCGTATCATGGAGATCAGTATTAGATTCCGATGCACTACTTCAGCTTTACTCTATCCCTTGGACTTTCACATTGACGATGAAACACAGAAATTGCGTCGGGATTTAATATAAAATGCACAACGCCGACATAAGTACAAGAAGAGTAAATGTTCTCATTGTTTGTGATTTGGTTTGAGCGATTCCTGGGAGATAAGTATTAGTTTCCGATGCACTACTGCAGCTTTACTCTATGCGTTGGACCTTCACATTGACGATGAAACACAGAAATTGCTTCGGGGTTTAATACAAAAGACACATTGCCGACATAAGTACAAGAAGATTAAATATTCTCATTGTTTGTTGTTTGCTTTGAGCGTTTCGTAAGAGATCAGTATTAGATTCCGAATCACTACTGCAGCTTTACTCTATCCCTTGGACCTTCGCATGACGATGAAACACAAATATTGCGGTGGGATTAAATACAAAACGCGCAGTGCCGACTTCAGTACAAGAAGAGTAATGCTTCACATTGTTTCTGGTTTGCTTTGAGAGTTTCCTGGGAGATCAGTATTAGATTCCGATGGACTACTGCAGCTTTACTCCATCCCTTGGACCTTCACATTGACGACGAAACACAGAAATTGGGTCGGGATTAAATACAAAAGGCATAATGCCGACTTAAGTACAAGAAGTGTAAATCTTTTCATTGTTTGTGCTTTTATTTTGAGCTTTTCCTGGGAGATCAGTATTAAATTCCGATGCAGTACTGCAGCCTCACTCTATCCCTTGCACCTTCACATTGACGATGAAACATAGAAATCGCGCCGGGATTTAATACAAAAGGCACAATGCCGACTTGTAAACAAGAAGAGTAAATCTTCTCATTGTTTGTGGTTTGGTTTGAGCGTTTCCTGGGAGATAAGTACTGGATTCCGATGCACTACTGCAGCTTTACTCTAACCCTTGGACCTTCACATTGAAGTTGAAACACAGAAATTGCGTCCGGATTTAACACAAAAGGCACAATGCCGATTTAAGTACAAGATGAGAAAATCTTTTCATTGTTCGTGGTTTGCTTTAAACGTTTCGTTGGAGATCAGTGTTAGATTCCGATGCATTACTGATGCTTTACTCTATTCCTTGGAACTTCACATCGACGATGAAACACATAAATGTCGTCGGGATTGAATACTTAAGGCACAATAACGACTTAAGTACCAGAAGAGTAATTCTCCTCATTGTTTCTGGTTTGCTTTGAGCGTTGCGTGGGAGGATAGTATTAGATTCCGATGCACTCTTACTTTTTTGGATTTTCACATTGACGAAGAAACACAGAAATTGCGTCGGGAATTAATACAAAACGCGCAATGCCGACTTAAGTAACGGAAGAGTAAATCTTCTCATTGTTTGCGGTTTGCTTTGAGCGTTTCTTGGGAGATCAGTATTAGATTGCGATGCACTTCTGCAGCTTTACTCTAACCCTTGGACGTTCACATTGACGATGAAACACAGAAACTGCGTCAGGATTTAATACAAAAGGCACAATGCCGACTTAAGTGCAAGAGGAGTCAAACTTCTCATTGTTCGTGGTTTGCTTTGAGCGTTTCCTGCGAGAAAAGTATTAGTTTCCGATGCACTACTGCAGCTTTACTCTATCCCTTGGACCTTCACATTGATGATGAAACACAGAAATTGCGTCGGGATTTAATACAAAAGGCACAATGCCAACTTAAGTACAAGAAGAGTAAATCTTCTCATTGTTTGTGGTTTGCTTGGAGCGTTTCCTGGGGGATCAGTATTAGATTCCAATGCAGTACTGTAGCTTCACTCTATCCCTTGCACCTTCACATTGACGATGAAAGACAGAAATCGCGTCGGGATTTAATACAAAAGGCACTATGCCGTCTTATAAACAAGAAGAGTAAGTCTTCTCATTGTTTGTGGGTTGGTTTGAGCGTTTTTTGGGAGATAAGTATTGTATTCAGATGCACTACTGCAGCTTTACTATATCCCTTCGACCTTCACATTGACGATGAAACACAGAAATTGCGTCGGGAATTAATACAAAAGGCACAATGCCGACTTAAGTACAAGAAGAGTAAATCTTCTCATTGATTGTGGTTTGTTTTGAGCGATTCCTGGGAGATCAGTATTTGATTCCGACAGACTACTGCAGCTTTACTCTACCCCTTGGACCTTCACATTGTCGATGAAACACAGAAACTGCGTCGTGTTTGATTACTTAAGGCACAATAACGACTTAAGTACCAGAAGAGTAATTCTCCTCATTGTTTCTGGTTTGCTTTGAGCGTTGCGTGGGAGAACAGTATTAGATTCCGATGCACTCTTACATTTTTGGATTTTCACATTGACAATGAATCACAGAAAATGCGTCGGGATTTAATACGAAAGGCACAATGCTGACTTAAGTAGAAGTAGAGTAAATCTTCTCATTGTTTGTGGTTTGCTTTGAGCGTCTCCTGGGGGATCAGTATTAGATTCCGATGCAGTACTTCAGCTTTACTCTGTCCCTTGGTCCTACATATTAACGATGAAACACAGAAATTGCGTCGTGAGTTAACACAAAATGCACAATACCGACTTAAGCACAAGAAGAGTAATGCTTCACATTGTTTCTGGTTTGCTTTGAGCGTTTCCTGGGAGATGACTATTAGATTCCGATGCATTAGTGCAGCTTTACTCCATCCCTTGGACCTTCACATTGACGATGAAACACAGAAAATGCGTCGGGATTTAATACGAAAGGCACAATGCTGACTTAAGTAGAAGTAGAGTAAATCTTCTCATTGTTTGTGGTTTGCTTTGAGCGTCTCCTGGGGGATCAGTATTAGATTCCGATGCAGTACTTAAGCTTTACTCTGTCCCATGGTCCTACACATTAACGATGAAACACAGAAATTGCGTCGTGATTTAACACAAAAAGCACAATACCGACTTAAGCACAAGAAGAGTAATGCTTCACATTGTTTCTGGTTTGCTTTGAGCGTTTCCTGGGAGATGAGTATTAGATTCCGATGCACTACTGCAGCTTTACTCCATCCCTTGGACCTTCACATTGACGATGAAACACAGAAATTGCGTCCGGATTTAACACAAAAGGCACAATGCCGACTTAAGTACAAGATGAGAAAATCTTTTCATTGTTCGTGGTTTTCTTTGAGCGTTTCGTTGGAGATCAGTGTTAGATTCCGATGCATTACTGATGCTTTACTCTATTCCTTGGAACTTCACATCGACGATGAAACACAGAAATTGCTTCTGGATTTAATACAAAAGGCACAATGCCGACTTCAGGACAACAAGAGTAAATTTACTTGCTGCTTGTGGTTTGCCAGGAGCGTTTGCTGGGGGATGAGTATTAGATTCCGATGCACTACTGCAGCTTTACTCTATCCCTTACCTTCACATTGACGTTGAAACACAGAAATTTCGTCGGTATTTAATACAGTTTAATACATTGACGATGAGAAGATTGACTCCTCTTGTACTTAAGCCGGCATTGTGCCTTTAGTATTGAATGCTGACGGAATTTCTGTGTTTCATCGGCATGTGACCGTCCAAGGGTTAGAGTAAAGCTGCAGAAGTGCATCGGAATCTAATACTGATCTCCCAGGAAACGCTCAAAGCAAACCAGACGCAATGGGAAAATTTACTCCTCTTACACTTAAGTCGGCATTGTGCCTTTTGTATTAAATCCCGACGCAATTTCTTTCTTTCATCGTCAATTTGAAGGTCTAAGGGATAACGTAGCAGTAGTGCACTACTGCAGCTTTACTCTATCCCTTGGACCTTCACATTGACGATGAAACACAGAAATGGCGTCGGGATTTAATACAAAAGGCGCAATGGCAACTTAAGTACAAGAAGAGTAAATCTTCTCATTGTTTCTGGTTTGCTTGGAGCGTTTCCTGGGGGATCAGTATTAGATTCCCATGCAGTACTGCAGCTTCAATCTATCCCTTGCACCTTCACATTGACGATGAAAGCAGACATCGCGTCGGGATTTAATACAAAAGGCACAATGCCGATTTATAAACTTGAAGAGTAAATCTTCTCATTGTTTGTGGTTTGGTTTGAGCGTTTTCTGGGAGATAAGTATTCGATTCAGATGCACTACTGCAGCTTTACTCTATCCCTTAGACGTTCACATTGACGTTGAAACACAAAAATTGCGTCGGGATTTAATACAAAAGGCACAATGCCGACTTAAGTACAAGAAGAGTAAATCTTCTCATTGCTTGTGGTTTGTTATGAGCGATTCCTGGGAGATCAGTATTAGATTCCGATTGACTACTGCAGCTTTACTCTACCCCTTGGACCTTCACATTGACGATGAAGCACAGAAATTGCGTCGGGATTGAATACTTAAGGCACAATAACGACTTAAGTACCAGAAGAGTAATTCTTCTCATTAATTCTGGTTTGCTTTGAGCGTTGCGTGGGAGACCAGTATTAGATTCCGATGCACTCTAACTTTTTTGGATCTTCAAATTGACGATGAAACACAGAAATTGCGTCGGGATATAATACGAAAGGCACAATGCTGACTTTAGTAGAAGTAGAGTAAATCTTCTCATTGATTGTGGTTTGCTTTGAGCGTCTCCTGGGGGATCAGTATTAGATTCCGATGCAGTAGTGCAGCTTTACTCTGTCCCTTGGTCCTACACATTTACGATGAAACTCAGAAGTTGCGTCGTGATTTAACAGAAAAAGCACAATGCCGACTTAAGCACAAGAAGAGAAATGCTTCACATTGTTTCTGGTTTGCTTTGAGCGTTTCCTGGGAGATCAGTATTAGATTCCGATGCACTACTGCAGCTTTACTCTATCCCTTGGACCTTCACATTGAAGTTGAAACACACTAATTGCGCCGGGATTGAACACAAAAGGCACAATGCCGACTTAAGTACAAGATGAGAAAATCTTTTCATTGTTCGTGGTTTGCTTTGAGCGTTTCGTTCGATATCAGTGTTAGATTCCGATGCATCACTGCAGCTTTACTCTATCCCTTAGAACTTCACATCGACGATGAAACGCAGAAATTGCATCTGTATTTAATACAAAAGGCACAATGCCGACTTAAGTACAAGAAGAGTAAATTTTCATATTGCTTGTGGTTTGCCAGGAGCGTTTCCTGGAGGATGAGTATTAGATTCCGATGCACTACTGCAGCTTTACTCTATCCCTTACCTTCACATTGACGACGAAACACAGGAATTGCGACAGGATTTAATACAAAAGGCACAATGCCGACTTAAGTATAAGAGGAGTGAATCTTCTCATTGTTCGTGGTTTGCTTTGAGCGTTTCCTGCGAGAAAAGTATTAGATTCCGATGCACTACTGCAGCTTTACTCTATCCCTTTGACCTTCACATTGACGATGAAACACAGAAATTGCGTCGGGATTAAATACAAAAGGCACAATGCCGACTTAAGTACAAGAAGTGTAAATATTTTCATTGTTTGTGGTTTTATTTTGAGCGTTTCCTGGGAGATCAGTATTAGATTCCGATGCAGTACTGCAGCTTCACTCTATCCCTTGCACCTTCACATTGACGATGAAACGTAGAAATCGCGTCGGGATTTAATACAAAGGGCACAATGCCGACTTATAAACAAGAAGAGTAAATCTTCTGATTGTTTGTGGTTTGGTTTGAGCGTTTCCTGGGAGATGAGTATTGGATTCCGATGCACTACGGCAGCTTTACTCTATCCCTTGGACCATCACATTGAAGTTGAAACACAGAAATTGGGTCGGGATTTAACACAAAAGCACAAAGCCGACATAAGTACAAGATGAGAAAATCTTTTCATTGTTCGTGGTTTGCTTTGAGCGTTTCGTGGGAGATCAGTATTAGATTCCGATGCATTACTGCAGCTTTACTCTATCCCTTGGAACTTCACGTCGACGATCAAACACAGAATTTGCGTCGGGATTTAATTCAAAGGTCACAATGCCGACATAAGTACAAGAGGAGTAAATCTTCTCATTGTTTGTGGTTTGCTTTGAGTGATTCATGGAGATCAGTATTAGATTCCGATGCACTACTGCAGCTTTACTCTATCCCTTGGACTTTCACATTGACGATGAAACACAGAAATTGCGTCGGGATTTAATATAAAATGCACAATGCCGATATAAGTACAAGAAGAGTAAATTTTCTCATTGTTTGTGGATTGCTTTGAGTGTTTCCTGGAAGATCAGTATTAGATTCCGATGCACTACTGCTACGTTATCCATTAGACCTTCAAATTGACGATGAAAGAAAGAAATTGCGTCGGGATTTAATACAAAAGGCACAATGCCGACTTAAGTGTAAGAGGAGTAAATTTTCCCATTGTGTCTGGGTTGCTTTGAGCGTTTCCTGGGAGATCAGTATTAGATTCCGATGCACTTCTGCAGCTTTACTCTAACCCTTGGACGGTCACATTGCCGATGAAACACAGAAATTGCGTCAGCATTTAATACTAAAGGCACAATGCCTTGTGGTTTGGTTTGAGCGTTTCCTGGGAGATAAGTATTGGATTCCGATGCACTACTGCAGCTTTACTCTATCCCTTGGACCTTCACATTGAAGTTGAAACACAGAAATTGGGTCGGGATTTAACACAAAAGGCACAATGCCGACTTAAGTACAAGATGAGAAAATCTTTTCATTGTTCGTGGTTTGCTTTGAGCGTTTCGTGGGAGATCAGTATTAGATTCCGATAAATTACTGCAGCTTTACTCTATCCCTTGGATTTTCACGTCGACGATGAAACACAGAAATTGCGTCGGGATTTAATTCAAAGGTCACAATGCCGACATAAGCACAAGAGGAGTAAATCTTCTCATTGTTTGTGGTTTGCTTTGAGCGTTTCCTGGGAGATCAGTATTAGATTGCGATGCACAACTTCAGCTTTACTCTATCCCCTGGACTTTCACATTGACGATGATACACAGAAATTGCGTCGGGATTTAATACAAAATGCACAATGTCGACATAAGTAGAAGAAGAGTAAATCTCCTAATTGTTTGTGATTTGGTTTAAGCGATTCCTGGGAGATAAGTATCAGATTCCGATGCACTACTGCAGCTTTACTCTAACCCTTGGACTTTCGCATTGACGATGAAACACATCAATTGCGTTGCGATTTAATACAAAACGCGCAGTGCCGAGTTCAGTAAAAAAGATTAAATCTTCTCATTGTTTGTGGTTTGCTTTGAGCGTTTCCTGGGAGATCAGTATTAGATTGCGATGCACAACTGCAGCTTTACTCTATCCCTTGGACCTTTACATTGACGATGAAACACAGAAATTGCTTCGGGATATGATACAAAAGGCACAATGCCGACTTAAGTACAAGAAGAGTAATTCTTCTCATTGTTTGTGGTTTGTTCTAAGCGATTCCTGGGAGATCAGTATTAGATTCCGATAGACTACTGCAGCTTTCCTCTACCCCTTGGACCTTCACATTGACGATGAAACACAGAAATTGCGTCTGGATCGAATTCATAAGGCACAAAAACGACTTAAGTTCCAGAAGAGTAAATCTCCTCATTGTCTCTGGTTTGCTTAGAGCGTTGCGTGGGAGAACAGTATTAGATTCCGATGCACTCTAACTTTTTGGGATCTTCACATTGACGATGAAACACGGAAATTGCGTCGGGATTTAATACAAAGGTCACAATGCCGACTTATGTTAAAGAGGAATAAATCTTCTCATTGTTTGTGGTTTGCTTTGAGCGTTTCATGGAGATCTGTATTAGATTCCGATGCTCTACTGCAGCTTCACTCTATCCCTTGGACTTTCACATTGACGTAGAAACACAGAAATGGCGTCGGGATTTAATATAAAATGCACAATGACGACATAAGTACAAGAAGAGTAAATTTTCTCATTGTTTGTGGTTTGGTTTAAGCGACTCCTGGGAGATAAGTGTTAGTTTCCGATGCACTACTGCAGCTTTACTCTATCCCTTGGACCTTCACATTGACGATGAAACACAGATATTGCGTCGGGATTTAATACAAAAGGCACAATACCGACTTAAGTACAAGAAGAGTAAATGTTCTCATTGTTTCTGGTTTGCTTTGAGCGTTGCGTGATAGAACAGTATTAGATTCCGGTGCACTCTAACTTTTTTGGATCTTAACGTTGACGATGAAACACAAAAATTGCGTCGGGATTTAATACGAAACGCACAATGCTGACTTAAGTAGAAGTAGAGTAAATCTTCTCTTTGTTTGTGGTTTGCTTTGAGCGTCTCCTGGGGGATCAGTATTAGATTCCGATGCAGTACTGCAGCTTTACTCATTCCCTTGGTCCTACACATTGACGATGAATCACAGAAATAGCGTCGTGATTTCATACAAAAAGCACAATGCCGACTTAAGTACAAGAAGAGTAATGCTTCACATTGTTTCTGGTTTGCTTTGAGCGTTTCCTGGGAGATAAGTATTGGATTCCGATGCACTACTGCAGATTTACTCTATCCCTTGGACCTTCACATTGAAGTTGAAAAACAGAAATTGGGACGGGATTTAACACAAAAGGCACAATGCCGACTTAAGTACAAGATGAGAAAATCTTTTCATTGTTCGTGGTTTGCTTTGAGCGTTTCGTTGGAGATCAGTGTTAGATTCCGATGCAATACTGCAGCTTTACTCAATCCCTGGGAACTTCACATCGACGATGAAACACAGAAATAGCGTCTGGATTTAATACAAAAGGCACAATGCCGACTTAAGGACAAGAAGAGTAGATTTTCTTATTGCATGTGGTTTGCCAGGAGCGTTTCCTGGGGGATGAGTATTAGATTCCGATGCACTACTGTAGCTTTACTCTATCCCTTGCCTTCACATTGACAATGAAACACAGAAATTGCGTCCGTATATAATACAAAAGGCACAATGCCGACTTATGTACAAGAAGAGTAAATTTCTCATTGTTTCTGGTTTACTTGTGCGTTTCCTGGGCTATGAGTATTAGATTCCGGAGCATTATTGCAGCTTTACTCTATCCCTTGGAACTTCACATTGCGATGAAACACAGAAATTGCGTCGGGATTTAATACAAAGGTAACAATGCCGACTTACGTTCAAGAGGAGTAAATCTTCTCATTGTTTGTGGTTTGCTTTGAGCGTTTCATGGAGATCAGTATTAGATTCCGATGCACTACTGCAGCTTTACTCTATCCCTTGGACTTTCACATTGACGATGAATCACAGAAATTGCGTCGAGATTTAATATAAAATGCACAATGCCGACATAAGTACAAGAAGAGTAAATCTTCTCATTGTTTGTGGTTTGGTTTGAGCGTTTCCTGGGAGATAAGTATTGGATTCCGATGCACTACTGCAGCTTTACTCTATACCTTGGACCTTCACATTGAAGATGAAACACAGAAATTGGGTCGGGATTTAACACAAAAGGCACAATGCCGACTTAAGTACAAGATGAGAAAATCTTTTCATTGTTCTTGGTTTGCTTTGAGCGTTTCGTGGGAGATCAGTATTAGATTCCGAAAAATTACTGCAGCTTTACTCTATCCCTTGGAACTTCACGTCGACGATGAAACACAGAAATTGCGTCGGGATTCAATTCAAAGGTCACAATGCCGACATAAGTACAAGTGGAGTAAATCTTCTCATTGTTTGTGGTTTGCTTTGAGCGTTTCCTGGGAGATCAGTATTAGATTGCGATGCACATCTGCAGCTTTACTCTATCCCTTGGACTTTCACATTGACGATGATACACAGAAATTGCGTCGGGATTTAATACAAAATGCACAATACCGACATAGGTAGAAGAAGAGTAAATCTCCTCATTGTATGTGATTTGGTTTAAGCGATTCCCGGGAGATAAGTATTAGATTCCGTTGCACTACTGCAGCTTTACTCTATCCCTTGGACCTTCACATTGACGATGAAACACAGAAACTGCTTCGGGATTTAATACAAAAGGCACAATGCCGACTTAAGTACAAGAAGAGTAAATATTCTCATTGTTTGTTGTTTGTTTTGAGCGTGTCGTAAGAGATCAGTATTAGACTCCGATGCACTACTGCCGCTTTACTCTATCCCTTGGACCTTCGCATTGACGATGAAACAAATCAATTGCGTTGGGATTTAATACAAAACGCGCAGTGCCGACTTCAGTAAAAGAGATTAAATCTTCTCATTGTTTGTGGTTTGCTTTGAGCGTTTCCTGGGAGATCAGTATTAGATTGCGATGCACAACTGCAGCTTTACTCTATCCCTTGGACCTTTACATTGACGATGAAACACAGAAATTGCGTCGGGATTTAATACAAAAGGCACAATGCCGACTTAAGTACAAGAAGAGTAAATCTTCTCATTGTTTGTGGTTTGTTTTGAGCGATTCCTGGGAGATCACTATTAGATTCCGATTGACTACTGCAGCTTTACTCTACCCCTTGGACCTTCACATTGACGATGAAACACAGAAATTGCGTCGGGATTGAATACATAAGGCACAATAACGACTTAAGTACCAGAAGAGTAAATCTTCTCATTGTTTCTGGTTTGCTTTGAGCGTTGCGTGGGTGAACAGTATTAGATTCCGATGCACTGTAACTTTTTTGGATCTTAACATTGACGATGAAACACAAAATTTGCGTCGGGATTTGATACGAAAGGCACAATGCTGACTTAAGTAGAAGTAGAGTAAATCTTCTCTTTGTTTGTGGTTTGCTTTGAGCGTCTCCTGGGGGATCAGTATTAGATTCCGATGCAGTACTGCAGCTTTACTCATTCCCTTGGTCCTACACATTGACGATGAATCACAGAAATAGCGTCGTGATTTAATACAAAAAGCACAATGCCGACTTAAGTACATGAAGAGAAATGCTTCACATTGTTTCTGGTTTGCTTTGAGCGTTTCCTGGGAAATAAGTATTGGATTCCGATGCACTACTGCAGCTTTACTCTCTCCCTTGGACCTTCACATTGAAGTTGAAAAACAGAAATTGGGACGGGATTTAACACAAAAGGCACAATGCCGACATAAGTACAAGAGGAGAAAATCTTTTCATTTTTCGTGGTTTGCTTTGAGCGTTTCGTTGGAGATCAGTGTTAGATTCCGATGCATTACTGCAGCTTTACTCAATCCCTGGGAACTTCACATCGACGATGAAACACAGAAATAGCGTCTGGGTTTAATACAAAAGGCACAATGCCGACTTAAATACAAGAAGAGTAAATTTCTCATTGTTTCTGGTTTGCTTGTGCGTTTCCTGGGCTATGAGTATTAGATTCCGGAGCATTATTGCAGCTTTACTCTATCCCTTGGAACTTCACATTGCGATGAAACACAGAAATAGCGTCGGAATTTAATACAAAGGTAACAATGCCGACTTAAGTTCAAGAGGAGTAAATCTTCTCATTGTTTGTGGTTTGCTTTGAGCGTTTCATGGAGATCAGTATTAGATTCCGGTGCACTACTGCAGCTTTACTCTATCCCTTGGACTTTCACATTGACGATGAATCACAGATATTGCGTCGAGATTTAATATAAAATGCACAATGCCGACATAAGTACAAGAAGAGTAGATCTTCTCATTGTTTGTGGTTTTGTTTGAGCGTTTCCTGGGAGATAAGTATTGGATTCCGTTGCACTACTGCAGCTTTACTCTATCCCTTGGACCTTCACATTGAAGTTGAAACACAGAAATTGGGTCGGGATTTAACACAAAAGGCACAATGCCGACTTAAGTACAAGATGAGAAAATCTTTTCATTGTTCGTGGTTTGCTTTGAGCGTTTCGTGGGAGATCAGTATTAGATTCCGATAAATTACTGCAGCTTTACTCTATCCCTTGGAACTTCACGTCGACGATGAAACACAGAAATTGCGTCGGGATTGAATACATAAGGCACAAAAACGACTTAAGTTCCAGAAGAGTAAATCTCCTCATTGTCTCTGGTTTGCTTAGAGCGTTGCGTGGGAGAACAGTATTAGATTCCGATGCACTCTAACTTTTTGGGATCTTCACATTGACGATGAAACACAGAAATGGCGTCGGGATTTAATACAATGGTCACAATGCCGACTTATGTACAAGAGGAGTAAATCTTCTCATTGTTTGTGGTTTGCTTTGAGCGTTTCATGTTGATCAGTATTAGATTCCGACGCACTACTGCAGCTTCACTCTATCCCTTGGACTTTCACATTGACGATGAAACACAGATATTGCGTCGAGATTTAATATAAAATGCACAATGCCGACATAAGTACAAGAAGAGTAGATCTTCTCATTGTTTGTGATTTGGTTTGAGCGATTCCTGGGAGATAAGTATTAGTTTCCGATGCACTAGTGCAGCTTTACTCTATCCCTTGGACCTTCACATTGACGATGAACAACAGAAATCGCGTCGTTATTTAATACAAAAGGCACAATGCTGATTCAAGTACAAGAAGAGTAAATCTTCTCATTGCTTGTGATTTGGTTTAAGCGATTCCTGGGAGATAAGTATTAGTTTCCGATGCACTACTGCAGCTTTACTCTATCCCTTGGACCTTCACATTGACGATGAAACACAGATATTGCGTCGGGATTTAATACAAAAGGCACAATGCCGACTTAAGTACAAGAAGAGTAAATGTTCTCATTGTTTGTTGTTTGTTTTGAGCGTTTCGTAAGAGCTTAGTATTAGATTACGATGCACTACTGCAGCTTTCCTCTATCCCTTGGACCTTCGCATTGACGATGAAACACAGAAATTGAGTTGGGATTTAATACTAAACGCGCAGTGCAGACTTCAGTACAAGAAGAGTAAATCTTCTCATTGCTTGTGGTTTGCTTTGAGCGTTTCCTGGGAGATCAGTATTACACTGCGATGCGCAACTGCAGCTTTACTATATCCCTTGGACCTTTACATTGCAGATGAAACACAGAAATTGCGTCGGGATTTAATACAAAAGGCACAATGCCGACTTAAGTACAAGAAGAGGTAATCTTCTCATTGTTTTTGGTTTGATTTGAGCGATTCCTGGTAGATCAGTATTAGATTCCGATTGTCTATTGCAGCTTTACTCTACCCCTTGGACCTTCACATTGACAATGAAACACAGAAATTGCGTCGGGATTTAATACAAAGGTAACAATGCCAACTTAAGTTCAAGAGGAGTAAATCTTCTCATTGTTTGTGGTTTGCTTTGAGCGTTTCATGGAGATCAGTATTAGATTCCGATGCACTACTGCAGCTTTGCTCTATCCCTTGGACTTTCACTTTGACAATGAATCACAGAAATTGCGTCGCGATTTAATATAAAATGCACAATGCCGACATATGTACAAGAAGAGTAAATCTTATCATTGTTTGTGATTTGGTTTGAGCGAATCCTGGGAGATAAGTATTAGTTTCCGATGCACTAGTGCAGCTTTACCCTATCCCTTGGACCTTCACATTGACGATGAACAACAGAAATCGCGTCGGGATTTAATACAAAAGGCACAATGCCAACTTAAGTACAACAAGAGTAAATCTTCTCATTGTTTGTGGTTTACTTGGAGCGTTTCCAGGGGGATCAGTATTAGATTCCGATGCAGTACTGGAGCTTCACTCTATCCCTTGCACCTTCACATTGACGATGAAACACAGAAATTGCGTAGGGAATTAATACAAAACGTGCAATGCCGACTTAAGTACAAGAAGAGTAAACCTTCTCACTGTTTGTGGCTTGTTTTGAGCGATTCCTGGGAGATCAGTATTAGATTCCGATATACTACTGCAGCTTTACTCTAACCCTTGGACGTTCACATTGACTATGAAACACAGAAATTGCGTCAGGATTTAATACAAAAGGCACAATGCCGACTTAAGTAGAAGAGGAGCCAATCTTCTCATCGTTCGTGGTTTGCTTTGAGCGCTTCCTGCGAGAAAAGTATTAGATTCCGATGTACTACTGCAGCTTTACTCTATCCCATGGGACTTCACATTGACGATGAAATACAGAAATTGCGTCGGGATTTAATACAAAACTCACAATGCCAACTTAAGTACAAGAAGAGTAAATCTTCTCATTGTTTGTGGTTTACCTGGAGCGTTTACTGGGGGATCAGTATTAGATTCCGATGTTTTACTGCAGCCTCACTCTATCCCTTGCACCTTCACATTGACGATGAAACACAGAAATTGCGTCGGGAATTAATACAAAACGCACAATGCCGACTTAAGTACAAGAAGAGTAAATCTTCTCATTGTTTCTGGTTTGCTTTGAGCGTTGCGTGGGAGAACAGTATTAGATCCCGATGCACTCTAACTTTTCTGGATCTTAACATTGACGACGAAACACAAAAATTGCGTCGGGATTTAATACGAAAGGCACAATGCTGACTTAAGTAGAAGTAGAGTAAATCTTCTCTTTGTTTGTGGTTTGCTTTGAGCGTCTCCTGGGGGATCAGTTTTAGATTCCGATGCAGTACTGCAGCTTTACTCATTCCCTTGGTCCTATACATTGACGATGAATCACAGAAATAGCGTCGTGATTTAATACAAAAAACACAATGCCGACTTAAGTACAAGGAGAGTAATGCTTCACATTGTTTCTGGTTTGCTTTGAGCGTTTCCTGGGAGATTAGTATTGGATTCCGATGCACTACTGCAGCTTTACTCTATCTCTTGGACCTTCACATTGAAGTTGAAACACAGAAATTGGGACGGAATTTAACACAAAAGGCACAATGCCGACTTAAGTACAAGATGAGAAAATCTTTTCATTGTTCGTCGTTTGCTTTGAGCGTTTCGTTGGAGATCAGTGTTAGATTCCGATGCATTACTGCAGCTTTACTCAATCCATGGGAACTTCACATCGACGATGAAACACAGAAATAGCGTCTGGGTTTAATACAAAAGGCTCAATGCCGACTTAAGGACAAGAAGAGTAGATTTTCTTATTGCATGTGGTTTGCCAGGAGCGTTTCCTGGGGGATGAGTATTAGATTCCGATGCACTACTGCAGCTTTACTCTATCCCTTACCTTCACATTGACGATGAAACACAGATTTTGCGTCGGTATATAATACAAAAGGCACAATGCCGACTTAAGTACAAGAAGAGTAAATTTCTCATTGTTTCTGGTTTGCTTGTGCGTTTCCTTGGCTATGAGTATTAGATTCCGGAGCATTATTGCAGCTTTTCTCTATCCCTTGGAACTTCACATTGCGATGAAACACAGAAATTGCGTCGGGATGTAATACAAAGGTAACAATGCCGACTTAAGTTCAAGAGGAGTAAATCTTCTCATTGTTTGTGGTTTGCTTTGAGCGTTTCATGGAGATCAGTATTAGATTCCGATGCACTACTGCAGCTTTACTCTATCCCTTGGACTTTCACATTGACGATGAATCACAGATATTGTGTCGAGATTTAATATAAAATGCACAATGCCGACATAAGTACAAGAAGAGTAAATCTTCTCATTGTTTGTGGTTTGGTTTGAGCGTTTCCTGGGAGATAAGTATTGGATTCCGATGCACTACTGCAGCTTTACTCTATCCCTTGGACCTTCACATTGAAGTTGAAACACAGAAATTGGGTCGGGATATAACACAAAAGGCACAATGCCGACTTAAGTACAAGATGAGAAAATCTTTTCATTGTTCGTGGTTTGCTTTGAGCGTTTCGTGGGAGATCAGTATTAGATTCCGATAAATTACTGCAGCTTTACTCTATCCCTTGGAACTTCACGTCGACGATGAAACACAGAAATTGCGTCGGGATTTAATTCAGAGGTCACAATGCCGACATAAGTACAAGAGGAATAAATCTTCTCATTGTTTGTGGTTTGTTTTGAGCGATTCCTGGGAGATCAGTATTAGATTCCGATTGACTACTGCAGCTTTACTCTACCCCTTAGACCTTCACATTGACGATGAAACACAGAAATTGCGTCGGGATTGATTACATAAGGCACAATAACGACTTAAGTACCAGGAGAGTAAATCTCCTCATTGTCTCTGGTTTGCTTAGAGCGAAGCGTGGGAGAACAGTATTAGATTCCGATGCACTCTAACTTTTTGGGATCTTCACATTGACGATGAAACACAGAAATTGCGTCGGGATTTAATACAAAGGACACAATGCCGACTTATGTACAAGAGGA
Source organism: Schistocerca piceifrons (assembly GCF_021461385.2). Lineage (NCBI taxonomy): Eukaryota > Metazoa > Arthropoda > Insecta > Orthoptera > Acrididae > Schistocerca > Schistocerca piceifrons. The sequence continues at coordinate 9,593,617 of NC_060140.1, forward strand.
GTAAATCTTCTCATTGTTTGTGGTTTGCTTTGAGCGTTTCATGGTGATCAGTATTAGATTCCGACGCACTACTGCAGCTTCACTCTTGCCCTTGGACTTTCACATTGACGATGAAACACAGAAATTGCGTCGGGATTTAATATAAAATGCACAATGACGACATAAGTACAAGAAGAGTAAATCTTCTCATTGTTTGTGATTTGGTTTGAGCGATTCCTGGGAGATAAGTATTAGTTTCCGATGCACTAGTGCAGCTTTACTCTATCCCTTGGACCTTCACATTGACGATGAACAACAGAAATCGCGTCTTGATTTAATACAAAAGGGACAATGCTGATTCAAGCACAAGAAGAGTAAATCTTCTCATTGCTTGTGATTTGGTTTAAGCGATTCCTGGGAGATAAGTATTAGTTTCCGATGCACTACTGCAGCTTTACTCTATCCCTTGGACCTTCACATTGACGATGAAACACAGATATTGCGTCGGGATTTAATACAAAAGGCACAATGCCGACTTAAGTACAAGAAGAGTAAATGTTCTCATTGTTTGTTGTTTGTTTTGAGCGTTTCGTAAGAGCTTAGTATTAGATTACGATGCACTACTGCAGCTTTCCTCTATCCCTTGGACCTTCGCATTGACAATGAAACACAGAAATTGAGTTGGGATTTAATACTAAACGCGCAGTGCCGACTTCAGTACAAGAAGAGTAAATTTTCTCATTGTTTGTGGTTTGCTTTGAGCGTTTCCTGGGAGATCCGTATTACATTGCGATGCACAACTGCAGCTTTACTATATCCCTTGGACCTTTACATTGCAGATGAAACACAGAAATTGCGTCGGGATTTAATACAAAAGGCACAATGCCGACTTAAGTACAAGAAGAGTAAATCTTGTCATTATTTGTGGTTTGATTTGAGCGATTCCTGGTAGATCAGTATTAGATTCCGATTGTCTACTGCAGCTTTACTCTACCCCTTGGACCTTCACATTGACAATGAAACACAGAAATTGCGTCGGGATTGAATACATAATTCACAATAACGACTTAAGTACCAGCAGAGTAAATCTTCTCATTGTTTCTGGTTTTCTTTGAGCGTTGCGTGGGAGAACAGTATTAGATCCCGATGCACTCTAACTTTTCTGGATCTTAACATTGACGACGAAACACAAAAATTGCGTCGGGATTTAATACGAAAGGCACAATGCTGACTTAAGTAGAAGTAGAGTTAATCTTCTCTTTGTTTGTGGTTTGCTTTGAGCGTCTCCTGGGGGATCAGTATTAGATTCCGATGCAGTACTGCAGCTTTACTCATTCCCTTGGTCCTATACATTGACGATGAATCACAGAAATAGCGTCGTGATTTAATACAAAAAACACAATGCCGACTTAAGTACAAGAAGAGCAATGCTTCACATTGTTTCTGGTTTGCTTTGAGCGTTTCCTGGGAGATTAGTATTGGATTCCGATGCACTACTGCAGCTTTACTCTATCCCTTGGACCTTCACATTGAAGTTGAAACACAGAAATTGGGACGGAATTTAACACAAAAGGCACAATGCCGACTTAAGTACAAGATGAGAAAATCTTTTCATTGTTCGTGGTTTGCTTTGAGCGTTTCGTTGGAGATCAGTGTTAGATTCCGATGCATTACTGCAGCTTTACTCAATCCATGGGAACTTCACATCGACGATGAAACACAGAAATAGCGTCTGGGTTTAATACAAAAGGCTCAATGCCGACTTAAGGACAAGAAGAGTAGATTTTCTTATTGCATGTGGTTTGCCAGGAGCGTTTCCTGGGGGATGAGTATTAGATTCCGATGCACTACTGCAGCTTTACTCTATCCCTTACCTTCACATTGACGATGAAACACTGAAATTGCGTCGGTATATAATACAAAAGGCACAATGCCGACTTAAGTACAAGAAGAGTAAATTTCTCATTGTTTCTGGTTTGCTTGTGCGTTTCCTGGGCTATGAGTATTAGATTCCGGAGCATTATTGCAGCTTTACTCTATCCCTTGGAACTTCACATTGCGATGAAACACAGAAATTGCGTCGGGATTTAATACAAAGGTAACAATGCCGACTTAAGTTCAAGAGGAGTAAATCTTCTCATTGTTTGTGGTTTGCTTTGAGCGTTTCATGGAGATCAGTATTAGATTCCGATGCACTACTGCAGCTTTACTCTATCCCTTGGACTTTCACATTGACGATGAATCACAGATATTGCGTCGAGATTTAAAATAAAATGCACAATGCCGACATAAGTACAAGAAGAGTAAATCTTCTCATTGTTTGTGGTTTGGTTTGAGCGTTTCCTGGGAGATAAGTATTGGATTCCGATGCACTACTGCAGCTTTACTCTATCCCTTGGACCTTCACATTGAAGTTGAAACACAGAAATTGGGTCGGGATTTAACACAAAAGGCAGAATGCCGACTTAAGTACAAGATGAGAAAATCTTTTCATTGTTCGTGGTTTGCTTTGAGCGTTTCGTGGGAGATCAGTATTAGATTCCGATAAATTACTGCAGCTTTACTCTATCCCTTGGAACTTCACGTCGATGATGAAACACAGAAATTGCGTCGGGATTTAATTCAGAGGTCACAATGCCGACATAAGTACAAGAGGAATAAATCTTCTCATTGTTTGTGGTTTGTTTTGAGCGATTCCTGGGAGATCAGTATTAGATTCCGATTGACTACTGCAGCTTTACTCTACTCCTTAGACCTTCACATTGACGATGAAACACAGAAATTGCGTCGGGATTGAATACATAAGGCACAATAACGACTTAAGTACCAGAAGAGTAAATCTAATCATTATCTCTGGTTTGCTTAGAGCGAAGCGTGGGAGAAAGATTCCGATGCACTCTAACTTTTTGGGATCTTCACATTGACGATGAAACACAGAAATTGCGTCGGGATTTAATACAAAGGTCACAATGCCGACTTATGTACAAGAGGAGTAAATCTTCTCATTGTTTGTGGTTTGCTTTGAGCGTTTCATGGTGATCAGTATTAGATTCCGATGCACTACTGCAGCTTCACTCTATCCCTTTGACTTTCACATTGACGATGAAACACAGAAATTGCGTCGGGATTTAATATAAAATGCACAATGACGACATAGGTACAAGAAGAGTAAATCTTCTCATTGTTTGTGATTTGGTTTGAGCGATTCCTGGGAGATAAGTATTAGTTTCCGATGCACTAGTGCAGCTTTACTCTATCCCTTGGACCTTCACATTGACGATGAACAACAGAAATCGCGTCGTTATTTAATACAAAAGGCACAATGCTGATTCAAGTACAAGAAGAGTAAATCTTCTCATTGTTTGTTGTTTGTTTTGAGCGTTTCGTAAGAGCTTAGTATTAGATTACGATGCACTACTGCAGCTTTCCTCTATCCCTTGGACCTTCGCATTGACGATGAAACACAGAAATTGAGTTGGGATTTAATACTAAACGCGCAGTGCAGACTTCAGTACAAGAAGAGTAAATCTTCTCATTGTTTGTGGTTTGCTTTGAGCGTTTCCTGGGAGATCAGTATTACATTGCGATGCACAACTGCAGCTTTACTATATCCCTTGGACCTTTACATTGCAGATGAAACACAGAAATTGCGTCGGGATTTAATACAAAAGGCACAATGCCGACTTAAGTACAAGAAGAGTAAATCTTCTCATTGTTTGTGGTTTGATTTGAGCGATTCCTGGTAGATCAGTATTAGATTCCGATTGTCTACTGCAGCTTTACTCTACCCCTTGGACCTTCACATTGACAATGAAACACAGAAATTGCGTCGGGATTTAATACAAAGGTAACAATGCCAACTTAAATTCAAGAGGAGTAAATCTTCTCATTGTTTGTGGTTTGCTTTGAGCGTTTCATGGAGATCAGTATTAGATTCCGATGCACTACTGCAGCTTTGCTCTATCCCTTGGACTTTCACATTGAGGATGAATCACAGAAATTGCGTCGCGATTTAATATAAAATGCACAATGCCGACATATGTACAAGAAGAGTAAATCTTATCATTGTTTGTGATTTGGTTTGAGCGAATCCTGGGAGATAAGTATTAGTTTCCGATGCACTAGTGCAGCTTTACCCTATCCCTTGGACCTTCACATTGACGATGAACAACAGAAATCGCGTCGGGATTTAATACAAAAGGCACAATGCCAACTTAAGTACAACAAGAGTAAATCTTCTCATTGTTTGTGGTTTACTTGGAGCGTTTCCAGGTGGATCAGTATTAGATTCCGATGCAGTACTGCAGCTTCACTCTATCCCTTGCACCTTCACATTGACGATGAAACACTGAAATTGCGTAGGGAATTAATACAAAACGTGCAATGCCGACTTAAGTACAAGAAGAGTAAACCTTCTCACTGTTTGTGGCTTGTTTTGAGCGATTCCTGGGAGATCAGTATTAGATTCCGATTGTCTACTGCAGCTTTACTCTACCCCTTGGACCTTCACATTGACAATGAAACACAGAAATTGCGTCGGGATTGAATACATAATTCACAATAACGACTTAAGTACCAGCAGAGTAAATCTTCTCATTGTTTCTGGTTTGCTTTGAGCGTTGCGTGGGAGAACAGTATTAGATCCCGATGTACTCTAACTTTTCTGGATCTTAACATTGACGACGAAACACAAAAATTGCGTCGGGATTTAATACGAAAGGCACAATGCTGACTTAAGTAGAAGTAGAGTAAATCTTCTCTTTGTTTGTGGTTTGCTTTGAGCGTCTCCTGGGGGATCAGTATTAGATTCCGATGCAGTACTGCAGCTTTACTCATTCCCTTGGTCCTATACATTGACGATGAATCACAGAAGTAGCGTCGTGATTTAATACAAAAAACACAATGCCGACTTAAGTACAAGAAGAGTAATGCTTCACATTGTTTCTGGTTTGCTTTCAGCGTTTCCTGGGAGATTAGTATTGGATTCCGATGCACTACTGCAGCTTTACTCTATCCCTTGGACCTTCACATTGAAGTTGAAACACAGAAATTGGGACGGAATTTAACACAAAAGGCACAATGCCGACTTAAGTACAAGATGAGAAAATCTTTTCATTGTTCGTCGTTTGCTTTGAGCGTTTCGTTGGAGATCAGTGTTAGATTCCGATGCATTACTGCAGCTTTACTCAATCCATGGGAACTTCACATCGACGATGAAACACAGAAATAGCGTCTGGGTTTAATACAAAAGGCTCATTGCCGACTTAAGGACTAGAAGAGTAGATTTTCTTATTGCATGTGGTTTGCCAGGAGCGTTTCCTGGGGGATGAGTATTAGATTCCGATGCACTACTGCAGCTTTACTCTATCCCTTACCTTCACATTGACGATGAAACACAGAAATTGCGTCGGTATATAATACAAAAGGCACAATGCCGACTTAAGTACAAGAAGAGTAAATTTCTCATTGTTTCTGGTTTGCTTGTACGTTTCCTGGGCTATGAGTATTAGATTCCGGAGCATTATTGCAGCTTTACTCTATCCCTTGGAACTTCACATTGCGATGAAACACAGAAATTGCGTCGGGATTTAATACAAAGGTAACAATGCCGACTTAAGTTCAAGAGGAGTAAATCTTCTCATTGTTTGTGGTTTGCTTTGAGCGTTTCATGGAGATCAGTATTAGATTCCGATGCACTACTGCAGCTTTACTCTATCCCTTGGACTTTCACATTGACGATGAATCACAGATATTGCGTCGAGATTTAATATAAAATGCACAATGCTGATTCAAGTACAAGAAGAGTAAATCTTCTCATTGCTTGTGATTTGGTTTAAGCGATTCCTGGGAGATAAGTATTAGTTTCCGATGCACTACTGCAGCTTTACTCTATCCCTTGGACCTTCACATTGACGATGAAACACAGATATTGCGTCGGGATTTAATACAAAAGGCACAATGCCGACTTAAGTACAAGAAGAGTAAATGTTCTCATTGTTTGTTGTTTGTTTTGAGCGTTTCGTAAGAGCTTAGTATTAGATTACGATGCACTACTGCAGCTTTCCTCTATCCCTTGGACCTTCGCATTGACGATGAAACACAGAAATTGAGTTGGGATTTAATACTAAACGCGCAGTGCAGACTTCAGTACAAGAAGAGTAAATCTTCTCATTGCTTGTGGTTTGCTTTGAGCGTTTCCTGGGAGATCAGTATTACACTGCGATGCGCAACTGCAGCTTTACTATATCCCTTGGACCTTTACATTGCAGATGAAACACAGAAATTGCGTCGGGATTTAATACAAAAGGCACAATGCCGACTTAAGTACAAGAAGAGGTAATCTTCTCATTGTTTTTGGTTTGATTTGAGCGATTCCTGGTAGATCAGTATTAGATTCCGATTGTCTATTGCAGCTTTACTCTACCCCTTGGACCTTCACATTGACAATGAAACACAGAAATTGCGTCGGGATTTAATACAAAGGTAACAATGCCAACTTAAGTTCAAGAGGAGTAAATCTTCTCATTGTTTGTGGTTTGCTTTGAGCGTTTCATGGAGATCAGTATTAGATTCCGATGCACTACTGCAGCTTTGCTCTATCCCTTGGACTTTCACTTTGACAATGAATCACAGAAATTGCGTCGCGATTTAATATAAAATGCACAATGCCGACATATGTACAAGAAGAGTAAATCTTATCATTGTTTGTGATTTGGTTTGAGCGAATCCTGGGAGATAAGTATTAGTTTCCGATGCACTAGTGCAGCTTTACCCTATCCCTTGGACCTTCACATTGACGATGAACAACAGAAATCGCGTCGGGATTTAATACAAAAGGCACAATGCCAACTTAAGTACAACAAGAGTAAATCTTCTCATTGTTTGTGGTTTACTTGGAGCGTTTCCAGGGGGATCAGTATTAGATTCCGATGCAGTACTGGAGCTTCACTCTATCCCTTGCACCTTCACATTGACGATGAAACACAGAAATTGCGTAGGGAATTAATACAAAACGTGCAATGCCGACTTAAGTACAAGAAGAGTAAACCTTCTCACTGTTTGTGGCTTGTTTTGAGCGATTCCTGGGAGATCAGTATTAGATTCCGATATACTACTGCAGCTTTACTCTGACCCTTGGACGTTCACATTGACTATGAAACACAGAAATTGCGTCAGGATTTAATACAAAAGGCACAATGCCGACTTAAGTAGAAGAGGAGCCAATCTTCTCATCGTTCGTGGTTTGCTTTGAGCGCTTCCTGCGAGAAAAGTATTAGATTCCGATGTACTACTGCAGCTTTACTCTATCCCATGGGACTTCACATTGACGATGAAATACAGAAATTGCGTCGGGATTTAATACAAAAGGCACAATGCCAACTTAAGTACAAGAAGAGTAAATCTTCTCATTGTTTGTGGTTTACCTGGAGCGTTTACTGGGGGATCAGTATTAGATTCCGATGTTTTACTGCAGCCTCACTCTATCCCTTGCACCTTCACATTGACGATGAAACACAGAAATTGCGTCGGGAATTAATACAAAACGCACAATGCCGACTTAAGTACAAGAAGAGTAAATCTTCTCATTGTTTGTGGTTTGCTTTGAGCGATTCCTGGGAGATCAGTATTAGATTCCGATAGACTACTGCAGCCCTACTCTACCCCTTGGACCTTCACATTGACGATGAAACACAGAAATTGCGTCGGGATTGAATACATAAGGCACAATGACGACTTAAGTACCAGAAGAGTAAATCTTCTCATTGATTCTGGTTTGCTTTGAGCGTTGCGTGGGAGAACAGTATTAGATTCCGATGCACTCAAACTTTTTTGGATTTTCACATTGACGATTAAACACAGAAATTGCGTCGGGATTTAATACAAAGGTCACAATGCCGACTTATGTACAAGAGGAGTAAATCTTCTCATTGTTTGTGGTTTGCTTTGAGCGTTTCATGGTGATCAGTATTAGATTCCGACGCACTACTGCAGCTTCACTCTATCCCTTGGACTTTCACATTGACGATGAAACTCAGAAATTGCGTCCGGATTTAATATAAAATGCACAATGACGACATAAGTACAAGAAGAGTAAATCTTCTCATTGTTTGTGATTTGGTTTGAGCGATTCCTGGGAGATAAGTATTAGTTTCCGATGCACTAGTGCAGCTTTACTCTATCCCTTGGACCTTCACATTGACGATGAACAACAGAAATCGCGTCTTGATTTAATACAAAAGGCACAATGCTGATTCAAGTACAAGAAGAGTAAATCTTCTCATTGCTTGTGATTTGGTTTAAGCGATTCCTGGGAGATAAGTATTAGTTTCCGATGCACTACTGCAGCTTTACTCTATCCCTTGGACCTTCACATTGACGATGAAACACAGATATTGCGTCGGGATTTAATACAAAAGGCACAATGCCGACTTAAGTACAAGAAGAGTAAATGTTCTCATTGTTTGTTGTTTGTTTTGAGCGTTTCGTAAGAGCTTAGTATTAGATTAGGATGCACTACTGCAGCTTTCCTCTATCCCTTGGACCTTCGCATTGACGATGAAACACAGAAATTGAGTTGGGATTTAATACTAAACGCGCAGTGCCGACTTCAGTACAAGAAGAGTAAATCTTCTCATTGTTTGTGGTTTGCTTTGAGCGTTTCCTGGGAGATCAGTATTACATTGCGATGCACAACTGCAGCTTTACTATATCCCTTGGACCTTTACATTGCAGATGAAACACAGAAATTACGTCGGGATTTAATACAAAAGGCACAATGCCGACTTAAGTACAAGAAGAGTAAATCTTCTCATTGTTTGTGGTTTGATTTGAGTGATTCCTGGTAGATCAGTATTAGATTCCGATTGTCTACTGCAGCTTTACTCTACCCCTTGGACCTTCACATTGACAATGAAACACAGAAATTGCGTCGGGATTGAATACATAAGGCACAATAACGACTTAAGTACCAGAAGAGTAAATCTAATCATTGTCTCTGGTTTGCTTAGAGCGAAGCGTGGGAGAAAGATTCCGATGCACTCTAACTTTTTGGGATCTTCACATTGACGATGAAACACAGAAATTGCGTCGGGATTTAATACAAAGGTCACAATGCCGACTTATGTACAAGAGGAGTAAATCTTCTCATTGTTTGTGGTTTGCTTTGAGCGTTTCATGGTGATCAGTATTAGATTCCGATGCACTACTGCAGCTTCACTCTATCCCTTTGACTTTCACATTGACGATGAAACACAGAAATTGCGTCGGGATTTAATATAAAATGCACAATGACGACATAAGTACAAGAAGAGTAAATCTTCTCATTGTTTGTGATTTGGTTTGAGCGATTCCTGGGAGATAAGTATTAGTTTCCGATGCACTAGTGCAGCTTTACTCTATCCCTTGGACCTTCACATTGACGATGAACAACAGAAATCGCGTCGTTATTTAATACAAAAGGCACAATGCTGATTCAAGTACAAGAAGAGTAAATCTTCTCATTGTTTGTTGTTTGTTTTGAGCGTTTCGTAAGAGCTTAGTATTAGATTACGATGCACTACTGCAGCTTTCCTCTATCCCTTGGACCTTCGCATTGACGATGAAACACAGAAATTGAGTTGGGATTTAATACTAAACGCGCAGTGCAGACTTCAGTACAAGAAGAGTAAATCTTCTCATTGTTTGTGGTTTGCTTTGAGCGTTTCCTGGGAGATCAGTATTACATTGCGATGCACAACTGCAGCTTTACTATATCCCTTGGACCTTTACATTGCAGATGAAACACAGAAATTGCGTCGGGATTTAATACAAAAGGCACAATGCCGACTTAAGTACAAGAAGAGTAAATCTTCTCATTGTTTGTGGTTTGATTTGAGCGATTCCTGGTAGATCAGTATTAGATTCCGATTGTCTACTGCAGCTTTACTCTACCCCTTGGACCTTCACATTGACAATGAAACACAGAAATTGCGTCGGGATTTAATACAAAGGTAACAATGCCAACTTAAATTCAAGAGGAGTAAATCTTCTCATTGTTTGTGGTTTGCTTTGAGCGTTTCATGGAGATCAGTATTAGATTCCGATGCACTACTGCAGCTTTGCTCTATCCCTTGGACTTTCACATTGAGGATGAATCACAGAAATTGCGTCGCGATTTAATATAAAATGCACAATGCCGACATATGTACAAGAAGAGTAAATCTTATCATTGTTTGTGATTTGGTTTGAGCGAATCCTGGGAGATAAGTATTAGTTTCCGATGCACTAGTGCAGCTTTACCCTATCCCTTGGACCTTCACATTGACGATGAACAACAGAAATCGCGTCGGGATTTAATACAAAAGGCACAATGCCAACTTAAGTACAACAAGAGTAAATCTTCTCATTGTTTGTGGTTTACTTGGAGCGTTTCCAGGTGGATCAGTATTAGATTCCGATGCAGTACTGCAGCTTCACTCTATCCCTTGCACCTTCACATTGACGATGAAACACTGAAATTGCGTAGGGAATTAATACAAAACGTGCAATGCCGACTTAAGTACAAGAAGAGTAAACCTTCTCACTGTTTGTGGCTTGTTTTGAGCGATTCCTGGGAGATCAGTATTAGATTCCGATTGTCTACTGCAGCTTTACTCTACCCCTTGGAGCTTCACATTGACAATGAAACACAGAAATTGCGTCGGGATTGAATACATAATTCACAATAACGACTTAAGTACCAGCAGAGTAAATCTTCTCATTGTTTCTGGTTTGCTTTGAGCGTTGCGTGGGAGAACAGTATTAGATCCCGATGCACTCTAACTTTTCTGGATCTTAACATTGACGACGAAACACAAAAATTGCGTCGGGATTTAATACGAAAGGCACAATGCTGACTTAAGTAGAAGTAGAGTAAATCTTCTCTTTGTTTGTGGTTTGCTTTGAGCGTCTCCTGGGGGATCAGTATTAGATTCCGATGCAGTACTGCAGCTTTACTCATTCCCTTGGTCCTATACATTGACGATGAATCACAGAAGTAGCGTCGTGATTTAATACAAAAAACACAATGCCGACTTAAGTACAAGAAGAGTAATGCTTCACATTGTTTCTGGTTTGCTTTGAGCGTTTCCTGGGAGATTAGTATTGGATTCCGATGCACTACTGCAGCTTTACTCTATCCCTTGGACCTTCACATTGAAGTTGAAACACAGAAATTGGGACGGAATTTAACACAAAAGGCACAATGCCGACTTAAGTACAAGATGAGAAAATCTTTTCATTGTTCGTCGTTTGCTTTGAGCGTTTCGTTGGAGATCAGTGTTAGATTCCGATGCATTACTGCAGCTTTACTCAATCCATGGGAACTTCACATCGACGATGAAACACAGAAATAGCGTCTGGGTTTAATACAAAAGGCTCATTGCCGACTTAAGGACTAGAAGAGTAGATTTTCTTATTGCATGTGGTTTGACAGGAGCGTTTCCTGGGGGATGAGTATTAGATTCCGATGCACTACTGCAGCTTTACTCTATCCCTTACCTTCACATTGACGATGAAACACAGAAATTGCGTCGGTATATAATACAAAAGGCACAATGCCGACTTAAGTACAAGAAGAGTAAATTTCTCATTGTTTCTGGTTTGCTTGTACGTTTCCTGGGCTATGAGTATTAGATTCCGGAGCATTATTGCAGCTTTACTCTATCCCTTGGAACTTCACATTGCGATGAAACACAGAAATTGCGTCGGGATTTAATACAAAGGTAACAATGCCGACTTAAGTTCAAGAGGAGTAAATCTTCTCATTGTTTGTGGTTTGCTTTGAGCGTTTCATGGAGATCAGTATTAGATTCCGATGCACTACTGCAGCTTTACTCTATCCCTTGGACTTTCACATTGACGATGAATCACAGATATTGCGTCGAGATTTAATATAAAATGCACAATGCCGACATAAGTACAAGAAGAGTAGATCTTCTCATTGTTTGTGATTTGGTTTGAGCGATTCCTGGGAGATAAGTATTAGTTTCCGATGCACTAGTGCAGCTTTACTCTATCCCTTGGACCTTCACATTGACGATGAACAACAGAAATCGCGTCGTTATTTAATACAAAAGGCACAATGCTGATTCAAGTACAAGAAGAGTAAATCTTCTCATTGCTTGTGATTTGGTTTAAGCGATTCCTGGGAGATAAGTATTAGTTTCCGATGCACTACTGCAGCTTTACTCTATCCCTTGGACCTTCACATTGACGATGAAACACAGATATTGCGTCGGGATTTAATACAAAAGGCACAATGCCGACTTAAGTACAAGAAGAGTAAATGTTCTCATTGTTTGTTGTTTGTTTTGAGCGTTTCGTAAGAGCTTAGTATTAGATTACGATGCACTACTGCAGCTTTCCTCTATCCCTTGGACCTTCGCATTGACGATGAAACACAGAAATTGAGTTGGGATTTAATACTAAACGCGCAGTGCAGACTTCAGTACAAGAAGAGTAAATCTTCTCATTGCTTGTGGTTTGCTTTGAGCGTTTCCTGGGAGATCAGTATTACACTGCGATGCGCAACTGCAGCTTTACTATATCCCTTGGACCTTTACATTGCAGATGAAACACAGAAATTGCGTCGGGATTTAATACAAAAGGCACAATGCCGACTTAAGTACAAGAAGAGGTAATCTTCTCATTGATTTTGGTTTGATTTGAGCGATTCCTGGTAGATCAGTATTAGATTCCGATTGTCTATTGCAGCTTTACTCTACCCCTTGGACCTTCACATTGACAATGAAACACAGAAATTGCGTCGGGATTTAATACAAAGGTAACAATGCCAACTTAAGTTCAAGAGGAGTAAATCTTCTCATTGTTTGTGGTTTGCTTTGAGCGTTTCATGGAGATCAGTATTAGATTCCGATGCACTACTGCAGCTTTGCTCTATCCCTTGGACTTTCACTTTGACAATGAATCACAGAAATTGCGTCGCGATTTAATATAAAATGCACAATGCCGACATATGTACAAGAAGAGTAAATCTTATCATTGTTTGTGATTTGGTTTGAGCGAATCCTGGGAGATAAGTATTAGTTTCCGATGCACTAGTGCAGCTTTACCCTATCCCTTGGACCTTCACATTGACGATGAACAACAGAAATCGCGTCGGGATTTAATACAAAAGGCACAATGCCAACTTAAGTACAACAAGAGTAAATCTTCTCATTGTTTGTGGTTTACTTGGAGCGTTTCCAGGGGGATCAGTATTAGATTCCGATGCAGTACTGGAGCTTCACTCTATCCCTTGCACCTTCACATTGACGATGAAACACAGAAATTGCGTAGGGAATTAATACAAAACGTGCAATGCCGACTTAAGTACAAGAAGAGTAAACCTTCTCACTGTTTGTGGCTTGTTTTGAGCGATTCCTGGGAGATCAGTATTAGATTCCGATATACTACTGCAGCTTTACTCTAACCCTTGGACGTTCACATTGACTATGAAACACAGAAATTGCGTCAGGATTTAATACAAAAGGCACAATGCCGACTTAAGTAGAAGAGGAGCCAATCTTCTCATCGTTCGTGGTTTGCTTTGAGCGCTTCCTGCGAGAAAAGTATTAGATTCCGATGTACTACTGCAGCTTTACTCTATCCCATGGGACTTCACATTGACGATGAAATACAGAAATTGCGTCGGGATTTAATACAAAAGGCACAATGCCAACTTAAGTACAAGAAGAGTAAATCTTCTCATTGTTTGTGGTTTACCTGGAGCGTTTACTGGGGGATCAGTATTAGATTCCGATGTTTTACTGCAGCCTCACTCTATCCCTTGCACCTTCACATTGACGATGAAACACAGAAATTGCGTCGGGAATTAATACAAAACGCACAATGCCGACTTAAGTACAAGAAGAGTAAATCTTCTCATTGTTTGTGGTTTGCTTTGAGCGATTCCTGGGAGATCAGTATTAGATTCCGATAGACTACTGCAGCCCTACTCTACCCCTTGGACCTTCACATTGACGATGAAACACAGAAATTGCGTCGGGATTGAATACATAAGGCACAATGACGTCTTAAGTACCAGAAGAGTAAATCTTCTCATTGATTCTGGTTTGCTTTGAGCGTTGCGTGGGAGAACAGTATTAGATTCCGATGCACTCAAACTTTTTTGGATTTTCACATTGACGATTAAACACAGAAGTTGCGTCGGGATTTAATACAAAGGTCACAATGCCGACTTATGTACAAGAGGAGTAAATCTTCTCATTGTTTGTGGTTTGCTTTGAGCGTTTCATGGTGATCAGTATTAGATTCCGACGCACTACTGTGGCTTCACTCTATCCCTTGGACTTTCACATTGACGATGAAACTCAGAAATTGCGTCCGGATTTAATATAAAATGCACAATGACGACATAAGTACAAGAAGAGTAAATCTTCTCATTGTTTGTGATTTGGTTTGAGCGATTCCTGGGAGATAAGTATTAGTTTCCGATGCACTAGTGCAGCTTTACTCTATCCCTTGGACCTTCACATTGACGATGAACAACAGAAATCGCGTCTTGATTTAATACAAAAGGCACAATGCTGATTCAAGTACAAGAAGAGTAAATCTTCTCATTGCTTGTGATTTGGTTTAAGCGATTCCTGGGAGATAAGTATTAGTTTCCGATGCACTACTGCAGCTTTACTCTATCCCTTGGACCTTCACATTGACGATGAAACACAGATATTGCGTCGGGATTTAATACAAAAGGCACAATGCCGACTTAAGTACAAGAAGAGTAAATGTTCTCATTGTTTGTTGTTTGTTTTGAGCGTTTCGTAAGAGCTTAGTATTAGATTAGGATGCACTACTGCAGCTTTCCTCTATCCCTTGGACCTTCGCATTGACGATGAAACACAGAAATTGAGTTGGGATTTAATACTAAACGCGCAGTGCCGACTTCAGTACAAGAAGAGTAAATCTTCTCATTGTTTGTGGTTTGCTTTGAGCGTTTCCTGGGAGATCAGTATTACATTGCGATGCACAACTGCAGCTTTACAATATCCCTTGGACCTTTACATTGCAGATGAAACACAGAAATTGCGTCGGGATTTAATACAAAAGGCACAATGCCGACTTAAGTACAAGAAGAGTAAATCTTCTCATTGTTTGTGGTTTGATTTGAGTGATTCCTGGTAGATCAGTATTAGATTCCGATTGTCTACTGCAGCTTTACTCTACCCCTTGAACCTTCACATTGACAATGAAACACAGAAATTGCGTCGGGATTGAATACATAAGGCACAATAACGACTTAAGTGCCAGCAGAGTAAATCTTCTCATTGTTTCTGGTTTGCTTTGAGCGTTGCGTGGGAGAACAGTATTAGATCCCGATGCACTCTAACTTTTCTGGATCTTAACATTGACGACGAAACACAATAATTGCGTCGGGATTTAATACGAAAGGCACAATGCTGACTTAAGTAGAAGTAGAGTAAATCTTCTCTTTGTTTGTGGTTTGCTTTGAGCGTCTCCTGGGGGATCAGTTTTAGATTCCGATGCAGTTCTGCAGCTTTACTCATTCCCTTGGTCCTATACATTGACGATGAATCACAGAAATAGCGTCGTGATTTAATACAAAAAACACAATGCCGACTTAAGTACAAGAAGAGTAATGCTTCACATTGTTTCTGGTTTGCTTTGAGCGTTTCCTGGGAGATTAGTATTGGATTCCGATGCACTACTGCAGCTTTACTCTATCTCTTGGACCTTCACATTGAAGTTGAAACACAGAAATTGGGACGGAATTTAACACAAAAGGCACAATGCCGACTTAAGTACAAGATGAGAAAATCTTTTCATTGTTCGTCGATTGCTTTGAGCGTTTCGTTGGAGATCAGTGTTAGATTCCGATGCATTACTGCAGCTTTACTCAATCCATGGGAACTTCACATCGACGATGAAACACAGAAATAGCGTCTGGGTTTAATACAAAAGGCTCAATGCCGACTTAAGGACAAGAAGAGTAGATTTTCTTATTGCATGTGGTTTGCCAGGTGCGTTTCCTGGGGGATGAGTATTAGATTCCGATGCACTACTGCAGCTTTACTCTATCCCTTACCTTCACATTGACGATGAAACACAGATATTGCGTCGGTATATAATACAAAAGGCACAATGCCGACTTAAGTACAAGAAGAGTAAATTTCTCATTGTTTCTGGTTTGCTTGTGCGTTTCCTTGGCTATGAGTATTAGATTCCGGAGCATTATTGCAGCTTTTCTCTATCCCTTGGAACTTCACATTGCGATGAAACACAGAAATTGCGTCGGGATTTAATACAAAGGTAACAATGCCGACTTAAGTTCAAGAGGAGTAAATCTTCTCATTGTTTGTGGTTTGCTTTGAGCGTTTCATGGAGATCAGTATTAGATTCCGATGCACTACTGCAGCTTTACTCTATCCCTTGGACTTTCACATTGACGATGAATCACAGATATTGTGTCGAGATTTAATATAAAATGCACAATGCCGACATAAGTACAAGAAGAGTAAATCTTCTCATTGTTTGTGGTTTGGTTTGAGCGTTTCCTGGGAGATAAGTATTGGATTCCGATGCACTACTGCAGCTTTACTCTATCCCTTGGACCTTCACATTGAAGTTGAAACACAGAAATTGGGTCGGGATTTAACACAAAAGGCACAATGCCGACTTAAGTACAAGATGAGAAAATCTTTTCATTGTTTGTGGTTTGCTTTGAGCGTTTCGCGGGAGGTCAGTATTAGATTCCGATAAATTACTGCAGCTTTACTCTATCCCTTGGAACTTCACGTCGACGATGAAACACAGAAATTGCGTCGGGATTTAATTCAGAGGTCACAATGCCGACATAAGTACAAGAGGAATTAATCTTCTCATTGTTTGTGGTTTGTTTTGAGCGATTCCTGGGAGATCAGTATTAGATTCCGATTGACTACTGCAGCTTTACTCTACCCCTTAGACCTTCACATTGACGATGAAACACAGAAATTGCGTCGGGATTGATTACATAAGGCACAATAACGACTTAAGTACCAGGAGAGTAAATCTCCTCATTGTCTCTGGTTTGCTTAGAGCGAAGCGTGGGAGAACAGTATTAGATTCCGATGCACTCTAACTTTTTGGGATCTTCACATTGACGATGAAACACAGAAATTGCGTCGGGATTTAATACAAAGGACACAATGCCGACTTATGTACAAGAGGAGTAAATCTTCTCATTGTTTGTGGTTTGCTTTGAGCGTTTCATGGTGATCAGTATTAGATTCCGACGCACTACTGCAGCTTCACTCTTGCCCTTGGACTTTCACATTGACGATGAAACACAGAAATTGCGTCGGGATTTAATATAAAATGCACAATGACGACATAAGTACAAGAAGAGTAAATCTTCTCATTGTTTGTGATTTGGTTTGAGCGATTCCTGGGAGATAAGTATTAGTTTCCGATGCACTAGTGCAGCTTTACTCTATCCCTTGGACCTTCACATTGACGATGAACAACAGAAATCGCGTCGTTATTTAATACAAAAGGCACAATGCTGATTCAAGTACAAGAAGAGTAAATCTTCTCATTGTTTGTTGTTTGTTTTGAGCGTTTCGTAAGAGCTTAGTATTAGATTACGATGCACTACTGCAGCTTTCCTCTATCCCTTGGACCTTCGCATTGACGATGAAACACAGAAATTGAGTTGGGATTTAATACTAAACGCGCAGTGCAGACTTCTGTACAAGAAGAGTAAATCTTCTCATTGTTTGTGGTTTGCTTTGAGCGTTTCCTGGGAGATCAGTATTACATTGCGATGCACAACTGCAGCTTTACTATATCCCTTGGACCTTTACATTGCAGATGAAACACAGAAATTGCGTCGGTATTTAATACAAAAGGCACAATGCCGACTTAAGTACAAGAAGAGTAAATCTTCTCATTGTTTGTGGTTTGATTTGAGCGATTCCTGGTAGATCAGTATTAGATTCCGATTGTCTACTGCAGCTTTACTCTACCCCTTGGACCTTCACATTGACAATGAAACACAGAAATTGCGTCGGGATTTAATACAAAGGTAACAATGCCAACTTAAGTTCAAGAGGAGTAAATCTTCTCATTGTTTGTGGTTTGCTTTGAGCGTTTCATGGAGATCAGTATTAGATTCCGATGCACTACTGCAGCTTTGCTCTATCCCTTGGACTTTCACATTGAGGATGAATCACAGAAATTGCGTCGCGATTTAATATAAAATGCACAATGCCGACATATGTACAAGAAGAGTAAATCTTATCATTGTTTGTGATTTGGTTTGAGCGAATCCTGGGAGATAAGTATTAGTTTCCGATGCACTAGTGCAGCTTTACCCTATCCCTTGGACCTTCACATTGACGATGAACAACAGAAATCGCGTCGGGATTTAATACAAAAGGCACAATGCGAACTTAAGTACAACAAGAGTAAATCTTCTCATTGTTTGTGGTTTACTTGGAGCGTTTCCAGGTGGATCAGTATTAGATTCCGATGCAGTACTGCAGCTTCACTCTATCCCTTGCACCTTCACATTGACGATGAAACACAGAAATTGCGTAGGGAATTAATACAAAACGTGCAATGCCGACTTAAGTACAAGAAGAGTAAACCTTCTCACTGTTTGTGGCTTGTTTTGAGCGATTCCTGGGAGATCAGTATTAGATTCCGATTGTCTACTGCAGCTTTACTCTACCCCTTGGACCTTCACATTGACAACGAAACACAGAAATTGCGTCGGGATTGAATACATAATTCACAATAACGACTTAAGTACCAGCAGAGTAAATCTTCTCATTGTTTCTGGTTTGCTTTGAGCGTTGCGTGGGAGAACAGTATTAGATCCCGATGCACTCTAACTTTTCTGGATCTTAACATTGACGACGAAACACAAAAATTGCGTCGGGATTTAATACGAAAGGCACAATGCTGACTTGAGTAGAAGTAGAGTAAATCTTCTCTTTGTTTGTGGTTTGCTTTGAGCGTCTCCTGGGGGATCAGTATTAGATTCCGATGCAGTACTGCAGCTTTACTCATTCCCTTGGTCCTATACATTGACGATGAATCACAGAAGTAGCGTCGTGATTTAATACAAAAAACACAATGCCGACTTAAGTACAAGAAGAGTAATGCTTCACATTGTTTCTGGTTTGCTTTGAGCGTTTCCTGGGAGATTAGTATTGGATTCCGATGCACTACTGCAGCTTTACTCTATCCCTTGGACCTTCACATTGAAGTTGAAACACAGAAATTGGGACGGAATTTAACACAAAAGGCACAATGCCGACTTAAGTACAAGATGAGAAAATCTTTTCATTGTTCGTCGTTTGCTTTGAGCGTTTCGTTGGAGATCAGTGTTAGATTCCGATGCATTACTGCAGCTTTACTCAATCCATGGGAACTTCACATCGACGATGAAACACAGAAATAGCGTCTGGGTTTAATACAAAAGGCTCATTGCCGACTTAAGGACTAGAAGAGTAGATTTTCTTATTGCATGTGGTTTGCCAGGAGCGTTTCCTGGGGGATGAGTATTAGATTCCGATGCACTACTGCAGCTTTACTCTATCCCTTACCTTCACATTGACGATGAAACACAGAAATTGCGTCGGTATATAATACAAAAGGCACAATGCCGACTTAAGTACAAGAAGAGTAAATTTCTCATTGTTTCTGGTTAGCTTGTACGTTTCCTGGGCTATGAGTATTAGATTCCGGAGCATTATTGCAGCTTTACTCTATCCCTTGGAACTTCACATTGCGATGAAACACAGAAATTGCGTCGGGATTTAATACAAAGGTAACAATGCCGACTTAAGTTCAAGAGGAGTAAATCTTCTCATTGTTTGTGGTTTGCTTTGAGCGTTTCATGGAGATCAGTATTAGATTCCGATGCACTACTGCAGCTTTACTCTATCCCTTGGACTTTCACATTGACGATGAATCACAGATATTGCGTCGAGATTTAATATAAAATGCACAATGCCGACATAAGTACAAGAAGAGTAAATCTTCTCATTGTTTGTGGTTTGGTTTGAGCGTTTCCTGGGAGATAAGTATTGGATTCCGATGCACTACTGCAGCTTTACTCTATACCTTGGACCTTCACATTGAAGTTGAAACACAGAAATTGGGTCGGGATTTAACACAAAAGGCACAATGCCGACTTAAGTACAAGATGAGAAAATCTTTTCATTGTTCGTGGTTTGCTTTGAGCGTTTCGTGGGAGATCAGTATTAGATTCCGATAAATTACTGCAGCTTTACTCTATCCCTTGGAACTTCACGTCGACGATGAAACACAGAAATTGCGTCGGGATATAATTCAGAGGTCACAATGCCGACATAAGTACAAGAGGAATAAATCTTCTCATTGTTTGTGGTTTGTTTTGAGCGATTCCTGGGAGATCAGTATTAGATTACGATTGACTACTGCAGCTTTACTCTACCCCTTAGACCTTCACATTGACGATGAAACACAGAAATTGCGTCGGGATTGAATACATAAGGCACAATAACGACTTAAGTACCAGAAGAGTAAATCTCCTCATTGTCTCTGGTTTGCTTAGATCGAAGCGTGGGAGAACAGTATTAGATTCCGATGCACTCTAACTTTTTGGGATCTTCACATTGACGATGAAACACAGAAATTGCGTCGGGATTTAATACAAAGGTCACAATGCCGACTTATGTACAAGAGGAGTAAATCTTCTCATTGTTTGTGGTTTGCTTTGAGCGTTTCATGGTGATCAGTCTTAGATTCCGAAGCACTACTGCAGCTTCACTCTATCCCTTGGACTTTCACATTGACGATGAAACACAGAAATTGCGTCGGGATTTAATATAAAATGCACAATGACGACATAAGTACAAGAAGAGTAAATCTTCTCATTGTTTGTGATTTGGTTTGAGCGATTCCTGGGAGATAAGTATTAGTTTCCGATGCACTACTGCAGCTTTACTCTATCCCTTGGACCTTCACATTGACGATGAAACACAGATATTGCGTCGGGATTTAATACAAAAGGCACAATGCCGACTTAAGTACAAGAAGAGTAAATGTTCTCATTGTTTGTTGTTTGTTTTGAGCGTTTCGTAAGAGCTTAGTATTAGATTACGATGCACTACTGCAGCTTTCCTCTATCCCTTGGACCTTCGCATTGACGATGAAACACAGAAATTGAGTTGGGATTTAATACTAAACGCGCAGTGCCGACTTCAGTACATGAAGAGTAAATCTTCTCATTGTTTGTGGTTTGCTTTGAGCGTTTCCTGGGAGATCAGTATTACATTGCGATGCACAACTGCAGCTTTACTATATCCCTTGGACCTTTACATTGCAGATGAAACACAGAAATTGCGTCGGGATTTAATACAAAAGGCACAATGCCGACTTAAGTACAAGAAGAGTAAATCTTCTCATTGTTTGTGGTTTGATTTGAGCGATTCCTGGTAGATCAGTATTAGATTCCGATTGTCTACTGCAGCTTTACTCTACCCCTTGGACCTTCACATTGACAATGAAACACAGAAATTGCGTCGGGATTGAATACATAAGGCACAATAACGACTTAAGTACCAGCAGAGTAAATCTTCTCATTGTTTCTGGTTTGCTTTGAGCGTTGCGTGGGAGAACAGTATTAGATCCCGATGCACTCTAACTTTTCTGGATCTTAACATTGACGACGAAACACAAAAATTGCGTCGGGACTTAATACGAAAGGCACAATGCTGACTTAAGTAGAAGTAGAGTAAATCTTCTCTTTGTTTGTGGTTTGCTTTGAGCGTCTCCTGGGGGTCAGTATGAGATTCCGATGCAGTACTGCAGCTTTACTCATTCCCTTGGTCCTATACATTGACGATGAATCACAGAAATAGCGTCGTGATTTAATACAAAAAACACAATGCCGACCTAAGTACAAGAAGAGTAATGCTTCACATTGTTTCTGGTTTGCTTTGAGCGTTTCCTGGGAGATTAGTATTGGATTCCGATGCACTACTGCAGCTTTACTCTATCACTTGGACCTTCACATTGAAGTTGAAACACAGAAATTGGGACGGAATTTAACACAAAAGGCACAATGCCGACTTAAGTACAAGATGAGAAAATCTTTTCATTGTTCGTCGTTTGCTTTGAGCGTTTCGTTGGAGATCAGTGTTAGATTCCGATGCATTACTGCAGCTTTACTCAATCCATGGGAACTTCACATCGACGATGAAACACAGAAATAGCGTCTGGGTTTAATACAAAAGGCTCAATGCCGACTTAAGGACAAGAAGAGTAGATATTCTTATTGCATGTGGTTTGCCAGGAGCGTTTCCTGGGGGATGAGTATTAGATTCCGATGCACTACTGCAGCTTTACTCTATCCCTTACCTTCACATTGACGATGAAACACAGAAATTGCGTCGGTATATAATACAAAAGGAACAATGCCGACTTAAGTACAAGAAGAGTAAATTTCTCATTGTTTCTGGTTTGCTTGTGGGTTTCCTGGGCTATGTGTATTAGATTCCGGAGCATTATTGCAGCTTTACTCTATCCCTTGGAACTTCACATTGCGATGAAACACAGAAATTGCGTCGGGATTTAATACAAAGGTAACAATGCCGACTTAAGTTCAAGAGGAGTAAATCTTCTCATTGTTTGTGGTTTGCTTTGAGCGTTTCATGGAGATCAGTATTAGATTCCGATGCACTACTGCAGCTTTACTCTATCCCTTGGACTTTCACATTGACGATGAATCACAGATATTGCGTCGAGATTTAATATAAAATGCACAATGCCGACATAAGTACAAGAAGAGTAAATCTTCTCATTGTTTGTGGTTTGGTTTGAGTGTTTCCTGGGAGATAAGTATTGGATTCCGATGCACTACTGCAGCTTTACTCTATCCCTTGGACCTTCACAGTGAAGTTGAAACACAGAAATTGGGTCGGGATTTAACACAAAAGGCACAATGCCGACTTAAGTACAAGATGAGAAAATCTTTTCATTGTTCGTGGTTTGCTTTGAGCGTTTCGTGGGAGATCAGTATTAGATTCCGATAAATTACTGCAGCTTTACTCTATCCCTTGGAACTTCACGTCGATGAGGAAACACAGAAATTGCGTCGGGATTTAATTCAGAGGTCACAATGCCGACATAAGTACAAGAGGAATAAATCTTCTCATTGTTTGTGGTTTGTTTTGAGCGATTCCTGGGAGATCAGTATTAGATTCCGATTGACTACTGCAGCTTTACTCTACCCCTTAGACCTTCACATTGACGATGAAACACAGAAATTGCGTCGGGATTGAATACATAAGGCACAATAACGACTTAAGTACCAGAAGAGTAAATCTCCTCATTGTCTCTGGTTTGCTTAGAGCGAAGAGTGGGAGAACAGTATTACATTCTGATGCACTCTAACTTTTTGGGATCTTCACATTGACGATGAAACACAGAAATTGCGTCGGGATTTAATACAAAGGTCACAATGCCGACTTATGAACAAGAGGAGTAAATCTTCTCATTGTTTGTGGTTTGCTTTGAGCGTTTCATGGTGATCAGTATTAGATTCCGATGCACTACTGCAGCTTCACTCTATCCCTTTGACTTTCACATTGACGATGAAACACAGAAATTGCGTCGGGATTTAATATAAAATGCACAATGACGACATAAGTACAAGAAGAGTAAATCTTCTCATTGTTTGTTGTTTGTTTTGAGCGTTTTGTAAGAGCTTAGTATTAGATTACGATGCACTACTGCAGCTTTCTTCTATCCCTTGGACCTTCGCATTGACGATGAAACACAGAAATTGAGTTGGGATTTATTACTAAACGCGCAGTGCAGACTTCAGTACAAGAAGAGTAAATCTTCTCATTGTTTGTGGTTTGCTTTGAGCGTTTCCTGGGAGATCAGTATTACATTGCGATGCACAACTGCAGCTTTACTATATCCCTTGGACCTTTACATTGCAGATGAAACACAGAAATTGCGTCGGGATTTAATACAAAGGGCACAATGCCGACTTAAGTACAAGAAGAGCAAATCTTCTCATTGTTTGTGGTTTGATTTGAGCGATTCCTGGTAGATCAGTATTAGATTCCGATTGTCTACTGCAGCTTTACTCTACCCCTTGGACCTTCACATTGACAATGAAACACAGAAATTGCGTCGGGATTTAATACAAAGGTAACAATGCCAACTTAAGTTCAAGAGGAGTAAATCTTCTCATTGTTTGTGGTTTGCTTTGAGCGTTTCATGGAGATCAGTATTAGATTCCGATGCACTACTGCAGCTTTGCTCTATCCCTTGGACTTTCACATTGACGATGGATCACAGAAATTGCGTCGCGATTTAATATAAAATGCACAATGCCGACATATGTACAAGAAGAGTAAATCTTATCATTGTTTGTGATTTGGTTTGAGCGAATCCTGGGAGATAAGTATTAGTTTCCGATGCACTAGTGCAGCTTTACCCTATCCCTTGGACCTTCACATTGACGATGAACAACAGAAATCGCGTCGGGATTTAATACAAAAGGCACAATGCCAACTTAAGTACAACAAGAGTAAACCTTCTCATTGTTTGTGGTTTACTTGGAGCGTTTCCAGGGGGATCAGTATTAGATTCCGATGCAGTACTGCAGCTTCACTCTATCCCTTGCACCTTCACATTGACGATGAAACACAGACATTGCGTAGGGAATTAATACAAAACGTGCAATGCCGACTTAAGTACAAGAAGAGTAAACCTTCTCACTGTTTGTGGCTTGTTTTGAGCGATTCCTGGGAGATCAGTATAAGATTCCGATATACTACTGCAGCTTTACTCTAACCCTTGGACGTTCACATTGACTATGAAACACAGAAATTGCGTCAGGATTTAATACAAAAGGCACAATGCCGACTTAAGTAGAAGAGGAGCCAATCTTCTCATTGTTCGTGGTTTGCTTTGAGCGCTTCCTGCGAGAAAAGTATTAGATTCCGATGTACTACTGCAGCTTTACTCTATCCCATGGGCCTTCACATTGACGATGAAATACAGAAATTGCGTCGGGATTTAATACAAAAGGCACAATGCCAACTTAAGTACAAGAAGAGTAAATCTTCTCATTGTTTGTGGTTTACCTGGAGCGTTTCCTGGGGGATCAGTATTAGATTCCGATGCAGTACTGCAGCCTCACTCTATCCCTTGCACCTTCACATTGACGATGAAACACAGAAATTGCGTCGGGAATTAATACAAAACGAACAATGCCGACTTAAGTACAAGAAGAGTACATCTTCTCATTGTTTGTGGTTTGCTTTGAGCGATTCCTGGGAGATCAGTATTAGATTCCGATAGACTACTGCAGCTTTACTCTACCCCTTGGACCTTCACATTGACGATGAAACACAGAAATTGCGTCGGGATTGAATACATAAGGCACAATGACGACTTAAGTACCAGAAGAGTAAATCTTCTCATTGATTCTGGTTTGCTTTGAGCGTTGCGTGGGAGAACAGTATTAGATTCCGATGCACTCAAACTTTTTTGGATTTTCACATTGACGATGAAACACAGAAATTGCGTCGGGATTTAATACAAAGGTCACAATGCCGACTTATGTACAAGAGGAGTAAATCATCTCATTGTTTGTGGTTTGCTTTGAGCGTTTCATGGTGATCAGTATTAGATTCCGACGCACTACTGCAGCTTCACTCTATCCCTTGGACTTTCACATTGACGATGGAACACAGAAATTGCGTCGGGATTTAATATAAAATGCACAATGACGACATAGGTACAAGAAGAGTAAATCTTCTCATTGTTTGTGATTTGGTTTGAGCGATTCCTGGGAGATAAGTATTAGTTTCCGATGCACTAGTGCAGCTTTACTCTATCCCTTGGACCTTCACATTGACGATGAACAACAGAAATCGCGTCTTGATTTAATACAAAAGGCACAATGCTGATTCAAGTACAAGAACAGTAAATCTTCTCATTGCTTGTGATTTGGTTTAAGCGATTCCTGGGAGATAAGTATTAGTTTCCGATGCACTACTGCAGCTTTACTCTATCCCTTGGACTTTCACATTGACGATGAAACACAGATATTGCGTCGGGATTTAATACAAAAGGCACAATGCCGACTTAAGTACAAGAAGAGTAAATGTTCTCATTGTTTGTTGTTTGTTTTGAGCGTTTCGTAAGAGCTTAGTATTAGATTACGATGCACTACTGCAGCTTCCTCTATCCCTTGGACCTTCGCATTGACGATGAAACACAGAAATTGAGTTGGGATTTAATACTAAACGCGCAGTGCCGACTTCAGTACAAGAAGAGTAAATCATCTCATTGTTTGTGGTTTGCTTTGAGCGTTTCCTGGGAGATCAGTATTACATTGCGATGCACAACTGCAGCTTTACTATATCCCTTGGACCTTTACATTGCAGATGAAACACAGAAATTGCGTCGGGATTTAATACAAAAGGCACAATGCCGACTTAAGTACAAGAAGAGTAAATCTTCTCATTGTTTGTGGTTTGATTTGAGGGATTCTTGGTAGATCAGTATTAGATTCCGATTGTCTACTGCAGCTTTACTCTACCCCTTGGACCTTCACATTGACAATGAAACACAGAAATTGCGTCGTGATTGAATACATAAGGCACAATAACGACTTAAGTACCAGCAGATTAAATCTTCTCATTGTTTCTGGTTTGCTTTGAGTGTTGCGTGGGAGAACAGTATTAGATCCCGATCCACTCTAATTTTTTTGGATCTTAACATTGACGACGAAACACAAAAATTGCGTCGGGATTTAATACGAAAGGCACAATGCTGACTTAAGTAGGAGTAGAGTAAATCTTCTCTTTGTTTGTGGTTTGCTTTGAGCGTCTCCTGGGGGATCAGTATTAGATTCCGATGCAGTACTGCAGCTTTACTCATTCCCTTGGTCCTACACATTGACGATGAATCACAGAAATAGCGTCGTGATTTAATACAAAAAACACAATGCCGACTTAAGTACAAGAAGAGTAATGCTTCACATTGTTTCTGGTTTGCTTTGAGCGTTTCCTGGGAGATTAGTATTGGATTCCGATGCACTACTGGAGCTTTACTCTATCCCTTGGACCTTCACATTGAAGTTGAAACACAGAAATTGGGACGGAATTTAACACAAAAGGCACAATGCCGACTTAAGTACAAGATGAGAAAATCTTTTCATTGTTCGTGGTTTGCTTTGAGCGTTTCGTTGGAGATCAGTGTTAGTTTCCGATGCATTACTGCAGCTTTACTCAATCCCTGGGAACTTCACATCGACGATGAAACACAGAAATAGCGTCTGGATTTAATACAAAAGGCACAATGCCGACTTAAGGACAAGAAGAGTAAATTTTTATATTGCATGTGGTTTGCCAGGAGCGTTTCCTGGGGGATGAGTATTAAATTCCGATGCACTATTGCAGCTTTACTCTATCCCTTACCTTCACATTGACGATGAAACACAGAAATTGCGTCGGTATATAATACAAAAGGCACAATGCCGACTTAAGTACAAGAAGAGTAAATTTCTCATTGTTTCTGGTTTGCTTGTGCGTTTCCTGGGCTATGAGTATTAGATTCCGGAGCATTATTGGAGCTTTACTCTATCCCTTGGAACTTCACATTGCGATGAAACACAGAAATTGCGTCGGGATTTAATACAAAGGTAACAATGCTGACTTAAGTTCAAGAGGAGTAAATCTCCTCATTGTTTGTGGTTTGCCTTGAGCGTTTCATGGAGATCAGTATTAGATTCCGATGCAGTACTGCAGCTTCACTCTATCCCTTGCACCTTCACATTGACGATGAAACACAGAAATTGCGTAGGGAATTAATACAAAACGTGCAATGCCGACTTAAGTACAAGAAGAGTAAACCTTCTCACTGTTTGTGGCTTGTTTTGAGCGATTCCTGGGAGATCAGTATTGGATTCCGATATACTACTGCAGCTTTACTCTAACCCTTGGACGTTCACATTGACTATGAAACACAGAAATTGCGTCAGGATTTAATACAAAAGGCACAATGCCGACTTAAGTAGAAGAGGAGCCAATCTTCTCATTGTTCGTGGTTTGCTTTGAGCGTTCCCTGCGAGAAAAGTATTAGATTCCGATGTACTACCGCAGCTTTACTCTATCCCATGGGCCTTGACATTGACGATGAAATACAGAAATTGCGTCGGGATTTAATACAAAAGGCACAATGCCAACTTAAGTACAAGAAGAGTAAATCTTCTCATTGTTTTGGGTTTACTTGGAGCGTTTCCTGGGGGATCAGTATTAGATTCCGATGCAGTACTGCAGCCTCACTCTATCCCTTGCACCTTCACATTGACGATGAAACACAGAAATTGCGTCGGGATTAAATACAAAGGCACAATGCCAACTAAAGTACAAGAAGTGTAAATCATTTCATTGTTTGTGGTTTTATTTTGAGCGTTTCCTGGGAGATCAGTATTAGATTCCGATGCAGTACTGCAGCTTCACTCTATCCCTTGCACCTTCACATTGACGTTGAAACACAGAAATTGCGTCGGGATTAAATACAAAGGTCACAATGCCGACTTTAGTACAAGAGGAGTAAATCTTCTCATTGTTTGTGGTTTGCTTTGAGCGTATCATTTAGATCAGTATTAAATTCCGATGCACTACTGCAGGTTTACTCTATCCCTTGTACTTTCACTTTGACGATGAAACACAGAAATTGCGTCGGGCTTTTATATAAAATGCACAATGCCGACATAAGTACAAGAAGGGTAAATCTTCTCATTGTTTGTGAATTGGTTTGAGCGATTCCTGGGAGATAAGTATTAGTTTCCGATGCACTACTGCAGCTTTACTCTATCCCTTGGAACTTCACTTTGACGAAGAACAACAGAAATCGCGTAGTAATTTAATACAAAAGGCACAATGCTGACTTAAGTACAAGAAGAGTAAATCCTCTCATTGTTTGTGGATTGCTTTGAGCGTTTCCTGGCAGATCAGTATTCGATTCCGATGCACTATTGCTGCGTTATCCCTTAGATCTTCAAATTTACTATCAAACAAAGAAATTGCGTCGGGATTTAATACAGAAGACACAATGCCGACTTAAGTGTAGGAAGAGTAAATCTTCCCATTGTGTCTGGTTTGCTTTTAGCGTTTTCTGGGTGATCAGAATTAGATTCCGATGCACTACTGCAGCTTTAGTCTATCCATTGGACCTTCATATTGACGATGAAACACAGAAATTGCGTCGAGATTTAATACAAAAGGCACAATGCCAACTTAAGTACAAGAAGAGTAGATCTTCTCATTGTTTGTGGTTTGCTTGGGGCGTTTCCTGGGGGATCAGTATTAGATTCCGACGCAGTACTGCAACTTCACTCTATCCCTTGCACCTTCACATTGACGATAAACACAGAAATTGCGTCGGGAATTAATACAAAACGCGCAATGCCGACTTAAGTACAAGAAGAGTTAATCTTCTCATTGTTTGCGGTTTGGTTTGAGCGTTTCCTGGGTGATCAGTATTAGATTCCGATGCACTTCTGCAGCTGTACTCTAACCCTTGGATATTCACATTGACGATGAAACACAGAAATTGCGTCAGGATTTAATACAAAAGGCACAATGCCGACTTATGTACAAGAGGAGTTAATCTTCTCGTTGTGCGTTGTTTGCTTTGAGCATTTCCTGCGAGAAAAGTATTAGATTCCGATGTACTACTGCAGCTTTACTCTATCCCTTGGACCTTCACATTGACGATAAAACATGAAAATTGCGTCGGGATGTAATACAAAAGGCACAATGCCAACTTAAGTACAAGAAGAGTAAATCTTCTCATTGTTTCTGGTTTGCTTGGAGCGTTTCCTTGGGGATCAGTATTAGATTCCGATGCAGTACTGCAACTTCACTCTATCCCTTGCACCTTCACATTGACGATAAACACAGAAATTGCGTCGGGAATTAATACAAAACGCGCAATGCCGACATAAGTACAAGAAGAGTAAATCAAATCATTGTTTGCGGTTTGCTTTGAGCGTTTCCTGGGAGATCAGTATTAGCTTCCGATGCACTTCGGCAGCTTCACTCTAACCCTTGGATGTTCACATTGACGATGAAACACAGAAATTGCGTCAGGATTTAATACAAAAGGCACAATGCCGACTTAAGTACAAGAGGAGTCAATCTTCTCACTGTTTGTGGTTTGGTTTGAGCGTTTTCTGGGAGATAAGTATTGGATTCAGATGCACTACTGCAGCTTTACTCTATCCCTTGGACCTTCACATTGACGTTGAAACACAGAAATTGCGTCGGGATTTAACAAAAAAGGCACAATGCCGACATAAGTACAAGATGAGTAAATCTTTTCATTGTTTGTGGTTTGCTTTGAGCGTTTCGTGGGAGATCAGTATTAGATTCCGATGCATTACTGCAGCTTTACTCTATCCCTTGTAACTTCACATCGACGATGAAACACAGAAATTGCGTCGGGATTTAATTCAAAGGTCACAATGGCGACTTAAGTACAAGAGGAGTAAATCTTCTCATTGTTTGTGTTTTGCTTTGAGCGTTTCATGGATATCAGTAATAGATTCCGATGCACTACTGCAGCTTTACTCTATCCTCTGGACTTTCACAATGACGATGAAACACAGAAATTACGTCGGGATTTTATACAAAATGCACAATGCCAACATAAGTACAAGAAGAGTCAATCTTCTCATTGTTTGTGATTTGGTTTAAGCGATTCCTGATAGATAAGTATTAGTTTCCGATGCACTACTGCAGCTTTACTCTATCCCTTGGACCTTCACATTGACGATGAAACACAGAAATTGCGTCGGGATTTAATACAAAGGGCACAATGCCGACTTAAGTACAAGAAGAGTAAATATTCTCATTGTTTGCTGTTTGCTTTGTGCGTTTCGTAAGAGATAAGTATTAGATTCCAATGCACTACTGCAGCTTTACTCTATCCCTTGGACCTTCGCATTGACGATGAAACACAGAAATTGCGTTGGGATTTAATACAAAACGCGCAGTGCCGACTTCAGTACAAGAAGTGTAAATCTTCTCATTGTATGTGGTTTGCTTTGAGCGTTTCCTGGGATATCAGTATTAGATTGCGATGCACAACTGAAGCTTTACTCTATCCCTTGGACCTTCACATTGACGATGAAACGCAGAAATTGCGTCGGGATTTAATACAAAAGGCACAATGCCGACTTAAGTACAAGAAGAGTAAATCTTCTCATTGTTTGTGGTTTGTTTTGAGCGATTCCTGGGAGATCAGTATTAGATTCCGGTTGACTACTGCAGCTTTACTCTACCCCTTGCACCTTCACATTGCCGTTGAAACTCAGAAATTGCGTCGGGATTGAATACATAAAGCACAATAACGACTTAGTACCAGAAGAGTAAATCTTCTCATTGTTTCTGGTTTGCTTTGAGCGTTGCGTGGGAGAACAGTATTAGATTCCGATGCACTCTAACTTTTTTGGATCTTCACATTGACGATGAAACACAGAAATTGCGTCGGGATTTAATACGGAAGGCACAATGCTGACTTAAGTAGAACTAGAGTAAATCTTCTCACTGTTTGTGGTTTGTTATGAGCGTCTCCTGGGGGATCAGTATTAGATTCCGATGTAGTACTGCAGCTTAACTCCATCCCTTGGACCTACACATTGACGATGAAACACAGAAATTGCGTCGTGGTTTAATACAAAAATCACAATGCCGTCTTAAGTACAAGAAGAGTAATGCTTCACATCGTTTCTGGTTTGCTTTTAGCGTTTCCTGGGACATCAGGTTTGGATTCCGATGCACTACTGCAGCTTTACTCTATCCCTGGGAACTTCACATTGACGATGAACAACAGAAATCGCGTCGTGATTTAATACAAAAGGCACAATGCTGACTTAAGTACAAGAAGAGTAAATCTTCTCATTGTTTGAGGATTGCTTTGAGCGTTTCCTGGGAGATCTGTATTAGATTCCTATGCACTACTGTTGCGTTATGCCTTGGACCTTCAAATTGACGATGAAACAATGAAATTGCGTCGGGATGTAATACAAAACGCACAATGCCTACCTAAGTACAAGAGGAGAAAATCTTCTCATTGTGTGTGTTTTGCTTTCAGCGTTTCATGGAGATCAGTATTAGATTCCGCTGCACTACTGCAGCATTATTCTATCCCTTGGACTTTCACATTGACGATGAAACACAGAAATTGCGTCGGGATTTAATACAAAATGCTCAATGCCGACATAAGTACAAGGTGAGTAAATCTTCTCATTGTTTGTGATTTGGTTTAAGCGATTCCTGGGAGACAAGTATTAATTTCAGATGCACTACTGCAGCTTTATTCTATCCCTTGGACCTTCACATTGAGGAAGAAACACAGACATTGCGTCGGGATATAATACAAAAGGCACAATGCCGACTTAAGTACAAGAAGGGTAAATATTCTCATTGTTTGTTGTTTGCTTTCTAGCGTTTCGTAAGAGATCAGAATTAGATTCCGAAGCACTACAGCAGTTTTACTCTATCCCTTGGACCTTCGCATTGACGATGAAACACAGAAATTGCGTTGGGATTTAATACAAAAGGCACAACGCAGGCTTAAGTACAAGAAGACTAATTCTTCTCATTGTTTGTGGTTTCCTTAGATCGTATCCTGGGAGATCAGTATTAGTTTCCGTTGCACTACTGCAGCTTTACTCTATACCTTGGACCTTCACATTGACGATGGAACACAGAGATTGCGTCGGGATATAATACAAAAGGCACAATGCTGAATTAAGTTCAAGAGGAGTATATTTTCTCATTGATTCTGGTTTGCTTCGAGCGTTTCCTGGGAGATAAGTATTAGATTCCGATGCACTTCTGCAGCTTTACTCCATCCCTAGGACCTTCACATAGACGATGAAACACAGAAATTGATTCGGGATTTAATACAAAAGGCACAATGCCGACTTAAGTACAAGAAGAGTAAATCTTCTCATTGTTTGTGGTTTGCTTTGAGCGTTTACTGCGAGATCAGTATTTGATTCCGATGCCCTACAGCAGCTTTACGCTATTCCGTGGACCTTCAAATTGACGTTGAAGCACAGTAAAACCGTCGGGATTTAATACAAAAGGCATAATGCCGACTTCAGTACAAGAAGAGTAAATATTCTCATTGTTTGTGGTTTGCTTAGATCGTTTCCTGGGAGATCAGTATTAGATTCCGATGCACTACTGCAGATTTACTCTATCCCTTGGACCTTCACATTGACGATGAGAAACAAAAATTACGTCGGGATTTAATACAAAAGGCACAATGCCAAATTATGTACAAGTAGAGTAAATCTTCTCATTGTTAGTGGATTGCTTTGAGCGTTTCTGTAGAGATCAGTATTAGTTTCAGATTGCAAAACAGCAGATTTACTCCATCCCTTGTACCTTCACAAAGCGATGAAACACAGAAATTGCGTCGGGATTTAACACAAAAGACAAAAAGCCGACTTAAGTAAAGTAGAGTAAATCTTTTCATTGTTTAAGGTTTGCTTTGAGCGTTTCCTGGGAGATCAGTATTAGGTTCCGATGCACTACAGCAGCTTTACTCTATCCCTTGGACATTCACATTGACGATGAAACACAGATATTGCGTCGGGATTTAATACAAAAGGCACATTGCCGACTTAAGTACAAGAAGAGTAAATCTTCTCATTGTTTGTGGTTTGTTTTGAGCGTCTCCTGGGAGATCAATATTAGATTCCGATGCGCTACTGCAGCTTTATCTATCCCTTGGACATTCACATTGACGATGAAACACAGATATTGCGTCGGGATTTAATACAAAAGGCACATTGCCGACTTAAGTACAAGAAGAGTAAATCTTCTCATTGTTTGTGGTTTGCCTTGAGCGTTTCCTGGGAGATCAGTATTAGATTCCGATGCACTACTGCAGCTTTACTCTATCACTTGGACCTTCACATTGACGATGAAACACAGAAATTGCGTCGGGATTTAATACAAAAGGCACAATGCCGACTTAAGTACAAGAAGAATAATGGATCTCATTGTTTGTTGTTTGCTTTGACCATTTCCTGGGAGATCAGTAATTGATTCCGATGCACTACCTCAACTTTACTCTATACCTGGGACCTTCGCATTGACGATGAAACGTAGAAATTGCACCGGGTTTTAATACAAAAGGCACAACGCCGACTTAAGTACAAGAAGAGTAAATCTTCTCATTGTTTGTGGTTTGTTTGATCGATTCGTGGTTGATCAGTATTAGATTCCGATGCAGTAATGCAGCTTTACTCTGTCCCTTGGACCTTCTCATTGACGATGAAGCACAGAAATTGCGTCGGGATTTAATATAAAAAGAACAATGACGACGTAAGTACAAGAAGAGTAAAGGTTCTCATTGTTTGTGGTATGCTTTGTGCGTTTGCTGGGAGATCAGTATTAGATTCTGATGCACTACCTCAGCTTTACTCTATCCCTTGGAATTTCCCATTGACGATGAAACACAGAAATTGCAACGGGATTTAATACAAAAGGCACAATGCCGATTTAAGTACAAGAAGAGTAAATCTTCTCATTGTTTGTGGTTTGTTTGATCGATTTGTGGGAGATCAGTATTAGATGCCGACGCAGTAATGGAGCTTTACTCTATCCCTTCGACCTTCACATTAACGATGAGAAACAGAAATTGCGTCGGGATTTAATACAAAAGGCACAATGCCGAATTATGTACACGTAGAGTAAATCTTCTCATTGTTAGCGGATTGCTTTGAGCGTTTCCGTGGAGATCAGTATTAGATTCTGATGTAAACTGCAGCTTTACTCCATCCCTTGGACCTTCACAAAGCGATGAAACACAGAAATTTGGTCGGGATTTAATACAAAAGACAAAATGGAGTTAAGTGCAAGTAGAGGAAATCTTTTCATTGCTTGTGGTTTGCTTTGACCGTTTCCGGGGAGATCAGTATTAGGTCCGATGCACTACAGCGGCTTTACTCTATCCCTTGGACATTCACATTGACGATGAATCACAGATACTGCGTTGGGATTTAATACAAAAGGCACATTGCCGACTTAAGTACAGAAGAGTAAATCTTCTCATTGTCTGTGGTTTGCTTTGAGCGTTTCCTGGGAGATCAGTATTAGATTCCGATGCACTACTGCAGCTTTACTCTATCACTTGGACCTTCACATTGACGATGAAACACAGAAATTGCGTCGGGATTTAATACAAAAGGCACAATGCCTACTTAAGTACAAGAAGAATAATGGTTCTCATTGTTTGTTGTTTGCTTTGACCGTTTCGTGGGAGATCAGTAATTGATTCCGATGCACTACCTCAACTTTACTCTATACCTGGGACCCTCGCATTGACGATGAAACGTAGAAATTGCACCGGGTTTTAATACAAAAGGCACAACGCCGACTTAAGTACAAGAAGAGTAAATCTTCTCATTGTTTGTGGTATGTTTGATCGATTCGTGGGTGATCAGAATTAGATTCCGATGCAGTAATGCATGTTTACTCTGTCCCTTGGACCTTCACATTGACGATGAAACACAGAAATTGCGTCGGGATTTAAAAAAAAAGTCACAATGCTGACATAAGTAAAAGAGGGGTCTATACTCTCATTGTTTGTGGTTTGCTTTGAGCGTTTCCTGGGGGATCAGTATTAGATTCCGATGCACTACTGCCGCTTTACTCTATCCATTGGACGTTCACATTGACGATGAAACACAGAAATTACGTCGGTGTTGAATACAAAAGGCACAATGCCGACTTAAGTACAAGAAGAGTAAAGGTTAAAGGTTCTCATTGTTTCTGGTTTGCTTTGAGCGTTTCCTGGGAGATCAGTATTACATTCCGGTGCACTATTTCAGCTTTACTCTATCCCTTGGACCTACACATTGACGATGAAACACAGAAATTTCACCGGGATTTAATACAAAAGGCACAATGCCGACTTAAGAACAAGAAGAGTAAATCTTCTCATTGTTTGTAGTTTGTTTGATCGAATCGTGGGAGATCAGTATTAGATTCCGATGTGCTACTGCAGCTTCACTCCGTCCCTTAAACCTTCTTATTGACGATGAAACACAGAAATTGCGTCGGGTTTTAATACAAAGAGCACAATGCCGAAATAAGTACAAGAAGAGTAAATCTTCTCATTGTTTCTGGTTTGCTTTGAGCGTTTCCTGGGAGATCAGTATTAGATTCCGATGCACTACTGCCGCTTTACTCTATCACTTGACCTTCACATTGACGATGAAACACAGAAATTGCGTCGGGTTTAAATACAAAAGGCACAATGCCTACTTAAGTACAAGAAGAGTAAGTCTTCTCATTGTTTGTGGTTTGCTTTGGGCGTTTCCTGGGAGATCAATATTAGATTCCGATGCACCACTGCAGGATTACTCTATCCCTTGGACCTTCACATTGACGATGAAACACAGATAATGTCTGGATTTAATACGAAAGGCACAATGCCGTCTTACGTATAAGAAGAGTAAATCTTCTGATTGTTTGTGGTTTGCTTTGAGCGTTTCCTGGGAGATCAGTATTAGATTCCGATGCACTACAGC
Organism: Schistocerca piceifrons; assembly: GCF_021461385.2. Lineage (NCBI taxonomy): Eukaryota > Metazoa > Arthropoda > Insecta > Orthoptera > Acrididae > Schistocerca > Schistocerca piceifrons. The sequence goes on from NC_060140.1 coordinate 9,630,221, forward strand.
AGCTCTACTGTATCCCTTGGACCTTCACATTGACGATGAAACACAGAAATTACGTCGGGATTTAATACAAAAGGCACAATGCCGACTTAAGTACAGGAAGAGTAAATCTTCTCATTTTTTCTGGTTTGCTTTGATCGTTTCCTGGGAGATCAGTGTTAGATTTCGATGCACTACTGCAGCTTCACTCCATCACTTGTACATTCACATTGACCATGAAACACAGATATTGCGTCGGGATTTAATACAAAACGCACAATGCCGACTTAAGTACAAGAAGAGTAAATCTTCTCATTGTTTGTGGTTTGCTTTGATCGTTTACTGGGATATAAGTAATTGATTCCAATGCGCTACTGCAGCTTTACTCTATCCCTTCAACCTTCACATTGACGATGAAACGCTGAAAATGCGTCGGGAGTTAATACAAATAGCACAATGCCAACTGAAGTACATGAAGAGTAAATCTTCTCATTGTTTGTGGTTAGCTTTGAACGTTTCCTGGGAGATCAATATTAGGTTCCGATGCACTACTGCTGCTTTACTTTATCCCTTAGACCTTAACATTGACGATGGAACACAGAAATTGCGTCGGGACATAATACAAGCGGCACAATGCCGACTTAAGTACAAGAAGGGAAAATCTTCTCATTGTTTGTGGTTTGCATGGTGTATTTCCTCGGAGATCAGTATTAGATTTCGATGCACCACTGCAGCTTTACTCTCTCCCTTGGACCTCCACATTGACAATGAAACACAGAAATTGCGTCGGGATTTATTACAAAAGGCACAATTCCGACTTAAGTACAAGAAGAGTAAATCTCCTCTTTGATTGTGGATTGCTTTGAGCGTTTCCTTGGAGATCAGTATTAGATTCCGATGCACTACTGCAGCTTTACTCTATCTATTGGATCTTCACATTGATGATGAAACACAGAAATTGCGTCGGGATTTAATACAAAAGGCACAATGCTGACATAAGTAAAAGAGGGGTCTTACTCTCATTGTTTGTGGTTTGCTTTGAGCGTTTCCTGGGGGATCAGTATTAGATTCCGATGCACTACTGCCGCTTTACTCTATCCATTGGACGTTCACATTGACGATGAAACACAGAAATTACGTCGGTGTTGAATACAAAAGGCACAATGCCGACTTAAGTACAAGAAGAGTAAAGGTTCTCATTGTTTCTGGTTTGCTTTGAGCGTTTCCTGGGAGATCAGTATTACATTCCGGTGCACTACTTCAGCTTTACTCTACCCCTTGGACCTACACATTGACGTTGAAACACAGAAATTTCACCGGGATTTAATACAAAATGCACAATGCCGACTTAAGAACAAGAAGAGTAAATCTTCTCATTGTTTGTAGTTTGTTTGATCGAATCGTGGGAGATCAGTATTCGATTCCGATGTGCTACTGCAGCTTCACTCCGTCCCTTAAACCTTCTCATTGACGATGAAACACAGAAATTGCGTCGGGTTTTAATACAAAGGGCACAATGCCGAAATAAGTACAAGAAGAGTAAATCTTCTCATTGTTTCTGGTTTGCTTTGAGCGTTTCCTGGGAGATTAGTATTAGATTCCGATGCACTACTGCCGCTTTGCTCTATCACTTGACCTTCAGATTGACGATGAAACACAGAAATTGCGTCGGGATTAAATACAAAAGGCACAATGCCTACTTAAGTACAAGAAGAGTAAGTCTTCTCATTGTTTGTGGTTTGCTTTGGGCGTTTCCTGGGAGATCAATATTAGATTCCGATGCACCACTGCAGGATTACTCTATCCCTTGGACCTTCACATTGACGATGAAACACAGATAATGTCTGGATTTAATACGAAAGGCACAATGCCGTCTTACGTATAAGAAGAGTAAATCTTCTGATTGTTTGTGGTTTGCTTTGAGCGTTTCCTGGGAGATCAGTATTAGATTCCGATGCACTACAGCAGCTCTACTGTATCCCTTGGACCTTCACATTGACGATGAAACACAGAAATTACGTCGGGATTTAACACAAAAGGCACAATGCCGACTTAAGTACAGGAAGAGTAAATCTTCTCATTTTTTCTGGTTTGCTTTGATCGTTTCCTGGGAGATCAGTGTTAGATTTCGATGCACTACTGCAGCTGTACTCTATTTCTTGGACCTTCAAATTAATGAACAAACACAGTAAAATCGTCGGAATCAAATCCAAAAGCACAATGCCTAAATAAGTACAAGAAGAGTAAATCTTCCCAATGTTTCTTGTTTGCTTTGAGCGTTTCCTGGGAGATGAGTATTAGATTCCAATGCACTACTGCATCTTTACTCTAACTCTGGGGTCTTCACATTGACGATGAAACACAGAAATCGCGTCGGGACTTAATACAAAAGGCACAATGCCGACGTAAGTACAAGAAGAGTAAATCTCCTCATTGTTTGTGGTTTGCTTGGAGCGTTTCCTGAGAGATCAGTATTAGATTCCGATGCACTACTTCTGCTTTACTCTATCCCTTGGACCTCAGCATTGACGATGAAACACAGAAATCGCATCGGGGTTTAATACAAAAGGCACAACGCAGGCTTAAGTACAAGAAGACTAATTCTTCTCATTGTTTGTGGTTTCCTTTGATCGTATCCTGGGAGATCAGTATTAGTTTCCGTTGCACTACTGCAGCTTTACTCTATACCTTGGACCTTCACATTGACGATGGAACACAGAAATTGCGTCGGGATATAATACAAAAGGCACAATGCTGAATTAAGTTCAAGAGGAGTATATTTTCTCATTGATTCTGGTTTGCTTCGAGCGTTTCCTGGGAGATAAGTATTAGATTCCGATGCACTTCTGCAGCTTTACTCCATCCCTAGGACCTTCACATAGACGATGAAACACAGAAATTGATTCGGGATTTAATACAAAAGGCACAATGCCGACTTAAGTACAAGAAGAGTAAATCTTCTCATTGTTTGTGGTTTGCTTTGAGCGTTTACTGCGAGATCAGTATTTGATTCCGATGCCCTACAGCAGCTTTACGCTATTCCGTGGACCTTAAAATTGACGTTGAAGCACAGTAAAACCGTCGGGATTTAATACAAAAGGCATAATGCCGACTTAAGTACAAGAAGAGTAAATATTCTCATTGTTTGTGGTTTGCTTAGATCGTTTCCTGGGAGATCAGTATTAGATTCCGATGCACTACTGCAGATTTACTCTATCCCTTGGACCTTCACATTGACGATGAGAAACAAAAATTACGTCGGGATTTAATACAAAAGGCACAATGCCAAATTACTTACAAGTAGAGTAAATCTTCTCATTGTTAGTGGATTGCTTTGAGCGTTTCTGTAGAGATCAGTATTAGTTTCAGATTGCAAAACAGCAGATTTACTCCATCCCTTGTACCTTCACAAAGCGATGAAACACAGAAATTGCGTCGGGATTTAACACAAAAGACAAAATGCCGACTTAAGTACAATTAGAGTAAATCTTTTCATTGTTTAAGGTTTGCTTTGAGCGTTTCCTGGGAGATCAGTATTAGGTTCCGATGCACTACAGCAGCTTTACTCTATCCCTTGGACATTCACATTGACGATGAAACACAGATATTGCGTCGGGATTTAATACAAATGCACATTGCCGACTTAAGTAAAAGAAGAGTAAATCTTCTCATTGTTTGTGGTTTGTTTTGAGCGTTTCCTGGGAGATCAATATTAGATTCCGATGCGCTACTGCAGCTTTATCTATCCCTTGGACATTCACATTGACGATGAAACACAGATATTGCGTCGGGATTGAATACAAAAGGCACATTGCCGACTTAAGTACAAGAAGAGTAAATCTTCTCATTGTTTGTGGTTTGCCTTGAGCGTTTCCTGGGAGATCAGTATTAGATTCCGATGCACTACTGCAGCTTTACCCTATCACTTGGACCTTCACATTGACGATGAAACACAGAAATTGCGTCGGGATTTAATACAAAAGGCACAATGCCGACTTAAGTACAAGAAGAATAATGGATCTCATTGTTTGTTGATTGCTTTGACCGTTTCCTGGGAGATCAGTAATTGATTTCGATGCACTACCTCAACTTTACTCTATACCTGGGACCTTCGCATTGACGATGAAACGTAGAAATTGCACCGGGTTTTAATACAAAAGGCACAACGCCGACTTAAGTACAAGAAGAGTAAATCTTCTCATTGTTTGTGGTTTGTTTGATCGATTCGTGGTTGATCAGTATTAGATTCCGATGCAGTAATGCAGCTTTACTCTGTCCCTTGGACCTTCTCATTGACGATGAAGCACAGAAATTGCGTCGGGATTTAATACAAAAAGAACAATGACGACGTAAGTACAAGAAGAGTAAAGGTTCTCATTGTTTGTGGTATGCTTTGTGCGTTTGCTGGGAGATCAGTATTAGATTCTGATGCACTACCTCAGCTTTACTCTATCCCTTGGAATTTCACATTGACGATGAAACACAGAAATTGCAACGGGATTTAATACAAAAGGCACAATGCCGATTTAAGTACAAGAAGAGTAAATCTTCTCATTGTTTGTGGTTTGTTTGATCGATTTGTGGGAGATCAGTATTAGATGCCGACGCAGTAATGGAGCTTTACTCTATCCCTTCGACCTTCACATTAACGATGAGAAACAGAAATTGCGTCGGGATTTAATACAAAAGGCACAATGCCGAATTATGTACACGTAGAGTAAATCTTCTCATTGTTAGCGGATTGCTTTGAGCGTTTCCGTGGAGATCAGTATTAGATTCTGATGTAAACTGCAGCTTTACTCCATCCCTTGGACCTTCACAAAGCGATGAAACACAGAAATTTGGTCGGGATTTAATACAAAAGACAAAATGGAGTTAAGTGCAAGTAGAGGAAATCTTTTCATTGCTTGTGGTTTGCTTTGAGCGTTTCCGGGGAGATCAGTATTAGGTTCCGATGCACTACAGCAGCTTTACTCTATCCCTTGGACATTCACATTGACGATGAATCACAGATACTGCGTTGGGATTTAATACAAAAGGCACATTGCCGACTTAAGTACAAGAAGAGTAAATCTTCTCATTGTCTGTGGTTTGCTTTGAGCGTTTCCTGGGAGATCAGTATTAGATTCCGATGCACTACTGCAGCTTTACTCTATCACTTGGACCTTCACATTGACGATGAAACACAGAAATTGCGTCGGGATTTAATACAAAAGGCACAATGCCTACTTAAGTACAAGAAGAATAATGGTTCTCATTGTTTGTTGTTTGCTTTGACCGTTTCGTGGGAGATCAGTAATTGATTCCGATGCACTACCTCAACTTTACTCTATACCTGGGACCTTCGCATTGACGATGAAACGTAGAAATTGCACCGGGTATTAATACGAAAGGCACAACGCCGACTTAAGTACAAGAAGAGTAAATCTTCTCATTGTTTGTGGTTTGTTTGATCGATTCGTGGGTGATCAGAATTAGATTCCGATGCAGTAATGCATGTTTACTCTGTCCCTTGGACCTTCACATTGACGATGAAACACAGAAATTGCGTCGGGACATAATACAAAAGGCACAATGCCGACTTAAGTACAAGAAGGGAAAATCTTCTCATTGTTTGTGGTTTGCTTGGTGTATTTCCTGGGAGATCAGTATTAGATTTCGATGCACCACTGCAGCTTTACTCTCTCCCTTGGACCTCCACATTGACAATGAAACACAGAAATTGCGTCGCGATTTATTACAAAAGGCACAATTCCGACTTAAGTACAAGAAGAGTAAATCTCCTCTTTGATTGTGGATTGCTTTGAGCGTTTCCTTGGAGATCAGTATTAGATTCCGATGCACTACTGCAGCTTTACTCTATCTATTGGATTTTCACATTGATGATGAAACACAGAAATTGCGTCGGGATTTAATACAAAAGGCACAATGCTGACATAAGTAAAAGAGGGGTCTTACTCTCATTGTTTGTGGTTTGCTTTGAGCGTTTCCTGGGGGATCAGTATTAGATTCCGATGCACTACTGCCGCTTTACTCTATCCATTGGACGTTCACATTGACGATGAAACACAGAAATTACGTCGGTGTTGAATACAAAAGGCACAATGCCGACTTAAGTACAAGAAGAGTAAAGGTTCTCATTGTTTCTGGTTTGCTTTGAGCGTTTCCTGGGAGATCAGTATTACATTCCGGTGCACTACTTCAGCTTTACTCTATCCCTTGGACCTACACATTGACGATGAAACACAGAAATTTCACCGGGATTTAATACAAAAGGCACAATGCCGACTTAAGAACAAGAAGAGTAAATCTTCTCATTGTTTGTAGTTTGTTTGATCGAATCGTGGGAGATCAGTATTCGATTCCGATGTGCTACTGCAGCTTCACTCCGTCCCTTAAGCCTTCTCATTGACGATGAAACACAGAAATTGCGTCGGGTTTTAATACAAAGGGCACAATGCCGAAATAAGTACAAGAAGAGTAAATCTTCTCATTGTTTCTGGTTTGCTTTGAGCGTTTCCTGGGAGATTAGTATTAGATTCCGATGCACTACTGCCACTTTGCTCTATCACTTGACCTTCAGATTGACGATGAAACACAGAAATTGCGTCGGGATTTAATACGAAATGCACAATGCCGTCTTACGTATAAGAAGAGTAAATCTTCTGATTGTTTGTGGTTTGCTTTGAGCGTTTCCTGGGAGATCAGTATTAGATTCCGATGCACTACAGCAGCTCTACTGTATCCCTTGGACCTTCACATTGACGATGAAACACAGAAATTACGTCGGGATTTAACACAAAAGGCACAATGCCGACTTAAGTACAAGAAGAGTAAATCTTCTCATTTTTTCTGGTTTGCTTTGATTGTTTCCTGGGAGATCAGTGTTAGATTTCGATGCACTACTGCAGCTGTACTCTATTTCTTGGACCTTCAAATTAATGAACAAACACAGTAAAATCGTCGGAATCAAATCCAAAGGCACAATGCCTAAATAAGTACAAGAAGAGTAAATCTTCCCAATGTTTCTTGATTGCTTTGAGCGTTTCCTGGGAGATGAGTATTAGATTCCAATGCACTACTGCATCTTCACTCTAACTATGGGGTCTTCACATTGACGATGAAACACAGAAATCGCGTCGGGACTTAATACAAAAGGCACAATGCCGACGTAAGTACAAGAAGAGTAAATCTCCTCATTGTTTGTGGTTTGCTCGGAGCGTTTCCTGAGAGATCAGTATTAGATTCCGATGAACTACTTCTGCTTTACTCTATCCCTTGAACCTCAGCATTGACGATGAAACACAGAAATCGCATCGGGATTTAATACAAAAGGCACAACGCAGGCTTAAGTACAAGAAGACTAATTCTTCTCATTGTTTGTGGTTTCCTTTGATCGTATCCTGGGAGATCAGTATTAGTTTCCGTTGCACTACTGCAGCTTTACTCTATACCTTGGACCTTCACATTGATGATGGAACACAGAAATTGCGTCGGGATATAATACAAAAGGCACAATGCTGAATTAAGTTCAAGAGGACTATATTTTCTCATTGATTGTGGTTTGCTTCGAGCGTTTCCTGGGGGATCAGTATTAGATTCCGATGCACTACTGCAGCTTCACTCCATCACTTGTACATTCACATTGACCATGAAACACAGATATTGCGTCGCGATTTAATACAAAACGCACAATGCCGACTTAAGTACAAGAAGAGTAAATCTTCTCATTGTTTGTGGTTTGCTTTGATCGTTTACTGGGATATAAGTAATTGATTCCAATGCGCTACTGCAGCTTTACTCTATCCCTTGAACCTTCAAATTGACGATGAAACGCTGAAAATGCGTCGGGATTTAATACAAATAGCACAATGCCAACTGAAGTACATGAAGAGTAAATCTTCTCATTGTTTGTGGTTAGCTTTGAGCGTTTCCTGGGAGATCAGTATTAGGTTCCGATGCACTACTGCTGCTTTACTTTATCCCTTAGACCTTCACATTGACGATGAAACACAGAAATTGCGTCGGGATTTAATACAAAAGCCACAATGCCGACTTAAGTACAAGAAGAGTAAATCTTCTCAATGTTTCTGGTGTGCTTTGAGCATTTCCTGGGAGATAAGTATTAGATTCCAATGCACTACAGCAGCTTTACTCTATCCCTTGGACCTTTAAATTGACGATGTAACACAGATATTGCGTCGGGATTTATTACAAAAGGCACAATTCCGACTTAAGTACAAGAAGAGTATATCTTCTCATTGTTTGTGGTTTGCTTTGAGCATTTCCTGGGAGTTCAGTATTAGATTCCGATGCACTATTGCAGCTTTACTCTATCCCTTGGACCTTCACATTGACGATGAAACACAGAAATTGCGTCGGGATTTATTACAAAAGGTACAATTCCGACTTAAGTACAAGAAGAGTAAATCTCGTCTTTGATTGTGGATTGCTTTGAGCGTTCGCTGGGAGATCAGTATTAGATTCCGATGCACTACTGCAGCTTTACTCTATCACTTGGACCTTCAAATTAACGATGAAACACAGTAAAATCGTCGGGATTTTATCCAAAAGCACAATGCCTACATAAGTACAAGAGGAGTAAATCTTCTCATTGTTTGTGGTTTGGTTTGAGCGTTTCCTGGGAGACCAGTAATAGATTCCGATGCACTACTGCTGTTTTACTCTTTCCCTGGGACCTTCAAATTGACGATAAAGCTGAGAAATAGCGTCAGGATTTTATACAAAGAGCACAATGCCGACTTAAGTACAAGAAGAGTAAATCTTCTCATTGTATGTGGTTTGTTTGATCGATTCGTGGGTGATCAGTATTAGATTCCCAAGCAGTAATGCAGCTTTACTCTGTCCCTTGGACCTTCTCATTGACGATGAAGCACAGAAATTGCGTCGGGATTTAATACAAAAGGCACAATGACGACGTAAGTACAAGAAGAGTAAAGGTTCTCATTGTTTCTGGTTTGCTTTGAGCGTTTCCTGGGAGATCAGTATTACATTCCGGTGCACTACTTCAGCTTTACTCTATCCCTTGGACCTACACATTGACGATGAAACACAGAAATTTCACCGGGATTTGATACAAAAGGCACAATGCCGACTTAAGAACAAGAAGAGTAAATCTTCTCATTGTTTGTAGTTTGTTTGATCGAATCGTGGGAGATCAGTATTAGATTCCGATGTGCTACTGCAGCTTCACTCCGTCCCTTAAACCTTCTTATTGACGATGAAACACAGAAATTGCGTCGGGTTTTAATACAAAGAGCACAACGCCGAAATAAGTACAAGAAGAGTAAATCTTCTCATTGTTTCTGGTTTGCTTTGAGCGTTTCCTGGGAGATCAGTATTAGATTCCGATGCACTACTGCCGCTTTACTCTATCACTTGACCTTCACATTGACGATGAAACACAGAAATTGCGTCGGGTTTAAATACAAAAGGCACAATGCCTACTTAAGTACAAGAAGAGTAAGTCTTCTCATTGTTTGTGGTTTGCTTTGGGCGTTTCCTGGGAGATCAATATTAGATTCTGATGCACCACTGCAGGATTACTCTATCCCTTGGACCTTCACATTGACGATGAAACACAGATAATGTCTGGATTTAATACGAAAGGCACAATGCCGTCTTACGTATAAGAAGAGTAAATCTTCTGATTGTTTGTGGTTTGCTTTGAGCGTTTCCTGGGAGATCAGTATTGGATTCCGATGCACTACAGCAGCTCTACTGTATCCCTTGGACCTTCACATTGACGATGAAACACAGAAATTACGTCGGGATTTAATACAAAAGGCACAATGCCGACTTAAGTACAGGAAGAGTAAATCTTCTCATTTTTTCTGGTTTGCTTTGATCGTTTCCTGGGAGATCAGTGTTAGATTTCGATGCACTACTGCAGCTTCACTCCATCACTTGTACATTCACATTGACCATGAAACACAGATATTGCGTCGGGATTTAATACAAAACGCACAATGCCGACTTAAGTACAAGAAGAGTAAATCTTCTCATTGTTTGTGGTTTGCTTTGATCGTTTACTGGGATATAAGTAATTGATTCCAATGCGCTACTGCAGCTTTACTCTATCGCTTGAACCTTCACATTGACGATGAAACGCTGAAAATGCGTCGGGATTTAATACAAATAGCACAATGCCAACTGAAGTACATGAAGAGTAAATCTTCTCATTGTTTGTGGTTAGCTTTGAAAGTTTCCTGGGAGATCAATATTAGGTTCCGATGCACTACTGCTGCTTTACTTTATCCCTTAGACCTTAACATTGACGATGAAACACAGAAATTGCGTCGGGACATAATACAAAAGGCACAATGCCGACTTAAGTACAAGAAGGGAAAATCTTCTCATTGTTTGTGGTTTGCTTGGTGTATTTCCTGGGAGATCAGTATTAGATTTCGATGCACCACTGCAGCTTTACTCTCTCCCTTGGACCTCCACATTGACAATGAAACACAGATATTGCGTCGGGATTTATTACAAAAGGCACAATTCCGACTTAAGTACAAGAAGAGTAAATCTCCTCTTTGATTGTGGATTGCTTTGAGCGTTTCCTTGGAGATCAGTATTAGATTCCGATGCACTACTGCAGCTTTACTCTATCTATTGGATCTTCACATTGATGATGAAACACAGAAATTGCGTCGGGATTTAATACAAAAGGCACAATGCTGACATAAGTAAAAGAGGGGTCTTACTCTCATTGTTTGTGGTTTGCTTTGAGCGTTTCCTGGGGGATCAGTATTAGATTCCGATGCACTACTGCCGCTTTACTCTATCCATTGGACGTTCACATTGACGATGAAACACAGAAATTACGTCGGTGTTGAATACAAAAGGCACAATGCCGACTTAAGTACAAGAAGAGTAAAGGTTCTCATTGTTTCTGGTTTGCTTTGAGCGTTTCCTGGGAGATCAGTATTACATTCCGGTGCACTACTTCAGCTTTACTCTATCCCTTGGACCTACACATTGACGATGAAACACAAAAATTTCACCGGGATTTAATACAAAAGGCACAATGCCGACTTAAGAACAAGAAGAGTAAATCTTCTCATTGTTTGTAGTTTGTTTGATCGAATCGTGGGAGATCAGTATTCGATTCCGATGTGCTACTGCAGCTTCACTCCGTCCCTTAAACCTTCTCATTGACGATGAAACACAGAAATTGCGTCGGGTTTTAATACAAAGGGCACAATGCCGAAATAAGTACAAGAAGAGTAAATCTTCTCATTGTTTCTGGTTTGCTTTGAGCGTTTCCTGGGAGATTAGTATTAGATTCCGATGCATTACTGCCGCTTTGCTCTATCACTTGACCTTCAGATTGACGATGAAACACAGAAATTGCGTCGGGATTAAATACAAAAGGCACAATGCCTACTTAAGTACAAGAAGAGTAAGTCTTCTCATTGTTTGTGGTTTGCTTTGGGCGTTTCCTGGGAGATCAATATTAGATTCCGATGCACCACTGCAGGATTACTCTATCCCTTGGACCTTCACATTGACGATGAAACACAGATAATGTCTGGATTTAATACGAAAGGCACAATGCCGTCTTACGTATAATTAGAGTAAATCTTCTGATTGTTTGTGGTTTGCTTTGAGCGTTTCCTGGGTGATCAGTATTAGATTCCGATGCACTACAGCAGCTCTACTGTATCCCTTGGACCTTCACATTGACGATGAAACACAGAAATTACGTCGGGATTTAACACAAAAGGCACAATGCCGACTTAAGTACAGGAAGAGTAAATCATCTCATTTTTTCTGGTTTGCTTTGATCGTTTCCTGGGAGATCAGTGTTAGATTTCGATGCACTACTGCAGCTGTACTCTATTTCTTGGACCTTCAAATTAATGAACAAACACAGTAAAATCGTCGGAATCAAATCCAAAAGCACAATGCCTAAATAAGTACAAGAAGAGTAAATCTTCCCAATGTTTCTTGTTTGCTTTGAGCGTTTCCTGGGAGATGAGTATTAGATTCCAATGCACTACTGCATCTTCACTCTAACTCTGGGGTCTTCACATTGACGATGAAACACAGAAATCGCGTCGGGACTTAATACAAAAGGCACAATGCCGACGTAAGTACAAGAAGAGTAAATCTCCTCATTGTTTGTGGTTTGCTTGGAGCGTTTCCTGAGAGATCAGTATTAGATTCCGATGCACTACTTCTGCTTTACTCTATCCCTTGGACCTCAGCATTGACGATGAAACACAGAAATCGCATCGGGATTTAATACAAAAGGCACATCGCAGGCTTAAGTACAAGAAGACTAATTCTTCTCATTGTTTGTGGTTTCCTTTGATCGTATCCTGGGAGATCAGTATTAGTTTCCGTTGCACTACTGCAGCTTTACTCTATACCTTGGACCTTCACATTGACGATGGAACACAGAAATTGCGTCGGGATATAATACAAAAGGCACAATGCTGAATTAAGTTCAAGAGGACTATATTTTCTCATTGATTGTGGTTTGCTTCGAGCGTTTCCTGGGGGATCAGTATTAGATTCCGATGCACTACTGCAGCTCACTCCATCACTTGTACATTCACATTGACCATGAAACACAGATATTGCGTCGGGATTTAATACAAAAGGCACAATGCCGACTTAAGTACAAGAAGAGTAAATCTTCTCATTGTTTGTGGTTTGCTTTGATCGTTTACTGGGATATAAGTAATTGATTCCAATGCGCTACTGCAGCTTTACTCTATCCCTTGAACCTTCACATTGACGATGAAACGCTGAAAATGCGTCGAGATTTAATACAAATAGCACAATGCCAACTGAAGTACATGAAGAGTAAATCTTCTCATTGTTTGTGGTTAGCTTTGAGCGTTTCCTGGGAGATCAGTATTAGGTTACGATGCACTACTGCTGCTTTACTTTATCCCTTAGACCTTCACATTGACGATGAAACACAGAAATTGCGTCGGGATTTAATACAAAAGCCACAATGCCGACTTAAGTACAAGAAGAGTAAATCTTCTCAATGTTTCTGGTGTGCTTTGAGCATTTCCTGGGAGATAAGTATTAGATTCCAATGCACTACAGCAGCTTTACTCTATCCCTTGGACCTTTAAATTGACGATGAAACACAGATATTGCGTCGGGATTTATTACAAAAGGCACAATTCCGACTTAAGTACAAGAAGAGTATATCTTCTCATTGTTTGTGGTTTGCTTTGAGCATTTCCTGGGAGTTCAGTATTAGATTCCGATGCACTACTGCAGCTTTACTCTATCCCTTGGACCTTCACATTGACGATGAAACACAGAAATTGCGTCGGGATTTATTACAAAAGGTACAATTCCGACTTAAGTACAAGAAGAGTAAATCTCGTCTTTGATTGTGGATTGCTTTGAGCGTTCGCTGGGAGATCAGTATTAGATTCCGATGCACTACTGCAGCTTTACTCTATCACTTGGACCTTCAAATTAACGATGAAACACAGTAAAATCGTCGGGATTTTATCCAAAAGCACAATGCCTACATAAGTACAAGAGGAGTAAATCTTCTCATTGTTTGTGGTTTGGTTTGAGCGTTTCCTGGGAGACCAGTAATAGATTCCGTTGCACTACTGCTGTTTTACTCTTTCCCTGGGATCTTCAAATTGACGATAAAGCTGAGAAATAGCGTCAGGATTTTATACAAAGAGCACAATGCCGACTTAAGTACAAGAAGAGTAAATCTTCTCATTGTTTGTGGTTTGTTTGATCGATTCGTGGGTGATCAGTATTAGATTCCGAAGCAGTAATGCAGCTTTACTCTGTCCCTTGGACCTTCTCATTGACGATGAAGCACAGAAATTGCGTCGGGATTTAATACAAAAGGCACAATGACGACGTAAGTACAAGAAGAGTAAAGGTTCTCATTGTTTGTGGTATGCTTTGTGCGTTTGCTGGGAGATCAGTATTAGATTCCGATGCAATAATGGAGCTTTACTCTATCCCTTCGACCTTCACATTAACGATGAGAAACAGAAATTGCGTCCGGATTTAATACAAAAGGCACAATGCTGAATTATGTACCCGTAGAGTAAATCTTCTCATTGTTAGCGGATTGCTTTGAGCGTTTCCGTGGAGATCAGTATTAGATTCTGATGTAAACTGCAGCTTTACTCCATCCCTTGGACCTTCACAAAGCGATAAAACACAGAAATTTGTTCGGGATTTAATACAAAAGGGACAATGACGACGTAAGTACAAGTAGAGGAAATCTTTTCATTGCTTGTGGTTTGCTTTGAGCGTTTCCGGGGAGATCAGTATTAGGTTCCGATGCACTACAGCAGCTTAACTCTATCCCTTGGACATTCACATTGACGATGAATCACAGATACTGCGTTGGGATTTAATACAAACGGCACATTGCCGACTTAAGTACAAGAAGAGTAAATCTTCTCATTGTCTGTGGTTTGCTTTGAGCGTTTCCTGGGAGATCAGTATTAGATTCCGATGCACTACTGCAGCTATACTCTATCACTTGGACTTCACATTGACGATGAAACACAGAAATTGCGTAGGGATTTAATAAAAAAGGCACAATGCCGACTTAAGTACAGGAAGAGTAAATCTTCTCATTGTTTGGGGTTTGCTTTGGGCGTTTCCTGGGAGATCAATATTAGATTCCGATGCACCACTGCAGGATTACTCTATCCCTTGGACCTTCACATTGACGATGAAAGATATAAATTGCGTCGGGATTTAATACAAATGGCACAATGCCGACTTAAGTACAAGATGGGTATATCTTCTCATTGTTTGTGGTTACCTTTGTCTTTCCTGGGAGATCAGTATTAGATTCCGATGCACTACTGCAGGTTTACTCTATCCCTTGGACCTTCACATTGACGATGAAACTCAGATATTGCGTCGGGATTTAATACAAATGCCGACTTAAGTACAAGAAGAGTAAATCTTCTCATTGTTTGTGGTTTGCTTTGATCGTTCCTGGGAGATCAGTATTAGATTCCGAAGCACTACTGCAGCTTCACTGTATCCCTTGGACGTTCACGTTGACGATGAATCACAGAAATAGAGTTGGAATTAAATCAAAAGGCACAATGCCGATTTAAGTACAAGAAGACTTCTTCTTCCCATTGTTTTTAGTTTGCTTTGAGCGTTTCCTTGGAGATCAGTATTTGATTCCGAAGCACTACTGCAGCTTAGCTCTATCCCTTCGACCTTCACATTGACGATGAAACACAGAAATTGCGTCGGGACATAATACTGAGAGGCACCCACTTGCCTTTCTCATACTGTGGCATCAAGCAGTCAGGCCTGCAAGATGTGTGGTTTGCCAAGCGAGTGGAATCTTCCTTATTTATCGAGCAACATGAATTCTCGTATCTTACTATTTAGTTACAAATTATCCTCCTGTATGAATAATACGCAACGGAAACACGCATCTGACTATCAGTGATTTATAGAACTCTGACTGTACACTACGCACTGGCAATACCACATTTACCTTTTGTCTTTGATTTAACGGCTTTTATATAAATTCGGGACATTACGATAACATACAATTTAATGAAAAAGGCCACCAATCTCTTTCTTTTCACTATTTGATTTATTCCTAAACACACAAATTCTACAACCTACAACAAAATCACATGAGAAATTCCGCCCAGTGGGCATGGCTTTACGTTAGTGAATCTCTATACTATGGTCTCGTAATCTATTTACCGCAACAGTGCACTCCCTGGATCGGATGGTGGATCTTTTATTATACCTCACACTTCGCCTCTCACAATAATCCTCACGAAACTTTCCTCCAGATCGGGCGATACAGAAGGAACAGGCATACCCACAAATCTTTCGAAACTACCTTGCTACTCCCATGCAAAACACACATACCCAAATTACAAGACATACACAACACAACAATATGAAATATTACACAAAGAACGGTTACAACTTATCCCAGTTTCACACGACACTGCCCCACTTTGTAATTTCTACTTTCCTAATGTGAACTCTGGAGATAAACGCATGTCTTCCTGTGCAATGCAAGCCATGTGGCGTTGCTGGAAAAACGGCCGACTCACCTTGATTCTCTCTCAGAGTTTAAATTCAGCGTCACACGGAATGATATTTCTTAAATACTTCAACTTATGATACACACGCTATTTCTTAAATATTTCAGCTTATTGTACACACGCTATTAATTCTTAAATATTTCAGCTTATTGTACACACGCTATTAATTCTTAAATATTTCAGCTTAAGCTCACGGAAGTATCTCAACTTATATCTACACGTGGGCTCTTTGTGACCGTTGGTTTACTACAATCCCCTTAAAATTACCTGCCTCACTTTGTAATTTTCCCCACAAAAGGTCCTGTGAAAGAGAAATTATTAATTCTAACTACTCTTAAATATTCCACATCCATACCATGCCTCCACTCTTTCATTCCGGAGCACAACAAAAAAACAGGTCTTTACAGCAGAAGGTTCAGCGGCAGAGTGCTGAAACATGGCCGTATTCTGATTCTCTCGCACCTCTCTCGAAGTGGGAGAAGCACCTTGCTACCTTATTGGTCAGCCACATTTCAGACGCTCAAAGCTCTGGTAACTTCCATCTCTTTGGTCTCACCAAAGGTAGCCAAAGGATCGACTCAAAGATGATAATATATTCCGATTTACTATCTGTGGTTAGCAGACGACCATACATTCATTCCTTTCACAGATCTCACCAAACTGGATGTAGGGATTTATTTTGAGGGAGTGCACATGTGATCAATTAAATAAATAAATTGTCATTCTTTCCCACACTGGTATCCGGCTTCGCTGTATTAATTGAAATTGAGTTACTTTTACACAAAAAATGTGTTGTTCTGACAAGAATTTCGTACCTATTTTCAATGTTGGGCGGTACTGTACCCTTTCACCACCGGCTACCCATGCAGAAAAAAATGGCACGGTACTATCCTTGCAATGCGAGGGTAGTTCCGAACATTTTTTTAAGAAAACTGTATTAGAACAAACGTAGCATATCATCAAAGTAACCAGGAGGAGACCTTAGCCCCTGGTGACCTCAAATAGACGAGCAAATGTTGTTACTTTACGCAATTGGCAGTTGTTGCATTATTGTACTCTCCACAATCCGGAGTAACGTACACATACAAATTTACAACAATCTACATGACAAATAAAACATCACATCATAGAAATGAAAAAATAATCTTGAGATAAAATTTTGCTTTAGTTACTGGGATCTTCGTTATTTTTATGAGTAATCCAAATTTCAATAATTCTAAAACAAATAAAAAATACTTTCTCTGTTGTCACACATATAGACGACAAGAACTTGCATTTCGACTAGCCTTCGTTACCCTTTAATGTGAAATGTCACCACTGTGATAATAAAAATAAGTGGCTTCAGTCAAAACACCAACAAGATTATTACTATGGACGACATCAAAATACATCAGTTAATTCCGATATTTGTTGTGCAATGCAAACTCTTGTCCCCTGTGACAATCTTACTGATCAATGCTACATGAACCGCTACGTTAGTATTACGCCACTTGCTTTTAATTAGAGCATCATTGTACGAAATATTCTAATAAACATGCTACGTGAACTTGATAACCCAGAACAGACAAAAAACAAACACTAACTATTCTAAACACAAATGTTGATGAAATACAATTACACTTGCTGTCCCTTCAGGAATGAAACACATAAAAAAAACATTTACACAATTACAAATACATTATTTCCTATCTTGCGAGTCACACGGAAACCTTTCATTCTGTGATTTTCTTGTGGTCAAAAAGTTGCTGATAGTTTTCCTAGAACCACTGTCTCGGTGTCAAAGCTCTCCCATGGTTACCCGGACGAAAGTCTTTGAGTCACTCAAATCGGCATTTTGAACACGCACTGGACAGCAAACTGTATCTCACATTAAACACAAATGTCATAGTCACTGTCAGAGTACCATCCACACGAATCTGTTCGTCCAAAAAAAATGGCCCTACAACTAACTATTACCCACGGTTCTGTCCTTTCAGTTCATGGTGTAATTAAAAGTCGTAAGTTTCAACAAACAGCACTTATTCCCGCACCAGTTCAAGAAATGTCTCCTACTACAGACGCAAATGTCAATGTCCCACTCTAGTTTCTTGCCTTCATACAATAATTGTTCACCAAACGACAACTGTCCTCTAAGTATACCAAGTGTCCCACATGCAATTCACAAAGCACACTTAACAAGTCACTGCCAAAAGTTTATGGATCCCACCATTCAGTAGTCAAGACAAAACAAAACGATCGTCCTGTCTGCTAAAGACAAAATCTTTTCCACCACTCACAACGTGGAAACACCAGTCCTTCACTTTCCACATTATGTAAAGTCGCAGTCATCCTGTTTCACGGCTCCACAGTCCAGTACTAGTTATTAGCTGCTGGTAAAAAAAATGCTCGCCGGGCTCTGCCGCGCCTCGTCCATTCTGCAGTAGCGCCGCTGCGCGCGCCGTTGAGGAGAAGAAACCACCCGCTGTTGCCTCCGCGGGATACCTTCCCCAGTCGTAAGGGTGGCGGAACTCATGAATGGCCAGTGGTACGTGCGTGTCGCCCCAGGCCGTTGACCTGCTGTAGCGGGCGCGTGGAGTGTACCCCGTCCGACAGTGGAGTGGGGAGTGCCGCGGCTCTGTCGCCTGTCGCCATGGCACCGTCAGCTCGGCCCGCTAGCGGTATGGGCGTTACGACACCCAATCAGTTAGCCTTCCGTGCATCTCGCAACATTACAGACAAAAGGAAATTCTTACATTAAAATTATACACCCTAGTTTTCTACACATGCAACATCAACATTTATCTCTTTTCTATAGACAGCCCATACTCGTGCTATTCATTGTACCTGTCGTCCCTCATACAAAACATGAAAGTGTAAAAAAAAAAACAAAAGGAATAATAAACAATCTATACAGCTCATAATTACAATATCAAATAGTAGGCTACTCTAACATCCTATCACAGTGAAAGTATTAGAAACTTTATCCTAAAACTACAATATACAATGAACTTTTGTGCTTGTGACACACTGAAATTAATACCACTTGAAAGTGTTCTAACAAAAAAATAAGAAATAATCTATACAGCTCACAATTACCTAACACAGGTTATTAAATATTAAACTACTTTAACATCCTAAGACAATAAACATTTTAGAAACTGGTGACTCTAAATCTACAACATACAATGCACCTTTGTGTTTGTGACAGACTGAAATTAGTATCTCTTTATACATTTTACATTTTATTATATATAACAACATTTCTAGGACATGTATGAACCATCCACATGATGTCAAATCCTGACCTGCCATCGAGGTTCATCCAAATCAAACAGTACACAATAATGTTTTAGTTACAGATCGGTAGGATCCCCTTTACAGGAGTGGGCGCATTGATCACACTACTCTACGACTCTCACTCACCAGACATCACATTTTCCCTCTCATTCAATCCATAGATACACTAACAGAATAGGTCTAGAAGTCGGCTAACCTTAACACCACCACACTCACGACAACATACCATACCTTAGCTCCCTTATACTCAACCACATAACACATGAAGCTGTTTCAGAGATAGCATTCCAGTCTCCGAATTCGTCCTTTCACTCTGGCACCTCTCTCCATCGGCTTACCTCCGCATTCACTTCATGCTAAATATCAACTTAGAATTGCGACATTTCATCTAAGAAACAAAAATACACAAATTATTCAACCTGCAAAATAACTGTACACATTCTTGGTACCGTTTTGATTAGTTATCCTGGTACCAGGCTTCAACAACAACAACAATAAATATTATTTTTGCCAAATCGCAAATGTTATGCTAAGAATTAGATCTTACACTTATATTACATCTTACGTCAGTGTTCCACAACGTTCTCCATCTGGATCTCATACTCCCTTTATGTCCTTTCACATTGTGCAGTTGTCCTCATCTCTTCATTCGTATTTCGGCTCTCCGTCCGTCCATTACTCCATCATTTCCTGGTCTTCCTTCGCCATTCGCATCAATCTCTATTGCAGCATACACAGGTCTCTCTGTAACATACATCTAAGACATCTCCACATTATTCAATTCTACTCACCTTTATTTACCACTGTTTCATCACGTCGAATCTCTATTTATTAATCACACTGCTTCACGTCGCTTCTTCCCTTACCTATCACCTTTATCCACTACTATTTATCACGTCGCTTCTCTATCTACCATCTTTATTCCCTCATAAATCATCACGTCGTTTCTGCTTGATCCTTATTCATACGACAAAAAATACGTACATACACCACTCTGTCGACTCCTGTTCATGACTCATTTGACCAGTCTATTCCGTCATACTTCCTGACATCCCGCCTGAAAATTCTTATGTTCGATTTGACCCTGCACAACGTTACACACCACAAATAAATACACTGACTATCTACCATAAATTGCCTACTTTAGATCTATCCTTAACTTTTCCATAATTTGATGTTAGAAATGTGATGAAGCCCACGAGACTGTTTTCCCTTGATCGTCTCAATCAGTACAGCATTTTCATGGACAATCCGCCTCGCTCTGAATGGTCCACTATAAAGAATTTGCTAGTTAGGAATCTAAGCTTACATGAAAATTAAATGTATGCAGAGAATATACAAGCTGGGAGAAATGGGACAGCCCAAGTGTTAGAAACTTTGGTGCTAGTAGCCTCTTTCACTAACACCAGAATCCGAACAACCATACACAGCACCTAATTATAACTGTCACAACGACTATGACATACTATAGATCAGATGGCATCTAATTTAAAAACTTCGATCACATTACTGATGTTACCTGTAACAGCAGTATAAACGTACCCTATTCCATACAGATCACAATGTTTACGTTTTACATTACGTGTTAAGTACCTGCAATAGTAAAATCGCAGTAATTATACTGGACTCCTTGGCATTATTACATAACATTTTAGCAACTGGTTTCTTTGAAGAAACAGTTCTTTTACTTTACAGTTCGAAATAAAAATTTGCAAATTTTGCTCTGAGAGACCAGCCTAACAGATGCCATTACTGGTGGTTTATTCTCTGATCAGAAGTATGGTATTTGCATTCCTACATATCAGTAGAGTATGTCTGCTACATAGACAATTTTCAATGCCAGCTGCATGTGTTTTAAGGCAAGATGCTAAGGGCTGATATGTTGGATTTGTTTCTCCTATCCATCAATCTATTACGACAAGAAAGAAATACCAGGATTCCATGCTCTCCTGTCATTCTGATAGTTTCTGCCGTTCCTATCCTCGACTCTGTCTGACCTATGAGTCGTGTCTCCGTTCACGATATTGCTCTCATTACCCAATTCTTGTAACAAGTGCTGAAATGACGCAGAATCGTCTAAGCCTCTGCCTGCTATCACTATATCTCTGCGCAATTTCACTGGCAACTTCGCTCTACAGATCCTAATGAGCTCCCCAGGTTCGTATGTCACATCCAAATACCTATTTCGTCTCAGGATTTCCTGATAGCACGACACTGGATCTCTTATACCACCTTCGTTACCATTTCGCATCATCAATATGCTTTGCGTAACCTGGTCCTGCTTACTTTGCGACCAGAATTCATTTAAATAGCTACTACAGTCTTTAATAACTTCCTGCATTTTCGCTCTAGCCTCGTCCCTCAAATGGTTGCACACAAACTTCATTTTGAGGAGCGGTCCCCACGATGCAGGTAATGAATCTTGAAATTGAGACAGCCACAGACATGGATGTTGGTAGTCATCAGGATCCGGAAAACAAGTGAACTTTTGTACCGACACGAAGTGCCTCCTACATTCTTCTTCCGCATTTATGTTTTCTGACCTTGGGCTATACCCAATTGGATTTGCCACCTGTTTTATCCGACATAACCGTTCTTCTAACTCTCTGAGTTCGTCTTTCTCTTTCTGCCTATTTCCTTTTTTTGAATTTATCTCAGTCTCCCTCTGCAATCTACCTGGCGGTGTGTCACCTCCGCTACTGCATGCTAATCGCAACTGTGCTAGCTCTTCCCTATGTTTCCCATTTATTTCTAATTGCGCCTCTTTAAACTGTAATAGTGATTGTATCTCTTCCTGCTCGGCATAAACCTCTCGCTGCGTACTGTCAGAGCCTGTCTCGCCTCTTACACTGACCTTTTCTACCTCTGCACTAATTGTATTCATTCTGACCACTACCTCCGCAACTTCATCCCTGTATTTATTTAGCGCCACTTCCTGCTGGGTGACTTGAGCTTCCACGCTGTCTAATGCCCCTTGTTTATCCGCAAGTAAGTCCTTCACTACCTCTTTGATTCGCTCATCTGGCAACACGTCCCTACGTTCTGTGATATCCCTCTCTATTGCAATTATTCGTACCTCCAAATTATTGGTTTTTTCTTTCACGGCGTCACATACTTGCTTCAACGCACCCAGATTCTTCTCCCCCTCATCTAACCGATTATTAACTGCGGACAGACGCTCATCGATAACTGAGAGTAGCTTCCTCATTGCCTCTTTATTTCCCTTATCAATTGCCTCCAATCTTTCCTTATTTGCTTCCAATCTCTCCTTAGTCTCCCTATCCATTGCTTCCAATCTCTCCTTAGCCTCCCTATCTCTCTCCTTATTATCTCTATTGATTGCTTCTAATCTTTCGTTAGTTGCTTCAAATCTTTCCTTAGTCTCCCTACTCATCGCTTGTAAAAACTGCAGTATCACATCGTTATTTCCTACTTTCGACGCGCTCACCTCGTTCGCCTGAGAAACCGTAGCTTCGCTAAGGGTAGCTGCACTTTCACCGCGCACCTGGCCTAGTCTCGGCTCGCCCGCGTCGTCGGGAAAAGCCCGCGTTTGTGGACAAAGCCCGCCGCATAAAGGTTCCCCTTGCAGCGGTCCACTGAACAATACAGCCCCTTCGGAGTGTTTGTCTTTCTCGCTCATTAACCCATGGTCAACAGTTACTTCCTGCTGCACTGCTACGTCCACCCCAGAATCGCTATTCTCCATGGTGGCTACACTTTTCGACTGCGACCTAGTTACTACGGACATTACGCAAAAAAAAAAAATTATGAAACGATCTTCCAGCCTTGTGCGATATAGCAATTAATTACATAAAATAAAATAAAAGATCCTCACCAATCCAGAAAGAATTTGCAAACAGAAAAAATTTTACTTCTTATCGCTATCACAATACATTCCATAAAAAAAATCTTAACAGCAAACCCTAACAACAAAATATCCTAACAAAAATATATGCTGGCAAAAATATATACTGGCCAAATTATCCAGGCAAAAAGTATCCTGGCAACAAATTAAATATCCTGGTAACAAAATTATCGTGGCAAAAAACGGAATCCTGGCAACAAATTAAATATCTTGGTAACAAAATTATCGTGGCAAAAAACGGAATCCTGGCAGCAAATTAAATATCCTGGTAACAAAATTATCGTGGCAAAAAGGACGGAATCCTGGCAGGGTCGAAATTATGAGAGGCACCCACTTGCCTTTCTCATACTGTGGCATCAAGCAGTCAGGCCTGCAAGATGTGTGGTTTGCCAAGCGAGTGGAATCTTCCTTATTTATCGAGCAACATGAATTCTCGTATCTTACTATTTAGTTACAAATTATCCTCCTGTATGAATAATACGCAACGGAAACACGCATCTGACTATCAGTGATTTATAGAACTCTGACTGTACACTACGCACTGGCAATACCACATTTACCTTTTGTCTTTGATTTAACGGCTTTTATATAAATTCGGGACATTACGATAACATACAATTTAATGAAAAAGGCCACCAATCTCTTTCTTTTCACTATTTGATTTATTCCTAAACACACAAATTCTACAACCTACAACAAAATCACATGAGAAATTCCGCCCAGTGGGCATGGCTTTACGTTAGTGAATCTCTATACTATGGTCTCGTAATCTATTTACCGCAACAGTGCACTCCCTGGATCGGATGGTGGATCTTTTATTATACCTCACACTTCGCCTCTCACAATAATCCTCACGAAACTTTCCTCCAGATCGGGCGATACAGAAGGAACAGGCATACCCACAAATCTTTCGAAACTACCTTGCTACTCCCATGCAAAACACACATACCCAAATTACAAGACATACACAACACAACAATATGAAATATTACACAAAGAACGGTTACAACTTATCCCAGTTTCACACGACACTGCCCCACTTTGTAATTTCTACTTTCCTAATGTGAACTCTGGAGATAAACGCACGTCTTCCTGTGCAATGCAAGCCATGTGGCGTTGCTGGAAAAACGGCCGGCTCACCTTGATTCTCTCTCAGAGTTTAAATTCAGCGTCACACGGAATGATATTTCTTAAATACTTCAACTTATGATACACACGCTATTTCTTAAATATTTCAGCTTATTGTACACACGCTATTAATTCTTAAATATTTCAGCTTATTGTACACACGCTATTAATTCTTAAATATTTCAGCTTAAGCTCACGGAAGTATCTCAACTTATATCTACACGTGGGCTCTTTGTGACCGTTGGTTTACTACAATCCCCTTAAAATTACCTGCCTCACTTTGTAATTTTCCCCACAAAAGGTCCTGTGAAAGAGAAATTATTAATTCTAACTACTCTTAAATATTCCACATCCATACCATGCCTCCACTCTTTCATTCCGGAGCACAACAAAAAAACAGGTCTTTACAGCAGAAGGTTCAGCGGCAGAGTGCTGAAACATGGCCGTATTCTGATTCTCTCGCACCTCTCTCGAAGTGGGAGAAGCACCTTGCTACCTTATTGGTCAGCCACATTTCAGACGCTCAAAGCTCTGGTAACTTCCATCTCTTTGGTCTCACCAAAGGTAGCCAAAGGATCGACTCAAAGATGATAATATATTCCGATTTACTATCTGTGGTTAGCAGACGACCATACATTCATTCCTTTCACAGATCTCACCAAACTGGATGTAGGGATTTATTTTGAGGGAGTGCACATGTGATCAATTAAATAAATAAATTGTCATTCTTTCCCACACTGGTATCCGGCTTCGCTGTATTAATTGAAATTGAGTTACTTTTACACAAAAAATGTGTTGTTCTGACAAGAATTTCGTACCTATTTTCAATGTTGGGCGGTACTGTACCCTTTCAATACAAATTGCACAATGCCGACTTAAGTACAAGAAGGGAAAATCTTCTCATTGTTTGTGGTTTGCTTGGTGTATTTCCTGGGAGATCAGTATTAGATTTCGATGCACCACTGCAGCTTTACTCTCTCCCTTGGACCTCCACATTGACAATGAAACACAGAAATTGCGTCGGGATTTATTACAAAAGGCACAATTCCGACTTAAGTACAAGAGGAGTAAATCTCCTCTTTGATTGTGGATTGCTTTGAGCGTTTCCTTGGAGATCAGTATTAGATTCCCATGCACTACTGCAGCTTTACTCTATCCCTTGGATCCTGACATTGACGATGAAACACAGAAATTGCGTCGGGATTTAATACAAAAGGCACAATGCTGACATAAGTAAAAGAGGGGTCTATACTCTCATTGTTTGTGGTTTGCTTTGAGCGTTTCCTGGGGGATCAGTATTAGATTCCGATGCACTACTGCCGCTTTACTCTATCCATTGGACGTTCACTTTGACGATGAAACACAGAAATTACGTCGGTGTTGAATACAAAAGGCACAACGCCGACTTAAGTACAAGAAGAGTAAAGGTTCTCATTGTTTCTGGTTTTGCTTTGAGCGTTTCCTGGGAGATCAGTATTACATTCCGGTGCACTACGTCAGCTTCACTCTATCCCTTGGACCTACACATTGACGATGAAACAATGAAATTTCACCGGGATTTAATACAAAAGGCAGAATGCCGACTTAAGAACAGGAAGAGTAAATCTTCTCATTGTTTGTAGTTTGTTTGATCGAATCGTGGGAGATCAGTATTAGATTCCGATGTGCTACTGCAGCTTCACTCCGTCCCTTAAACCTTCTCATTGACGATGAAACACAGAAATTGCGTCGGGTTTTAATGCAAAGGGCACAATGCCGAAATATGGACAAGAAGAGTAAATCTTCTCATTGTTTCTGGTTTGCTTTGAGCGTTTCCTGGGAGATCAGTATTAGATTCCGATGCACTCCTGCCGCTTTACTCTATCACTTGACCTTCACATTGACGACGAAACACAGAAATTGCGTCGGGATTAAATACAAAAGGCACAATGCCGACTTAAGTACAAGAAGAGTAAGTCTTCTCATTGTTTGTGGTTTGCTTTGGGCGTTTCCTGGGAGATCAATATTAGATTCCGATGCACCACTGCAGGATTACTCTATCCCTTGGACCTTCACATTGACGATGAAACACAGATATTGCGTCGGGATTTAATACAAAAGGCACAATGCCGTCTTAAGTACAAGAGGAGTAAATCTTCAAAACGTTTCTTGTTTGCTTTGAGCGTTTCCTGGGAGGTGAGTATCAGATTCCAATGCACTACTGCATCTTTACTCTATCTCTGGGACCTTCACATTGACGATGAAACACAGATAATGTCTGGATTTAATACGAAAGGCACAATGCCGTCTTACGTATAAGAAGAGTAAATCTTCTGATTGTTTGTGGTTTGCTTTGAGCGTTTCCTGGGAGATCAGTATTAGATTCCGATGCACTACAGCAGCTCTACTGTATCCCTTGGACCTTCAAATTGACGATAAATCACAGTAAATCCGTCGGGATTTAATACAAAAGGCGCAATGCCGACACAAGTACAAGTGGAGTAAATCTTCTCGGTGTTTGTGGTTTGCTTTCAGCGTTGCCTGGGAGATCAGTATTAGATTCCGATGCACTACTGCAGCTTTGCTGTATCCCTTGGACGATCACGTTGACGATGAATCACAGAAATAGGGTCGGAATTAAATCCAAAGGCACAATGCCGACTTAAGTACAAGAAGAGTACTTCTTCCCATTGTTTCTGGTTTGCTTTGCGCGTTTCCTTGGAGATCAGTATTTGATTCCGATGCACTACTGCAGCTCTACTCTATCCCTTCGACCTTCACATTAACGATGAAATACAGAAATTGCGTCGGGACATAATACAAAAGGCACAATGCAGACTTAAGTTCAAGAAGAGAAGATCTTCTCATTGTTTGTGGTTTGCTTGGAGCATTTCCTGGGAGCTCAGTATTTGATTTCGATGCACTACTGCAGCTTTACTCTATACCTTGGACCTTCAAATTGACTATGAAACACAGTCATTGCGTCGGGATTTATTATGAAAGGCACAATTCCGACTTAAGTACAAGAAGAGTAAATCTCCTCTTTGATTGTGGATTGCTTTAAGCGTTACCTAGGAGATCAGTATTAGATTCCGATGCACAACTGCAGCTTTGCTCTATCCCTTGGACCTTCACGTTGACGATGAAACACAGAAATAGTGTCGGGTATTAATACAAAAGGCACAATGCTGACTTAAGTACAAGAGGAGTCTACACTCTCATTGTTTGTGGTTTGCTTTGAGCGTTTCCTGGGGGATCAGTATTGGATTCCGATGCACTACTGCCGCTTTACTCTATCCATTGGACGTTCACATTGACGATGGAACACAGATATTGCGTCGGGATATAATACAAAAGGCACAATGCTGAATTAAGTGCAAGAGGAGTATATTTTCTCATTGATTGTGGTTTGCTTCGAGCGTTTCCTGGGGGATCAGTATTAGATTCCGATGCACTACTGCAGCCTCACGCCACCACTTGTACATTCACATTGACCATGAAACACAGATATTGCGTCGGGATTTAATACAAAAGGCACAATGCCGACTTAAGTACAAGAAGAGTAAATCTTCTCATTGTTTGTGGTATGCTTTGATCGTTTACTGGGATATAAGTAATTGATTCCAATGCGCTACTGCAGCTTTACTCTATCCCTTGAACCTTCACATTGACGATGAAACGCTGAAAATGCGTCGGGATTTAATACAAATACCACAATGCCAACTGAAGTACATGAAGAGTAAATCTCCCAATTGTTTGTGGTTAGCTTTGAGCGTTTCCTGGGAGATCCGTATTAGGTTCCGATGCACTACTGCTGCTTTACTTTATCCCTTAGACCTTCACATTGACGATGAAACACAGAAATTGCGTCGGGATTTAATACAAAAGCCACAATGCCGACTTAAGTACAAGAAGAGTAAATCTTCTCAATGTTTCTGGTGTGCTTTGTGCATTTCCTGGGAGATAAGTATTAGATTCCAATGCACTACAGCAGCTTTAGTCTATCCCTTGGACCTTTAAATTGACGATGAAACACAGATATTGCGTCGGGATTTATTACAAAAGGCACAATTCCGACTTAAGTACAAGAAGAGTATATCTTCTCATTGTTTGTGGTTTGCTTTGAGAATTTCCTGGGAGTTCAGTATTAGATTCCGATGCACTACTGCAGCTTTACTCTATCCCTTGGACCTTCACATTGACGATGAAACACAGAAATTGCGTCGGGATTTATTACAAAAGGTACAATTCCGACTTAAGTACAAGAAGAGTAAATCTCCTCTTTGATTGTGGATTGCTTTGAACGTTCGCTGGGAGATCAGTATTAGATTCCGATGCACTACTGCAGCTATACTCTATCCCTTGGACCTTCAAATTAACGATGAACCACAGTAAAATCGTAGGGATTTTATCCAAAAGCACAATGCCTACATAAGTACAAGAAGAGTAAATCTTCTCATTGTTTGTGGTTTGCTTTGAGCGTTTCCTGGGAGACCAGTAATAGATTCCGATGCACTACTGCTGTTTTACTCTTTCCCTTGGACCTTCAAATTGACGATAAAGCTGAGAAATAGCGTCAGGATTTTATACAAAGAGCACAATGCCGACTTTAGTACAAGAAGTGTAAAGCTTCTGATTGTTTGTGGTTTGCTTTGAGCATTTCCTGGGAGATCAGAATTAGATTCCGATTCACTACTGCAGCTTTGGTCTATCCTTTGGACCTTCTCAATGACGATGAAACACAGAATTGCGTCGGGATTTAATACAAAAGGCACAATGCCGACTTAAATACAAGAAGAGTAAATTTTCTCATTGTTTGTGGTTTGCTTTGAGAGTTTCCAGGGGGATCAGTATCAGATTCCGATGCACTGCTGCAGCTTTAATCTATCCCCCGGACCTTCACACTCACGATAAAACACAGAAATTGCGTCGGGATTTAATACAAACGGCACAATGCCGACTTAAGTACAAGAAGACTAAATCTTCTCATTGCTTGTGGTTTGCTTTATCGTTTCCTGGGAGTTCAGTATGAGATTACGATGCACTACACCAGCATTACTCTATCCCTTGGACCTTCACATTGACGATGAAACACAGAAATTGCGTCGGGGTTTAATACAAAAGGCACAATGACGACTTAAGTACAAAAAGAGTAAATGTTCTCTTTGTTTGTGGTTTACTTTGAGCACATCTTGGGAGATCAGTATTAGATTCCGATGCACTACTGCAGCTTTACTGAATCCCTTGCACCTTCACATTGACGATCAAACACAGAAATTGCGTCGGGATTTAATACAAAAGGCACAATGCCGACTTAAATACAAGAAGAGTAAACTTTCTCATTGTTTGTGGTTTGCTCAGAGCGTTTCCTGGGAGACCAGTATTAGATTCCGATGCACTACTGCAGCTTTACTCTATCCCTTGGGCCATCACATTGACGATGAAACACAGAAATTGCGTCGGGATGTAATACAAATGGCACAATGCCGACTTAAGTACAAGAAGAGTAAATCTTCTCAATGTTTGTGGTTTACTTTGAGCGTTCCCTGGAAGGTCAGTATTAGATTCCGATGCACTACAGCAGCTCTACTCCATCCCTTGGACCTACAAATTGACGATGAAACACAGTAAAACCGTCGGGATTTAATACAAAACGCACAATGAAGACTTAAGTACAAGAAGAGTGAATCATATCATTTTTTGTGGTTCGCTTTGAGCGTTTCCTGTGAGATCAGTATTAGATTCCGATGCACTACTGCAGATTTACTCTATCCCTTGGACCTTCACAATGACGATGAAACACAGAAATTGCGTCGGAATTTAATACCAAATGCACAATGCCGACTTAAGTACAAGAAGAGTAAATCTTCTCTTTGCTAGTGGTTTGCTATGAGCGTTTCCTGGGAGATCAGTATTAGATTCAAAAGCAGTCCTGCAGCTTTACTCCAGCCCTGGGACGTTCGCATTGACGATGAAACCCAGAAATTGCGTCGGCATTTAATACAAAAGGCAAATTGCCGACTTATGTACAAGAAGAGTAAATCATCTCATTGTTTGTGGTTTGCTTTGATAGTATCCTGTGAGATCAGTATTAGATTCCGAAGCACTACTGCTGCTTTACTCAATCCATTGGACCTTCAGATTGACGATGAAACGCAGAATTTGCGTCGGGATTTAGTACAAATGGCAAAATGCCGACTTAAGTACAAGAAGAGTAAATCTTCTCATTGTTTGTGGTTTGCTTTGAGCGTTTCCTGGAAGGTCAGTATTAGATTCCGATGCACTACAGCAGATTTACTCTATCCCTTGGACCTACAAATTGACGATGAAACACAGTAAAACCGTCGGGAATTAATACAAAAGGCACAATGCCGACTTAAGTACAAGAAGAGTGAAACATATCATTGTTTGTGGTTTGCTTTGAGCGTTTCCTGGGAGATCAGTATTAGATTCCGATGCACTACTGCAGATTTACTCTATCCTTTGGACATTCACATTGACGATGTAACACAGAAATTGTGTCGGGATTTAATACAAAAGACACAATGCCGATTTAAGTACAAGAAGAGTAAATCTTCTCATTGTTTATGGTTTGCTTTGAGCGTTTCCTGGGAGATCAGTATTAGTTTCCGATGCACTACAGAGCTTTACTCTATCTCTTGGACCTTCTCATTAACGATGATTTACAGAAATTGCGTCTGGATTTAATACAAAAGGCACAATGCCGACTTAAGTGCAAGAAGAGTAAATCTTCCCATCGTTTGTGGTAGGCATTGAGCATTTCCTGGGAGATCTGTATTAGATTCCGACGCACTCCTGCAGCTTAACTCTATCCCTTGGACCTTCACATTGACGATGAAACACAGAATTTGCATCCGGATTTAATACAAAAGGCATAATGCCGACATAAGTACAAGAAGAGTAAATCTTCTCATTGTTTGTGGTTTGCTTTGAGCGTTTCCTGGGAGATCAGTATTAGATTCCGATGCACTACTGCAGCTTTACTGTATCCCTTGCACCTTCACATTGACGATGAAACACAGAAATTGAGTCGGGATTTAATAAGAAAGACACAATGCCAACACAAGTACAAGAAGAGTAAATCTTCTCATTGTTTGTGGTTTGCTTTGAGCGTTTCCTGGGAGATCAGTATTAGATTCCGAAGCACTACTGCAGCTTTACTGCATCCCTTGGACCTTCTCCATGACGATGAAACTCAAAAATTTCGTCGGGATTTAATACAAAAGGCACAATGCCGTCTTAAGTACAAGAAAAGTAAATTTTTTCATTGTTTGTGGTTAGCTTTGAGCGTTTCCTTGTGGATCAGTATTTGATTCCAATGCACTACTGCAGCTTTACTCTATCTCTTGGATCTTCACATTGACGATGAAAAGCAGAAACTGCGCCGGGATTTAATACAAAAGGCACAATGCCGACTTAAGTACAAGTAGAGTAAATCTTCTCATTGTTTGTGGTTTGTTTTGATCGTTTCCTGTGAAATCAGTATTAGATTCCGATGCACTACTGCAGCTTTACTCTATCCCTTTGACCATCACATTGTTGTTGAAACACAGAAATTGCGTCGGGATTTTGTACAAAAGGCACAAAGCTGACATAAGTACAAGAAGAGTAAATCTTCCCAATGTTTGTGGTTTGCTTTGAGCGTTTGCTGGGAGTTATGTATTGGATTCCAATGCACTAATGCAGCTTTACTCTATACCTTGGACCTACAAATTGACGATGAAACACCGTCAAACCATCGGGATTTAATACAAAAGGCACAATGCTGACTTAAGTACAAGAAGAGTGAATCATATCATTGTTTGTGGTTTGCTTTGAGCGTTTCTGGGAGATCAATATTAGATACCGATGCACTACTGCAGATTTACTCTATCCCTTGTACCTTCACATTAACGATAAAACACAGATATTGCATCGGGATTTAATACAAAATGCACAATGCCGACTTAAGTACAAGAAGAGTAAATCTTCTGATTGTTTGTGGTTTGCAATGAGCTTTTCCTGGGAGATCAGTATTAGATTCCGATGCACTACTGCAGCTTTACTCTTTCCCTTGGACCTTCACATTGACGATGAAACACAGAAATTGCGTCGGGGTTTAATACAAAAGGCACAATGCCGACTTATGGACAATCAGAGTAAATGTTCTCTTTGTTTGTGGTTTACTTTGAGCACTTCCTGGGAGATCAGTATTAGATTCCGATGCACTACTGCAGCTTTACTGTATCCCTTGCACCTTCACATTGACGATGAAACACAGAAATTGCGTCGGGATTTAATACGAAAGACACAATGCTGATTCAAGTACAAGAAGCGTAAATCTTCTCATTGTTGAGGTTTGCTATGAGCATTTCCTGGGAGATCAGTATTAGATCCCGATGCACTACTGCAGCTTTACTGTATCCCTTGCACCTTCACATTGACGACGAAACACAGAAATTGAGTCGGGATTTAATACGAAAGACACAATGCCGACACAAGTACAAGAAGAGTAAATCTTCTCATTGTTTGTGGTTTACTTTGAGCGTTTACTGGAAGGTCAGTATTAGATTCCGATGCACTACAGCAGCTCTACTCCATCCCTTGGACCTACAAATTGACGATGAAACACAGTAAAACCGTCGGGATGTAATACAAAAGACACAATGAAGACTTAAGTACAAGAAGAGTGAATCATATCATGTTTTGTGGTTTCCTTTGAGCGTTTCCTGTGAGATCAGTATTAGATTCCGATGCACTACTGCAGATTTACTCTATCCCTTGGACCTTCACATTGACGATGAAACACAGAAATTGCGTCGGAATTTAATACCAAATGCACAATGCCGACTTAAGTACAAGAAGAGTAAATCTTCTCTTTGTTAGTGGTTTGCTATGAGCGTTTCCTGGGAGATCAGTATTAGATTCAGTAGCAGTCCCGCAGCTTTACTCCAGCCCTGGGACATTCGCATTGACGATGAAACCCAGAAATTGCGTCGGGATTTAATACAAATGGCACAATGCCGATTTAAATACAAGAAGAGGAAATCTTAACATTGTTTCTGGATTGGTTTGAGCGCTTCCCGGGAGATCAGTATTAGATTCCGATGCACTACTGCAGCTTTACTCCATCCCTTGACCTTCACATTGACGATGAAACACAGAAATTGCGTCGGCATTTAATACAAAAGGCAAATTGCCGACTTATCTACAAGAAGAGTAAATCATCTCATTGTTTGTGGTTTGCTTTGATAGTATCCTGGGAGATCAGTATTAGATTCCGAAGCACTACTGCTGCTTTACTCAATCCCTTGGACCTTCAGATTGACGATGAAACACAGAATTTTCGTCGGGATTTACTACAAATGGCAAAATGCCGACTTAAGTACAAGAAGAGTAAATCTTCTCATTGTTTGTGGTTTCCTTTGAGCGTTTCCTGGAAGGTCAGTATTAGATTCCGATGCACTACAGCAGATTTACTCTATCCCTTGGACCTACAAATTGACGATGAAACGCAGTAAAACCGTCGGGAATTAATACAAAAGGCACAATGCCGACTTAAGTACAAGAAGAGTGAAACATATCATTGTTTGTGGTTTGCTTTGAGCGTTTCCTGGGAGATCAGTATTAGATTCCGATGCACTACTGCAGATTTACTCTATCCTTTGGACATTCACATTGACGATGTAACACAGAAATTGTGTCGGGATTTAATACAAAAGACACAATGCCGATTTAAGTACAAGAAGAGTAAATCTTCTCATCGTTTGTGGTAGGCATTGAGCATTTCCTGGGAGATCTGTATTAGATTCCGACGCACTCCTGCAGCTTAACTCTATCCCTTGGACCTTCACATTGACGATGAAACACAGAATTTGCATCCGGATTTAATACAAAAGGCATAATGCCGACATAAGTACAAGGAGAGTAAATCTTCTCATTGTTTGTGGTTTGCTTTGAGCGTTTCCTGGGAGATCAGTATTAGATTCCGATGCACTACTGCAGCTTTACTGAATCCCTTGCACCTTCACATTGACGATGAAACACAGAAATTGAGTCGGGATTTAATAAGAAAGACACAATGCCGACACAAGTACAAGAAGAGTAAATCTTCTCATTGTTTGTGGTTTGCTTTGAGCGTTTCCAGGGAGATCAGTATTAGATTCCGATGCACTACTGCAGCTTTACTGCATCCCTTGGACCTTCTCCATGACGATGAAACTCATAAATTTCGTCGGGATTTAATACAAAAGGCACAATGTCGACTTAAGTACATGAAGAGTAAATCTTCTCATTGTTTGTCTTTTGCTTTGAGTGTTTCCTGGGTGATAAGTATTAGATTCCGATGCACTACTGCAGCTTTGCTCTACACTTGGACCTTCACATTGACGATGAAACACAGAAATTGCGTCGGGATTTAATACAAAAGGCACAATGCCGTCTTAAGTACAAGATGAGTAAATCTTCTCATTGTTTGTCTTTTGCTTTGAGCGTTTCCTGGGAGATAAGGATTAGATTCCGATGCACTACTGCAGCTTTACTCTATCCCTTGGACCTTCACATTGACGATGAAACACATAATTTGCTTCCGAATTAAATACAAAAGGCACAATGCCCACCTAAGTACAAGAAGTGTAAATCTAACCATTGTTTGTGGTTAGCTTTGAGCGTTTCGTAGGGGATCAGTATTTGAGTCCGATGCACTACTGCAGATTTACTCTATCCCTTGAACCTTCACATTGACGATGAAACACAGAAATTACGTCGTGTTTTAATACAAAAGGCACAATGCCGCCTTAAGTACAAGAAAAGTAAATTTTTTCATTGTTTGTGGTTAGCTTTAAGCGTTTCCTTGTGGATCAGTATTTGATTCCAATGCACTACTGCAGCTTTACTCTATCCCTTGGATCTTCACATTGACGATGAAACACAGAAATTGCGTCGGGGTTTAATACGAAAGGCACAATGCCGACTTAAGAAAAATTAGAGTAAATGTTCTCTTTGTTTGTGGTTTACTTTGAGCACTTCCTGGGAGATCAGTATTAGATTCCGATGCACTACTGCATCTTTACTGTATCCCTTGCACCTTCACATTGACGATGAAACACAGAAATTGCGTCGGGATTTAATACGAAAGACACAATGCTGACTCAAGTACAAGGAGCGTAAATCTTCTCATTGTTGAGGTTTGCTATGAGCATTTCCTGGGAGAACAGTATTAGGTTCCGATGCACTACTGCAGCTTTACTCTATCCCTTGGACATTCACATTGATGACTAAACACAGATATTGCGTCGGGATTTAATAACAAAGACACAATGCCGACACAAGTACATGAAGAGTAAATCTTCTCATTGTTTGTGGTTTACTTTGAGCGTTTACTGGAAGGTCAGTATTAGATTCCGATGCACTACAGCAGCTCTACTCCATCCCTTGGACCTACAAATTGACGATGAAACGCAGTAAAACCGTCGGGATTTAATACAAAAGGCACAATGAAGACTTAAGTACAAGAAGAGTGAATCATATCATGTTTTGTGGTTTGCTTTGAGCGTATCCTGTGAGATCAGTATTTGATTCCGATGCACTACTGCAGATTTACTGTATCCGTTGGACCTTCACATTGACGATGAAACACAGAAATTGCGTCGGAATTTAATACAAAAGGCACAATGCCGACTTAAGTACAAGAAGAGTAAATCTTCTCATTGTTTGTGGTTTGTTTTGATCGTTTCCTGTGAAATCAGTATTAGATTCCGATGCACTACTGCAGCTTTACTCTATCCCTTTGACCTTCACATTGTCGTTGAAACACAGAAATTGCGTCGGGAGTTTATACAAAAGGCACAAAGCTGACTTAAGTACAAGAAGAGTAAATCTTCCAAATGTTTGTGGTTTGCTTTGAGCCTTTGCTGGGGGCTATGTATTGGATTCCAATGCACTAATGCAGCTTTACTCTATACCTTGGACCTACAAATTGACGATGAAACACCGGCAAACCGTCGGGATTTAATACAAAAGGCACAATGCCGACTTAAGTACAAGAAGAGTGAATCATATCATTGTTTGTGGTTTGCTTTGAGCGTTTCCTGGGAGATCAATATTAGATACCGATGCACTACTGCAGATTTACTCTATCCCTTGGACCTTCACATTAACGATAAAGCACAGATATTGCGTCGGGATTTAATACAAAATACCACAATGCCGACTTAAGTACAAGAAGAGTAAATCTTCTGATTGTTTGTGGTTTGCAATGAGCGTTTCCCGGGAGATCAGTATTAGATTCCGATGCACTACTGCAGCTTTACTCTTTCCCTTGGACCTTCACATTGACGATGAAACACAGAAATTGCGTCGGGGTTTAATACAAAAGGCACAATGCCGACTTAAGTACAATTAGAGTAAATGTTCTTTTTGTTTGTGGTTTACTTTGAGCACTTCCTGGGAGATCAGTATTAGATTCCGATGCACTACTGCAGATTTACTGTATCCCTTGCACCTTCACATTGACGATGAAACACAGAAATTGCGTCGGGATTTAATACGAAAGACACAATGCTGACTCAAGTACAAGAAGCGTAAATGTTCTCATTGTTGAGGTTTGCTATGAGCGTTTCCTTGGAGATCAGTATTAGATTCCGATGCACTACTGCAGCTTTACTGCATCCCTTGCACCTTCACATTGACGATGAAACACAGAAATTGAGACGGGATTTAATAAGAAAGACACAATGCCGACACAAGTACAAGAAGAGTAAATCATCTCATTGTTTGAGCTTTGCTTTGAGCGTTTCCTGGGAGATCAGTATTAGATTCCGATGCACTACTGTAGCTTCACTCTATCACTTGGACCTTCACATTGACGTTGAAACACGGAAATTGCGTCGGGATTTTATACAAAAAGCACAAAGTTGACTTAAGTACAAGAAGAGTAAATCTTCTCATTGTTTGTGGTTCGTTTTGATCGTTTCCTGGGAAATCAGTATTAGATTCCGATGCACTACTGCAGCTTTACTCTATCCCTTGGCCCTTCACATTGACGTTGAAACACTGAAATTGCGTCGGGATTTTATACAAAAGGCACAAAGCTGACTTAAGTACAAGAAGAGTAAATCTTCTCATTGTTTGTGGTTTGCTTTGAGCGTTTCCTGGGAGATCAGTATTAGTTTCCGATGCACTACTGAGCTTTACCCTATCCCTTGGACCTTCTCATTAACGATGATTTAAAGAAACTGAGTCTGGATTTAATACAAAATGCACAATGCCGACCTAAGTACAAGAAGAGTAAATCTTCTCATCGTTTGTGGTAGGCATTGAGCGTTTCCTGGGAGATCTGTATTACATTCCGACGCACTCCTGCAGCTTAACTCTATCCCTTGGACCTTCACATTGACGTTGAAACACTGAAATTGCGTCGGGATTTTATACAAAAGGCACAAAGCTGACTTAAGTACAAGAAGAGTAAATCTTCCCATTGTTTGAGGTTTGCTTTGAGCGTTTCCTGGGAGTTAAGTATTGGATTCAAATGCACTAATGCAGCTTTACTCTATCCCTTGGACCTTCACATTGACGTTGAAACACTGAAATTGCGTCGGGATTTAATACAAAATGCACAATGCCGACTTAAGTACAAGATTAGTAAATCTTCTCATTGTTTGTCTCTTGCTTTGAGTGTTTCCTGGGTGATAAGTATTAGATTCCGATGCACTACTGCAGCTTTACTCTACACTTGGACCTTCACAATGACGATGAAGCACAGAAATTGCGTCGGGGTTTAATACAAAAGGCACAATGCCGTCTTAAGTACAAGATGAGTAAATCTTCTCATTGTTTGTCTTTTGCTTTGAGCGTTTTCTGGGAGATAAGGATTAGATTCCGATGCACTACTGCAGCTTTACTCTATCCCTTGGACCTTCACATTGACGATGAAACACATAATTTGCTTCCGAATTAAATACAAAAGGCACAATGCCGACCTAAGTACAAGAAGTGTAAATCGTACCATTGTTTGTGATTAGCTTTGAGCGTTTCCTAGGGGATCAGTATTTGAGTCCGATGCACTACTGCAGATTTACTCTATCCCTTGAACCTTCACATTCACGATGAAACACAGAAATTACGTCGTGATTTAATACAAAAGACACAATGCCGACTTAAGTACAAGAAAAGTAAATGTTCTCATTGTTTGTGGTTAGCTTTGAGCTTTTCCTAGTGGATCAGTATTTGATTCCAATGCACTACTGCAGCTTTACTCTATCCCTTTGACCTTCACATTGTCGATGAAACACAGAAATTGCGTCGGGATTTTATACAAAAGGCACAAAGCTGACTTAAGTACAAGAAGAGTAAATCTTCCCAATGTTTGTGGTTTGCTTTGAGCGTTTGCTGGGAGTTATGTGTTGGATTCCAATGCACTAATGCATCTTTACTCTATACCTTGGACCTACAAATTGACGATGAAACACCGGCAAACCGTCGGGATTTAATACAAAAGGCACAATGCCGACTTAAGTACAAGAAGAGTGAATCATATCATTGTTTGTGGTTTGCTTTGAGCGTTTTCTGGGAGATCAATATTAGATACCGATGCACTACTGCAGATTTACTCTATCCCTTGGACCTTCACATTAACAATAAAGCACAGATATTGCGTCGGGATTTAATACAAAATACCACAATGCCGACTAAAGCAGAAGAAGAGTAAATCTTCAGATTGTTTGTGGTTTGCAATGAGCGTTTCCCGGGAGATCAGTATTAGATTCCGATTCACTACTGCAGCTTTACTCTTTCCCTTGGACCTTCACATTGACGATGAAACACAGAAATTGCGTCGGGGTTTAATACAAAAGGCACAATGCCGACTTAAGTACAATTAGAGTAAATGTTCTCTTTGTTTGTGGTTTACTTTGAGCACTTCCTGGGAGATCAGTATTAGATTCCGATGCACTACTGCAGCTTTACTGTATCCCTTGCACCTTCACATTGACGATGAAACACAGAAATTGCGTCGGGATTTAATACGAAAGACACAATGCTGACTCAAGTACAAGAAGCGTAAATCTTCTCATTGTTGAGGTTTGCTATGAGCGTTTCCTTGGAGATCAGTATTAGATTCCGATGCACTACTGCAGCTTTACTGCATCCCTTGCACCTTCACATTGACGACGAAACACAGAAATTGAGACGGGATTTAATAAGAAAGGCAGAATGCCGACACAAGTACAAGAAGAGTAAATCATCTCATTGTTTGAGCTTTGCTTTGAGCGTTTCCTGGGAGATCAGTATTAGATTCCGATGCACTACTGCAGCTTTACTCTATCCCTTGGACCTTCTCCATGACGATGAAACTCAGAAACTGCGTCGGGATTTAATACAAAAGGCACAAAGCTGACTTACGTACAAGAAGAGTAAATCTTCTCATTGTTTGTGGTTCGTTTTGATCGTTTCCTGGGAAATCAGTATTAGATTCCGATGCACTACTGCAGCTTTACTGTATCCCTTGGACCTTCACATTGACGTTGAAACACTGAAATTGCGTCGGGATTTTATACATAAGGCACAAAGCTGACTTAAGTACAAGAAGAGTAAATCGTCTCATTGTTTGTGGTTTGCTTTGAGCGTTTCCAAGGAGATCAGTATTAGATTCCGATGCACTACTGCAGCTTTACTCTATCCCTTGGACCTTCACATTGACGTTGAAACACTGAAATTGCGTCAGGATTTTATACAAAAGGCTCAAAGCTGACTTAAGTGCAAGAAGAGTAAATCTTCTCATTGTTTGTGGTTCGTTTTGATCGATTCCTGGGAAATCAGTATTAGATTCCGATGCACTACTGCAGATTTACTCTATCCCATGGACCTTCACATTGGCGTTGAAACACTGAAATTGCGTCGGGATTTTATACAAAAGGCACAAAGCCGACTTAAGTACAAGAAGAGTAAATCTTCTCATTATTTGTGGTTTGCTTTGAGCGTTTACTGGGAGATCAGTATTAGTTTCCGATCCACTACTGAGCTTTACTCTATCCCTTGGACCTTCTCATTAACGATGATTTAAAGAAATTGCGTCTGGATTTAATACAAAATACACAATGCCAACTTTAGTACAAGAAGAGTAAATCTTCTCATCGTTTGTGGTAGGCATTGAGCGTTTCCTGGGAGATCTGTATTAGATTCCGACGCACTCCTGCAGCTTAACTCTATCCCTTGGACCTTCACATTGACGATGAAACACAGAATTTGTATCCGGATTTAATACAAAAGGCACAATGCCGACATAAGTACAAGAAGAGTAAATCTTCTCATTGTTTGTGGTTTGCTTTGAGCGTTTCCTGGGAGATCAGTATTAGATTCCGAGCACTACTGCAGCTTTACTCTATCCCTTGGACCTTCACATTGACGTTGAACACTGAAATTACGTCGGGATTTTATACAAAAGGCACAAAGCTGACTTAAGTACAAGAAGAGTAAATCTTCCCATTGTTTGTGGTTTGCTTTGAGCGTTTCCTGGGAGTTAAGTATTGGATTCAAATGCACTAATGCAGCTTTACTCTATCCCTTGGACCTACAAATTGACGATGAAACAGCGTAAAACCGTAGGGATTTAATACAAAAGGCACAATGCCGATTTAAGTACAAGAAGAGTGAATCATATCATTGTTTGTGGATTGCTTTGAGCGTTTCCTGGGAGATCAGTATTAGATTCCGATGCACTACTGCAGATTTACTCTATCCCCTGGGTTTTTCACTTTAACGATGAAACACAGAAATTGCGTCGGGATTTAATACAAAAGGCACAATGCCGTCTTAAGTACAAGATGAGTAAATCTTCTCATTGTTTGTCTTTTGCTTTGAGCGTTTCCTGGGAGATAAGGATTAGATTCCGATGCACTACTGCAGCTTTACTCTATCCCTTGGACCTTCACATTGACGATGAAACACATAATTTGCTTCCGAATTAAATACAAATTGCACAATGCCCACCTAAGTACAAGAAGTGTAAATTTAACCATTGTTTGTGGTTAGCTTTGATCGTTTCCTAGGGGATCAGTATTTGAGTCCGATGCACTACTGCAGATTTACTCTATCCCTTGAACCTTCACATTGACGATGAAACACAGAAATTACGTCCTGATTTAATACAAAAGGCACAATGCCGACTTAAGTTCAAGAAAAGTAAATTTTCTCATTGTTTGTGGTTAGCTTTGAGCGTTTCCTAGTGGATCAGTATTTGATTCCAATGCACTACTGCAGCTTCACTCTATCCCTTATATCTTCATATTGACGATGAAACGCAGAAACTGCGTCGGGATGGAATACAAAAGGCACAATGCCGACTTATGTACAAGAAGAGTAAATCTTCTCATTGTTTGTGGTTTGTTTTGATCGTTTCCTGTGAAATCAGTATTAGATTCCGATGCACTACTGCAGCTTTACTCTATCCCTTTGACTTTCACATTGTCGTTGAAACACAGAAATTACGTCGGGATTTTATACAAAAGGCACAAAGTTGACTTAAGTACAAGAAGAGTAAATCTTCCCAATGTTTGTGGTTTGCTTTGAGCGTTTGCTGGGAGTTATGTATTGGATTCCAATGCACTAATGCAGCTTTACTCTATACCTTGGACCTACAAATTGACGATGAAACACCGTCAAACCGTCGGGATTTAATACCAAAGGCACAATGCCGACTGAAGTACAAGAAGAGTGATTCATATCATTGTTTGTTGTTTGCTTTGAGCGTTTCCTGGGAGATCAATATTAGATACCGATGCACTAATGCAGATTCACTCTATCCATTGGACCTTCACATTAACGATAAAACACAGAAATTGCGTCGGGATTTAATACGAAAGACACAATGCTGACTCAAGTACAAGAAGCGTAAATCTTCTCATTGTTGAGGTTTGCTATGAGCGTTTCCTTGGAGATCAGTATTAGATTCTGATGTACTACTGCAGCTTTACTGCATCCCTTGCACCTTCACATTGACGATTAAACACAGAAATTGAGTCGGGATTTAATAAGAAAGACACAATGCCGACACAAGTACAAGAAGAGTAAATCATCTCATTGTTTGAGCTTTGCTTTGAGCGTTTCCTGGGAGATCAGTATTAGATTCCGATGCACTACTGCAGCTTTACTCTATCCCTTGGACCTTCACATTGACGTTGAAACACTGAAATTGCGTCGGGATTTTATACATAAGGCACAAAGCTGACTTAAGTACAAGAAGAGTAAATGATCTCATTGTTTGTGGTTTGCTTTGAGCGTTTCCAATGAGATTAGTATTAGATTCCGATGCACTACTGCAGCTTTACTCTATCCCT
Source organism: Schistocerca piceifrons (assembly GCF_021461385.2). Classification (NCBI taxonomy): domain Eukaryota; kingdom Metazoa; phylum Arthropoda; class Insecta; order Orthoptera; family Acrididae; genus Schistocerca; species Schistocerca piceifrons. Next base: position 9,672,853 of record NC_060140.1, read on the forward strand.
TGGACCTTCACATTGACGTTGAAACACTGAAATTGCGTCAGGATTTTATACAAAAGGCACAAAGCTGACTTAAGTACAAGAAGAGTAAATCTTCTCATTCTTTGTGGTTCGTTTTGATCGTTTCCTGGGAAATCAGTATTAGATTCCGATGCACTACTGCAGCTTTACTCTATCCCTTGGATCTTCACATTGACGTTGAAACACTGAAATTGCGTCGGGATTTTATACAAAAGGCACAAAGCTGACTTAAGTACAAGAAGAGTAAATCTTCTCATTATTTGTGGTTAGCTTTGAGCGTTTCCTGGGAGATCAGTATTAGTTTCCGATGCACTACTGAGCTTTACTCTATCCCTTGGACCTTCTCATTAACGATGATTTAAAGAAATTGCGTCTGGATTTAATACAAAATGCACAATGCCGACTTAAGTACAAGAAGAGTAAATCTTCTCATCGTTTGTGGTAGGCATTGAGCGTTTCCTGGGAGATCTGTATTAGATTCCGACGCACTCCTGCAGCTTAACTCTATCCCTTGGACCTTCACATTGACGATGAAACACAGAATTTGTATCCGGATTTAATACAAAAGGCACAAAGCTGACTTAAGTACAAGAAGAGTAAATCTTCCCATTGTTTGTGTTTGCCTTGAGCGTTTCCTGGGAGTTAAGTATTGGATTCAAATGCACTAATGCAGCTTCACTCTATCCCTTGGACCTACAAATTGACGATGAAACAGCGAAAACCCGTCGGGATTTAATACAAAAGGCACAATGCCGATTTAAGTACAAGAAGAGTGAATCATATCATTGTTTGTGGATTGCTTTGAGCGTTTCCTGAGAGATCAGTATTAGATTCCGATGCACTACTGCAGATTTACTCTATCCCTTGGACTTTCACTTTAACGATGAAACACAGAAATTGCGTCGGGATTTAATACAAAATGCACAATGCCGACTTAAGTACAAGATGAGTAAATCTTCTCATTGTTTGTCTTTTGCTTTGAGTGTTTCCTGGGTGATAAGTATTAGATTCCGACGCACTACTGTAGCTTTACTCTACACTTGGACCTTCACATTGACGATGAAACACAGAAATTGCGTCGGGATTTAATACAAAAGGCACAATGCCGTCTTAATTACAAGATGAGTAAATCTTCTCATTGTTTGTCTTTTGCTTTGAGCGTTTCCTGGGAGATAAGGATTAGATTCCGATGCACTACTGCAGCTTTACTCTATCCCTTTGACCTTCACATTGTCGTTGAAACACAGAAATTGCGTCGGGATTTTATACAAAAGGCACAAAGTTGACTTAAGTACAAGAAGAGTAAATCTTCCCAATGTTTGTGGTTTGCTTTGAGCGTTTGCTGGGAGTTATGTATTGGATTCCAATGCACTAATGCAGCTTTACTCTATACCTTGGACCTACAAATTGACGATGAAACACCGTCAAACCGTCGGGATTTAATACAAAAGGCACAATGCCGACTGAAGTACAAGAAGAGTGATTCATATCATTGTTTGTGGTTTGCTTTGAGCGTTTCCTGGGAGATCAATATTAGATACCGATGCGCTAAGGCAGATTTACTCTATCCATTGGACCTTCACATTAACGATATAACACAGATATTGCGTCGGGATTTAATACAAAATGCACAATGCCGACATAAGTACAAGAAGAGTAAATCTTCTGATTCTTTGTGGTTTGCAATTAGCGTTTCCCGGGAGATCAGTATTTGATTCCGATGCACTACTGCAGCTTTACTCTTTCCCTTGGACCTTCACATTGACGATGAAACACAGAAATTGCGTCGCGGTTTAATACAAAAGGCACAATGCCGACTTAAGTACAATTAGAGTAATTGTTCTCTTTGTTTGTGGTTTACTTTGAGCACTTCCTGGGAGATCAGTATTAGATTCCGATGCACTACTGCAGCTTTACTGTATCCCTTGCACCTTCACATTGACGATGAAACACAGAAATTGCGTCGGGATTTAATACGAAAGACACAATGCTGACCCAAGTACAAGAAGCGTAAATCTTCTCATTGTTGAGGTTTGCTATGAGCGTTTCCTGGGAGATCAGTATTAGATTCCGATGCACTACTGCAGCTTTACTGTATCCCTTGCACCTTCACATTGACGATGAAACACAGAAATTGAGTCGGGATTTAATAAGAAAGACACAAGTACAAGAAGTGTAAATCATCTCATTGATTGAGCTTTGCTTTGAGCGTTTCCTGTGAGATCAGTACTAGATTCCGATGCACTACTGCAGCTTTACTCTATCCCTTGGACCATCACATTGACGATGAAACACAGAAATTGCGTCGGGATGTAATACAAATGGCACAATGCCGACTTAAGTACAAGAAGAGTAAATCTTCTCATTGTTTGTGGTTTACTTTGAGCGTTTACTGGAAGGTCAGTATTAGATTCCGATGCACTACAGCAGCTCTACTCCATCCCTTGGACCTACAAATTGACGATGAAACACAGCAAAACCGTCGGGATTTAATACAAAATTCACAATGAAGACTTAAGTACAAGAAGAGTGAGTCATATCATTTTTTGTGGTTTGCTTTGAGCGTTTCCTGTGAGATCAGTATTAGATTCCGATGCACTACTGCAGATTTACTCTATCCCTTGGACCTTCACATTGACGATGAAACAGAAATTGCGTCGGAATTTAATACCAAATGCACAATGCCGACTTAAGTACAAGAAGAGTAAATCTACTCATTGTTTGTAGTTTGCTATGAGCGTGTCCTGGGAGATCAGTATTAGATTCAGAAGGAGTCCTGCAGCTTTACTCCAGTCCTTGGACGTTCGCATTGACGATGAAACCCAGAAATTGCGTCGGGATTTAATACAAATGGCACAATTCCGATTTAAATACAAGAAGAGTAAATCTTAACATTGTTTCTGGATTGGTTTGAGCGCTTCCTGGGAGTTCAGTATTAGATTATGAAGCACTACTGCAGCTTTACTCAAACCCTTGGACCTTCCGATTGACAACGAAACACAGAATTTGCGTCGGGATTTAGTACAAATGGCAAAATGCCGACTTAAGAACAAGATGAGTAAATGTTCTCATTGTTTGTGGTATACTTAGAGCGTTTCCTGGAAGGTCAGTATTAGATTCCGATGCACTACAGCAGCTCTACTCCATCCCTTGGACCTACAAATTGACGATGAAACACAAAAAAACCGTCGGGATTTAATACAAAAGGCACAATGCCGGCTTAAGTACAAGAAGAGTAAAACTTCTCATTGTTTGTGGTTTGGTTTGAGCGTTTCCTGGGAGATACGTATTAGATTCCAATGCACTACTGCAGCTTTACTCTATACCTTGGACCTTCACATTGACGATGATACACAGAAATTGCGTTGGGATTTAATATAAAAAGCACAATGCCGACTTAAGTACAAGAAGAATAAATCTTGTGATTGTTTGTGGTTTGCTTTGAGCTTTTCCTGGATGGTCAGTATTAGTTTCCGATGCACTACAGCAGATTTACTCTATCCCTTGGACCTACAAATTGAGGATGAAACACAGTAAAACCGTCGGGAATTAATACAAAAGGCAAAATGCCGACTTAAGTACAAGAAGAGTGAATCATATCATTGTTTGAGGTTTGCTTTGAGCGTTTCCTGGGAGATCAGTATTAGATTCCGATGCACTACTGCAGATTTACTCTATCCTTTGGACATTAACATTGACGATGAAACACAGAAATTGTGTCGGGGTTTAATACAAAAGACACAATGCCGATTTAAGTACAAGAAGAGTAAATCTTCTCATTGTTTGTGGTTTGCTTTGAGCGTTTCCTGGGAGATCAGTATTAGTTTCCGATGCACTACTGAGCTTTACTCTATCCCTTGGACCTTCCCATTAACGATGATTTAGAGAAATTGCGTCTGGATTTAATACAAAATGCACAATGCCGACATAAGTACAAGAGGAGTAAATCTTCTCAGTGTTTGTGGTTTGCTTTGAGCGTTTCCTGGGAGATCAGTATTAGATTCCGATGCACTACTGCAGCTTTACTGTATCCCCTGCAACTTAACATTGACGATGAAACACAGAAATTGAGTAGGGATTTAATAAGAAAGACACAATGCCGACACAAGTACAAGAAGAGTAATTCATCTCATTGTTTGAGCTTTGCCTTGAGCGTTTCCTGGGAGATCAGTATTAGATTCCGATGCACTAGTGCAGCTTTACTCTATCCCTTGGACCTCCTCCATGACGATGAAACTCAGAAACTGCGTCGGGATTTAATACAAAAGGCACAATGCCGACTTAAGGTCAAGAAGAGTAAATCTTCTCATTGTTTGTGGTTCGTTTTGATCGTTTCCTGGGAAATCAGTATTAGATTCCGATGCACTACTGCAGCTTTCCTCTATCCCTTGGACCTTCACATTGACGTTGAAACACTGAAATAGCGTCGGGATTTTATACAAAAGGCACAAAGCTGACTTAAGTACAAGAAGAGTAAATCTTCCCATTGTTTGTGGTTTGCCTTGAGCGTTTCCTGGGTGTTAAGGTATGGATTCCAATGCACTAATGCAGCTTTACTCTATCCCTTGGACCTACAAATTGACGATGAAACAGCGAAAAACGGTCGGGATTTAATACAAAAGGCACAATGCCGATTTAAGTACAAGAAGAGTGAATCATATCATTGTTTGTGGATTGCTTTGAGCGTTTTCTGGGAGATCAATATTAGATACCGATGCACTACTGCAGATTTACTCTATCCCTTGGACCTTCACATTAACAATAAAGCACAGATATTGCGTCGGGATTTAATACAAAATACCACAATGCCGACTTAAGCAGAAGAAGAGTAAATCTTCAGATTGTTTGTGGTTTGCAATGAGCGTTTCCCGGGAGATCAGTATTAGATTCCGATTCACTACTGCAGCTTTACTCTTTCCCTTGGACCTTCACATTGACGATGAAACACAGAAATTGCGTCTGGGTTTAATACAAAAGGCACAATGCCGACTTAAGTACAATTAGAGTAAATGTTCTCTTTGTTTGTGGTTTACTTTGAGCACTTCCTGGGAGATCAGTATTAGATTCCGATGCACTACTGCAGCTTTACTGTATCCCTTGCACCTTCACATTGACGATGAAACACAGAAATTGCGTCGGGATTTAATACGAAAGACACAATGCTGACTCAAGTACAAGAAGCGTAAATCTTCTCATTGTTGAGGTTTGCTATGAGCGTTTCCTTGGAGATCAGTATTAGATTCCGATGCACTACTGCAGCTTTACTGCATCCCTTGCACCTTCACATTGACGATGAAACACAGAAATTGAGACGGGATTTAATAAGAAAGGCAGAATGCCGACACAAGTACAAGAAGAGTAAATCATCTCATTGTTTGAGCTTTGCTTTGAGCGTTTCCTGGGAGATCAGTATTAGATTCCGATGCACTACTGCAGCTTTACTCTATCCCTTGGACCTTCTCCATGACGATGAAACTCAGAAACTGCGTCGGGATTTAATACAAAAGGCACAAAGCTGACTTACGTACAAGAAGAGTAAATCTTCTCATTGTTTGTGGTTCGTTTTGATCGTTTCCTGGGAAATCAGTATTAGATTCCGATGCACTACTGCAGCTTTACTGTATCCCTTGGACCTTCACATTGACGTTGAGACACTGAAATTGCGTCGGGATTTTATACATAAGGCACAAAGCTGACTTAAGTACAAGAAGAGTAAATCGTCTCATTGTTTGTGGTTTGCTTTGAGCGTTTCCAAGGAGATCAGTATTAGATTCCGATGCACTACTGCAGCTTTACTCTATCCCTTGGACCTTCACATTGACGTTGAAACACTGAAATTGCGTCAGGATTTTATACAAAAGGCTCAAAGCTGACTTAAGTGCAAGAAGAGTAAATCTTCTCATTGTTTGTGGTTCGTTTTGATCGATTCCTGGGAAATCAGTATTAGATTCCGATGCACTACTGCAGATTTACTCTATCCCATGGACCTTCACATTGGCGTTGAAACACTGAAATTGCGTCGGGATTTTATACAAAAGGCACAAAGCCGACTTAAGTACAAGAAGAGTAAATCTTCTATTATTTGTGGTTTGCTTTGAGCGTTTACTGGGAGATCAGTATTAGTTTCCGATCCACTACTGAGCTTTACTCTATCCCTTGGACCTTCTCATTAACGATGATTTAAAGAAATTGCGTCTGGATTTAATACAAAATACACAATGCCAACTTTAGTACAAGAAGAGTAAATCTTCTCATCGTTTGTGGTAGGCATTGAGCGTTTCCTGGGAGATCTGTATTAGATTCCGACGCACTCCTGCAGCTTAACTCTATCCCTTGGACCTTCACATTGACGATGAAACACAGAATTTGTATCCGGATTTAATACAAAAGGCACAATGCCGACATAAGTACAAGAAGAGTAAATCTTCTCATTGTTTGTGGTTTGCTTTGAGCGTTTCCTGGGAGATCAGTATTAGATTCCGAGCACTACTGCAGCTTTACTCTATCCCTTGGACCTTCACATTGACGTTGAACACTGAAATTACGTCGGGATTTTATACAAAAGGCACAAAGCTGACTTAAGTACAAGAAGAGTAAATCTTCCCATTGTTTGTGGTTTGCTTTGAGCGTTTCCTGGGAGTTAAGTATTGGATTCAAATGCACTAATGCAGCTTTACTCTATCCCTTGGACCTACAAATTGACGATGAAACAGCGTAAAACCGTAGGGATTTAATACAAAAGGCACAATGCCGATTTAAGTACAAGAAGAGTGAATCATATCATTGTTTGTGGATTGCTTTGAGCGTTTCCTGGGAGATCAGTATTAGATTCCGATGCACTACTGCAGATTTACTCTATCCCCTGGGTTTTTCACTTTAACGATGAAACACAGAAATTGCGTCGGGATTTAATACAAAAGGCACAATGCCGTCTTAAGTACAAGATGAGTAAATCTTATCATTGTTTGTCTTTTGCTTTGAGCGTTTCCTGGGAGATAAGGATTAGATTCCGATGCACTACTGCAGCTTTACTCTATCCCTTGGACCTTCACATTGACGATGAAACACATAATTTGCTTCCGAATTAAATACAAATTGCACAATGCCCACCTAAGTACAAGAAGTGTAAATTTACCATTGTTTGTGGTTAGCTTTGAGCGTTTCCTAGGGGATCAGTATTTGAGTCCGATGCACTACTGCAGATTTACTCTATCCCTTGAACCTTCACATTGACGATGAAACACAGAAATTACGTCCTGATTTAATACAAAAGGCACAATGCCGACTTAAGTTCAAGAAAAGTAAATTTTCTCATTGTTTGTGGTTAGCTTTGAGCGTTTCCTAGTGGATCAGTATTTGATTCCAATGCACTACTGCAGCTTCACTCTATCCCTTATATCTTCATATTGACGATGAAACGCAGAAACTGCGTCGGGATTGAATACAAAAGGCACAATGCCGACTTAAGTACAAGAAGAGTAAATCTTCTCATTGTTTGTGGTTTGTTTTGATCGTTTCCTGTGAAATCAGTATTAGATTCCGATGCACTACTGCAGCTTTACTCTATCCCTTTGACTTTCACATTGTCGTTGAAACACAGAAATTACGTCGGGATTTTATACGAAAGGCACAAAGTTGACTTAAGTACAAGAAGAGTAAATCTTCCCAATGTTTGTGGTTTGCTTTGAGCGTTTGCTGGGAGTTATGTATTGGATTCCAATGCACTAATGCAGCTTTACTCTATACCTTGGACCTACAAATTGACGATGAAACACCGTCAAACCGTCGGGATTTAATACAAAAGGCACAATGCCGTCTTAAGTACAAGATGAGTAAATCTTATCATTGATTGTCTTTTGCTTTGAGCGTTTCCTTGGAGATCAGTATTAGATTCTGTTGCACTACTGCAGCTTTACTGCATCCCTTGCACCTTCACATTGACGATGAAACACAGAAATTGAGTCGGGATTTAATAAGAAAGACACAATGCCGACACAAGTACAAGAAGAGTAAATCATCTCATTGTTTGAGCTTTGCTTTGAGCGTTTCCTGGGAGATCAGTATTAGATTCCGATGCACTACTGCAGCTTTACTCTATCCCTTGGACCTTCACATTGACGTTGAAACACTGAAATTGCGTCGGGATTTTATACATAAGGCACAAAGCTGACTTAAGTACAAGAAGAGTAAATCATCTCATTGTTTGTGGTTTGCTTTGAGCGTTTCCAATGAGATTAGTATTAGATTCCGATGCACTACTGCAGCTTTACTCTATCCCTTGGACCTTCACATTGACGTTGAAACACTGAAATTGCGTCAGGATTTTATACAAAAGGCACAAAGCTGACTTAAGTACAAGAAGAGTAAATCTTCTCATTCTTTGTGGTTCGTTTTGATCGTTTCCTGGGAAATCAGTATTAGATTCCGATGCACTACTGCAGCTTTACTCTATCCCTTGCATCTTCACATTGACGTTGAAACACTGAAATTGCGTCGGGATTTTATACAAAAGGCACAAAGCTGACTTAAGTACAAGAAGAGTAAATCTTCTCATTATTTGTGGTTAGCTTTGAGCGTTTCCTGGGAGATCAGTATTACTTTCCGATGCACTACTGAGCTTTACTCTATCCCTTGGACCTTCTCATTAACGATGATTTAAAGAAATTGCGTCTGGATTTAATACAAAATGCACAATGCCGACTTAAGTACAAGAAGAGTAAATCTTCTCATCGTTTGTGGTAGGCATTGAGCGTTTCCTGGGAGATCTGTATTAGATTCCGACGCACTCCTGCAGCTTAACTCTATCCCTTGGACCTTCACATTGACGATGAAACACAGAATTTGTATCCGGATTTAATACAAAAGGCACAAAGCTGACTTAAGTACAAGAAGAGTAAATCTTCCCATTGTTTATGGTTTGCCTTGAGCGTTTCCTGGGAGTTAAGTATTGGATTCAAATGCACTAATGCAGCTTCACTCTATCCCTTGGACCTACAAATTGACGATGAAACAGCGAAAACCCGTCGGGATTTAATACAAAAGGCACAATGCCGTCTTAATTACAAGATGAGTAAATCTTCTCATTGTTTGTCTTTTGCTTTGAGCGTTTCCTGGGAGATAAGGATTAGATTCCGATGCACTACTGCAGCTTTACTCTATCCCTTTGACCTTCACATTGTCGTTGAAACACAGAAATTGCGTCGGGATTTTATACAAAAGGCACAAAGTTGACTTAAGTACAAGAAGAGTAAATCTTCCCAATGTTTGTGGTTTGCTTTGAGCGTTTGCTGGGAGTTATGTATTGGATTCCAATGCACTAATGCAGCTTTACTCTATACCTTGGACCTACAAATTGACGATGAAACACCGTCAAACCGTCGGGATTTAATACAAAAGGCACAATGCCGACTGAAGTACAAGAAGAGTGATTCATATCATTGTTTGTGGTTTGCTTTGAGCGTTTCCTGGGAGATCAATATTAGATACCGATGCGCTAAGGCAGATTTACTCTATCCATTGGACCTTCACATTAACGATATAACACAGATATTGCGTCGGGATTTAATACAAAATGCACAATGCCGACATAAGTACAAGAAGAGTAAATCTTCTGATTCTTTGTGGTTTGCAATTAGCGTTTCCCGGGAGATCAGTATTTGATTCCGATGCACTACTGCAGCTTTACTCTTTCCCTTGGACCTTCACATTGACGATGAAACACAGAAATTGCGTCGCGGTTTAATACAAAAGGCACAATGCCGACTTAAGTACAATTAGAGTAATTGTTCTCTTTGTTTGTGGTTTACTTTGAGCACTTCCTGGGAGATCAGTATTAGATTCCGATGCACTACTGCATCTTTACTGTATCCCTTGCACCTTCACATTGACGATGAAACACAGAAATTGCGTCGGGATTTAATACGAAAGACACAATGCTGACTCAAGTACAAGAAGCGTAAATCTTCTCATTGTTGAGGTTTGCTATGAGCGTTTCCTGGGAGATCAGTATTAGATTCCGATGCACTACTGCAGCTTTACTGTATCCCTTGCACCTTCACATTGACGATGAAACACAGAAATTGAGTCGGGATTTAATAAGAAAGACACAATGCTGACACAAGTACAAGAAGTGTAAATCATCTCATTGATTGAGCTTTGCTTTGAGCGTTTCCTGGGAGATCAGTACTAGATTCCGATGCACTACTGCAGCTTTACTCTATCCCTTGGACCATCACATTGACGATGAAACACAGAAATTGCGTCGGGATGTAATACAAATGGCACAATGCCGACTTAAGTACAAGAAGAGTAAATCTTCTCATTGTTTGTGGTTTACTTTGAGCGTTTACTGGAAGGTCAGTATTAGATTCCGATGCACTACAGCAGCTCTACTCCATCCCTTGGACCTACAAATTGACGATGAAACACAGCAAAACCGTCGGGATTTAATACAAAATTCACAATGAAGACTTAAGTACAAGAAGAGTGAGTCATATCATTTTTTGTGGTTTGCTTTGAGCGTTTCCTGTGAGATCAGTATTAGATTCCGATGCACTACTGCAGATTTACTCTATCCCTTGGACCTTCACATTGACGATGAAACAGAAATTGCGTCGGAATTTAATACCAAATGCACAATGCCGACTTAAGTACAAGAAGAGTAAATCTACTCATTGTTTGTGGTTTGCTATGAGCGTGTCCTGGGAGATCAGTATTAGATTCAGAAGGAGTCCTGCAGCTTTACTCCAGTCCTTGGACGTTCGCATTGACGATGAAACCCAGAAATTGCGTCGGGATTTAATACAAATGGCACAATTCCGATTTAAATACAAGAAGAGTAAATCTTAACATTGTTTCTGGATTGGTTTGAGCGCTTCCTGGGAGTTCAGTATTAGATTATGAAGCACTACTGCAGCTTTACTCAAACCCTCGGACCTTCCCATTGACAACGAAACACAGAATTTGCGTCGGGATTTAGTACAAATGGCAAAATGCCGACTTAAGAACAAGATGAGTAAATGTTCTCATTGTTTGTGGTATACTTAGAGCGTTTCCTGGAAGGTCAGTATTAGATTCCGATGCACTACAGCAGCTCTACTCCATCCCTTGGACCTACAAATTGACGATGAAACACAAAAAAACCGTCGGGATTTAATACAAAAGGCACAATGCCGGCTTAAGTACAAGAAGAGTAAAACTTCTCATTGTTTGTGGTTTGGTTTGAGCGTTTCCTGGGAGATACGTATTAGATTCCAATGCACTACTGCAGCTTTACTCTATACCTTGGACCTTCACATTGACGATGATACACAGAAATTGCGTTGGGATTTAATATAAAAAGCACAATGCCGACTTAAGTACAAGAAGAATAAATCTTCTGATTGTTTGTGGTTTGCTTTGAGCTTTTCCTGGATGGTCAGTATTAGATTCCGATGCACTACAGCAGATTTACTCTATCCCTTGGACCTACAAATTGAGGATGAAACACAGTAAAACCGTCGGGAATTAATACAAAAGGCAAAATGCCGACTTAAGTACAAGAAGAGTGAATCATATCATTGTTTGAGGTTTGCTTTGAGCATTTCCTGGGAGATCAGTATTAGATTCCGATGCACTACTGCAGATTTACTCTATCCTGTGGACATTAACATTGACGATGAAACACAGAAATTGTGTCGGGGTTTAATACAAAAGACACAATGCCGATTTAAGTACAAGAAGAGTAAATCTTCTCATTGTTTGTGGTTTGCTTTGAGCGTTTCCTGGGAGATCAGTATTAGTTTCCGATGCACTACTGAGCTTTACTCTATCCCTTGGACCTTCCCATTAACGATGATTTAGAGAAATTGCGTCTGGATTTAATACAAAATGCACAATGCCGACATAAGTACAAGAGGAGTAAATCTTCTCAGTGTTTGTGGTTTGCTTTGAGCGTTTTCTGGGAGATCAGTATTAGATTCCGATGCACTACTGCAGCTTTACTGTATCCCCTGCAACTTAACATTGACGATGAAACACAGAAATTGAGTAGGGATTTAATAAGAAAGACACAATGCCGACACTAGTACAAGAAGAGTAATTCATCTCATTGTTTGAGCTTTGCTTTGAGCGTTTCCTGGGAGATCAGTATTAGATTCCGATGCACTAGTGCAGCTTTACTCTATCCCTTGGACCTCCTCCATGACGATGAAACTCAGAAACTGCGTCGGGATTTAATACAAAAGGCACAATGCCGACTTAAGGTCAAGAAGAGTAAATCTTCTCATTGTTTGTGGTTCGTTTTGATCGTTTCCTGGGAAATCTGTATTAGATTCCGATGCACTACTGCAGCTTTCCTCTATCCCTTGGACCTTCACATTGACGTTGAAACACTGAAATAGCGTCGGGATTTTATACAAAAGGCACAAAGCTGACTTAAGTACAAGAAGAGTAAATCTTCCCATTGTTTGTGGTTTGCCTTGAGCGTTTCCTGGGTGTTAAGGTTTGGATTCCAATGCACTAATGCAGCTTTACTCTATCCCTTGGACCTACAAATTGACGATGAAACAGCGAAAAACGGTCGGGATTTAATACAAAAGGCACAATGCCGATTTAAGTACAAGAAGAGTGAATCATATCATTGTTTGTGGATTGCTTTGAGCGTTTCCTGGGAGATCAGTCTTAGATTCCGATGCACTACTGCAGATTTACTCTATCCCTTGGACTTTCACTTTAACGATGAAACACAGAAATTGCGTCGGGATTTAATACAAAATGCACAATGCCGACATAAGTACAAGATGAGTAAATCTTCTCATTGTTTGTCTTTTGCTTTGAGTGTTTCCTGGGTGATAAGTATTAGATTCCGACGCACTACTGTAGCTTTACTCTACACTTGGACCTTCACATTGACGATGAAACACAGAAATTGCGTCGGGATTTATTACAAAAGGCACAATGCCGTCTTAATTACAAGATGAGTAAATCTTCTCATTGTTCGTCTTTTGCTTTGAGCGTTTCCTGGGAGATAAGGATTAGATTCCGATGCACTACTGCAGCTTTACTCTATCCCTTGGACCTTCACATTGACGATGAAACACAGAAATTACGTCCTGATTTAATACAAAAGGCACAATGCCGACTTAAGTACAAGAAGAGTAAATCTTCTCATTGTTTGTGGTTTGTTTTGATCGTTTCCTGTGAAATCAGTATTAGATTCCGATGCACTACTGCAGCTTTACTCTATCCCTTTGACCTTCACATTGTCGTTGAAACACAGAAATTGCGTCGGGATTTTATACAAAAGGCACAAAGTTGACTTAAGTACAAGAAGAGTAAATCTTCCCAATGTTTGTGGTTTGCTTTGAGCGTTTGCTGGGAGTTATGTATTGGATTCCAATGCACTAATGCAGCTTTACTCTATACCTTGGACCTACAAATTGACGATGAAACACCGTCAAACCGTCGGGATTTAATACAAAAGGCACAATGCCGACTGAAGTACAAGAAGAGTGATTCATATCATTGTTTGTGGTTTGCTTTGAGCGTTTCCTGGGAGATCAGTATTAGATACCGATGCGCTAATGCAGATTTACTCTATCCATTGGACCTTCACATTAACGATAAAACACAGATATTGCGTCGGGATTTAATACAAAATGCACAATGCCGACATAAGTACAAGAAGAGTAAATCTTCTGATTCTTTGTGGTTTGCAATGAGCGTTTCCCGGGAGATCAGTATTTGATTCCGATGCACTACTGCAGCTTTACTCTTTCCCTTGGACCTTCACATTGACGATGAAACACAGAAATTGCGTCGGGGTTTAATACAAAAGGCACAATGCCGACTTAAGTACAATTAGAGTAAATGTTCTTTTTGTTTGTGGTTTACTTTGAGCACTTCCTGGGAGATCAGTATTAGATTCCGATGCACTACTGCAGCTTTACTGTATCCCTTGCACCTTCACATTGACGATGAAACACAGAAATTGCGTCGGGATTTAATACGAAAGACACAATGCTGACTCAAGTACAAGAAGCGTAAATCTTCTCATTGTTGAGGTTTGCTATGAGCGTTTCCTGGGAGTTCAGTATTAGATTCCGATGCACTACTGCAGCTTTACTGTATCCCTTGCACCTTCACATTGACGATGAAACACAGAAATTGAGTCGGGATTTAATAAGAAAGACACAATGCTGACACAAGTACAAGAAGTGTAAATCATCTCATTGATTGAGCTTTGCTTTGAGCGTTTCCTGGGAGATCAGTACTAGATTCCGATGCACTACTGCAGCTTTACTCTATCCCTTGGACCATCACATTGACGATGAAACACAGAAATTGCGTCGGGATGTAATACAAATGGCACAATGCCGACTTAAGTACAAGAAGAGTAAATCTTCTCATTGTTTGTGGTTTACTTTGAGCGTTTACTGGAAGGTCAATATTAGATTCCGATGCACTACAGCAGCTCTACTCCGTCCCTTGGACCTACAAATTGACGATGAAACACAGCAAAACCGTCGGGATTTAATACAAAATTCACAATGAAGACTTAAGTACAAGAAGAGTGAGTCATATCATTTTTTGTGGTTTGCTTTGAGCGTTTCCTGTGAGATCAGTATTAGATTCCGATGCACTACTGCAGATTTACTCTATCCCATGGACCTCCACATTGACGATGAAACAGAAATTGCGTCGGAATTTAATACCAAATGCACAATGCCGACTTAAGTACAAGAAGAGTAAATCTTCTCATTGTTTGTGGTTTGCTATGAGCGTGTCCTGGGAGATCAGTATTAGATTCAGAAGGAGTCCTGCAGCTTTACTCCAGTCCTTGGACGTTCGCATTGACGATGAAACCCAGAAATTGCGACGGGATTTAATACAAATGGTAAAATTCCGATTTAAATACAAGAAGAGTATATCTTAACATTGTTTCTGGATTGGTTTGAGCGCTTCCTGGGAGTTCAGTATTAGATTCCGAAGCACTACTGCAGCTTCACTCAAACCCTTGGACCTTCCGATTGACAACGAAACACAGAATTTGCGTCGGGATATAGTACAAATGGCAAAATGCCGACTTAAGAACAAGATGAGTAAATGTTCTCATTGTTTGTCGTATACTTTGAGCGTTTCCTGAAAGGTCAGTATTAGATTCCGATGCACTACAGCAGCTCTACTCCATCCCTTGGACCTACAAATTGACGATGAAACACAGTAAAACCGTCGGTATTTAATACAAAAGGCACAATGCCGGCTTAAGTACAGGAAGAGTAAAACTTCTCATTGTTTGTGGTTTGCTTTGAGCGTTTCCTGGGAGATACGTATTAGATTCCAATGCACTACTGCAGCTTTACTCTATACCTTGGACCTTCACATTGACGATGATACATAGAAATTGCGTTGGGATTTAATATAAAAAGCACAATGACGACTTAAGTACAAGAAGAATAAATCTTCTCATTGTTTGTGGTTTGCTTTGAGCTTTTCCTGGAAGGTCAGTATTAGATTCCGATGCACTACAGCAGATTTACTCTATCCCTTGGACCTACAAATTGACGATGAAACACAGTAAAACCGTCGGGAATTAATACAAAAGGCAAAATGCCGACTTAAGTACAAGAAGAGTGAATCATATCATTGTTTGTGGTTTGCTTTGAGCGTTTCCTGGGAGATCAGTATTAGATTCCGATGCACTACTGCAGATTTACTCTACCCTTTGGACATTAACATTGACGATGAAACACAGAAATTGTGTCGGGGTTTAATACAAAAGACACAATGCCCATTTAAGTAAAAGAAGAGTAAATCTTCTCATTGTTTGTGGTTTGCTTTGAGCGTTTCCTGGGAGATCAGTATTAGTTTCCGATGCACTACTGAGCTTTACTCTATCCCTTGGACCTTCCCATTAACGATGATTTAGAGAAATTGCGTCTGGATTTAATACAAAATGCACAATGCCGACATAAGTACAAGAGGAGTAAATCTTCTCAGTGTTTGTGGTTTGCTTTGAGCGTTTCCTGGGAGATCAGTATTAGATTCCGATGCACTACTGCAGCTTTACTCTATCCCTTGGACCTCATCCATGACGATGAAACTCAGAAACTGCGTCGGGATTTAATACAAAAGGCACAATGCCGACTTAAGGTCAAGAAGAGTAAATCTTCTCATTGTTTGTGGTTCGTTTTGATCGTTTCCTGGGAAATCAGTATTAGATTCCGATGCACTACTGCAGCTTTCCTCTATCCCTTGGACCTTCACATTGACGTTGAAACACTGAAAGGCATAATGACGACTTAAGTAGAAGTAGAGTAAATGTTCTCTTTGTTTGTGGTTTACTTTGAGCACTTCCCGGGAGATCAGTATTAGATTCCGATGCACTACTGCAGCTTTACTGTATCCCTTGCACCTTCACATTGACGATGAAACACAGAAATTGCATCGCGATTTAATACGAAAGACACAATGCTGACTCAAGTACAAGAAGCGTAAATCTTCTCATTGTTGAGGTTTGCTTTGAGCGTTTCCTGGGAGATAAGTATTAGATTCCGATGCACTACTGCCGCTTTACTGTATCCCTTGCACCTTCACATTGACGATGAAACACAGAAATTGAGTCGGGATTTAATAAGAAAGACACAATGCTGACACAAGTACAAGAAGAGTAATTCCTCTCATTGTTTGAGCTTTGCTTTGAGCGTTTCCTGGGAGATCAGTATTAGATTCCGATGCACTACTGCAGCTTTACTCTATGCCTTGGACCATCACATTGACGATGAAACACAGAAATTGCGTCGGGATGTAATACAAATGGCACAATGCAGACTTAAGAACAAGAAGAGTAAATCTTCTCATTGTTTGTGGTTTACTTTGAGCGTTTCCTGGAAGGTCAGTATTAGATTCTAATGCACTATAGCAGCGCTACTCCATCCCTTGGACCTACAAATTGACGATGAAACACAGTAAAACCGTCGGGATTTAATACAAAAGGCACAATGCCGACTTAAGTACAAGAAGAGTAAAACTTCTCATTGTTTGTGGTTTGCTTTGAGCGTTTACTGGGAGATAAGTATTACATTTCAATGCACTACTGCAGCTTTACTCTATACCTTGGACCTTCACATTGACGATGATACACAGAAATTGCGTTGTGATTTAATATAAAAAGCACAATGCCGACTTAAGTACAAGAAGAATAAATCTTCTCATTGTTTGTGGTTTGCTTTGAGCGTTTCCTGGAAGGTCAGTATTAGATTCCGATGCACTACAGCCGATTTTCTCTATCCCTTGGACCTACAAATTGACGATGAAACACAGAAATTGAGTCGGTATTTAATAAGAAAGACACAATGCCGACACAAGTACAAGAAGAGTAAATCATCTCATTGTTTGAGCTTTGCTTTGAGCGTTTCCTGGGAGATCAGTATTAGATTCCGATGCACTACTGCAGCTTTACTCTATCCCTTGGACCTTCACATTGTCAATGAAACACATAATTTGCTTCCGAATTAAATACAAAAGGCACAATGCCGACCTAAGTACAAGAAGTGTAAATCTTACCATTGATTGTGGTTAGCTTTGAGTTTCTCCTACGGGATCAGTATTTGAGTCCGATGCACTACTGCAGATTTACTCTATCCCTTGAACCTTCACTTTGACGATGAAACACAGAAATTACGTCGTGATTTAATACAAAAGGCACAATGCCGACTTAAGTACAAGAAAAGTAAATTTTCTCATTGTTTGTGGTTAGCTTTGAGCGTTTCCTAGGGGATCAGTATTTGATTCCAATGCACTACTGCAGCTTTACTCTATCCCTTGGATCTTCACATTGACGATGAAACTCAGAAACTGCGTCGGGATTTAATACAATAGGCACAATGCCGACTTAAGTACAAGAAGAGTAAATCTTCTCATTGTTTGTGGTTTGTTTTGATCGTTTCCTGTGAAATCAGTATTATATTCCGATGCACTGCTGCAGCTTTACTCTATCCCTTTGACCTTCACATAGACGTTGTAACACAGAAATTGCGTCGGGATTTTATACAAAAGGCACAAAGCTGACTTAAGTACAGGAAGAGTAAAACTTCCCATTGTTTGTGGTTTGCTTTGAGCGTTTGCTGGGAGTTAAGTATTGGATTCCAGTGCACTAATGCAGCTTTACTCTATACCTTGAACCTACAAATTGACGATGAAACACCGTCAAACCATCGGGATTTAATACAAAAGGCACAATGCCGACTTATGTATAAGAAGAGTGAATCATATCATTGTTTGTGGTTTGCTTTAAGCGTTTCCTGGGAGATCAATATTAGATACCGATGCACTACTGCAGATTTACTCTATCCCTTGGACCTTCACATTGACGATGAAACACAGATATTGCGTCGGGATTTAATACAAAATGCACAATGCCGACTTAAGTACAAGAAGAGTAAATCTTCTGATTGTTTGTGGTTTGCTATGAGCGTTTCCTGGGAGATCAGTATTAGATTCCGATGCACTACTGCAGCTTTACTCTATCCCTTGGACCTTCACATTCACGATGAAACACAGAAATTGCGTCGGGGTTTAATACAAAAGGCACAATGCCGACTTAAGTAGAATTAGAGTAAATGTTCTCTTTGTTTGTGGTTTACTTTGAGCACTTCCTGGGCGATCAGTATTAGATTCCGATGCACTACTGCAGCTTTACTGTATCCTTTGGACCTTCACATTGACGATGAAACACAGAAATTGCGTCGGGAAATAATACGAAAGACACAATGCTGACTCAAGTACAAGAAGCGTAAATCTTCTCATTGTTGAGGTTTGCTTTGAGCGTTTCCTGGGAGATCAGTATTAGATTCCGATGCACTACTGCAGCTTTACTGTATCCCTTGGACCTTCTCCTTCACGATGAAATACAGAAATTGCTTCGAGATTTAATACAAAGGGCACAATGCCAACTTAAGTACAAGAAGAGTAAATCTTCCCATTGTTTCTGGATTGCTTTGAGCGCTTGCTGGGAGATCAGTATTACATTCCGATGCACTACTGCAGCTTCTTTCTATCCCTTGGACCATCACATTAACGATGAAACACAGAAATTGCGTCGGGATGTAATACAAATGGCACAATGCCGACTTAAGTACAAGAAGAGTAAATCTTCTCATTGTTTGTGGTTTACTTTGAGCGTTTCCTGGAAGGTCAGTATAAGATTCCGATGCACTACAGCAGCTCTACTCCATCCCTTGGACCTACAAATTGACGATGAAACACAGTAAAACCGACGGGATTTAATACAAAAGGCACAATGAAGACTTAAGTACTAGAAGAGTGAATCATATCATTGTTTGTGGTTTGCTTTGAGCGTTTCCTGTGAGATCAGTATTAGATTCCGATGCACTACTGCAGATTTACTCTATCCCTTGGACCTTCAGATTGACGATGAAACACAGAATTTGCATCGGGATTTAGAACAAATGGCAAAATGCCGACTTAAGTACAAGAAGAGTAAATCTTGTCATTGTTTGTGGTATACTTTGAGCGTTTCCTGGAAGTTCAGTATTAGATTCCGATGCACTACAGCAGCTGTAGTTCATCCCTTGGACCTACAAATTGACGATGAAACACAGTAAAACCGTCGGGATTTAATACAAAAGGCACAATGCCGACTTTAGTACAAGAAGAGTAAAACTTCTCATTTTTTGTGGTTTGCGTTGAGCGTTTCCTGGGAGATAAGTATTAGATTCCAATGCACTACTGCAGCTCTACTCTATACCTTGGACCTTCACATTGACGATGATACACAGAAATTGCATCCGGATTTAATATAAAAAGCACAATGCTGACTTAAGTACAAGAAGAGTAAATCTTCTCATTGTTTGCGGTTTGCTTTGAGCGTTTCCTGGAAGGGCAGTATCAGATTCCGATGCACTACAGCAGATTTACTCTATACCTTGGACCTACAAATTGACGATAAAACACAGTAAAACCGTCGGGGATTAATACAAAAGTCACAATGCCGACTAAAGTACAAGAAGAGTGAATCATATCATTGTTTGTGGTTTGCTTTGAGCGTTTCCTGGGAGATCAGTATTAGATTCCGATGCACTACTGCAGATTTACTCTATTCTTTGGACATTCACATTGACGATGAAACACAGAAATTGCTTCTGGATTTATTACAAAAGGCACAATGCCGACTTAAGTACATGAAGAGTGAATCTTCTCATTGTTTGTGGTAGGCATTGAGCCTTTCCTGGGAGATCTGTATTAGATTCCGACGCACTCCAGCAGCTTTACTCTATCCCTTGGACCTTCACATTGACGATGAAACACAGATTTTGCATCCGGATTTAATACAAAAGGCACAATGCCGACGTAAGTACAAGAAGAGTAAATCTTCTCATTGTTTGTGGTTAGCTTTGAGCG
This sequence comes from Schistocerca piceifrons, assembly GCF_021461385.2. Lineage (NCBI taxonomy): Eukaryota > Metazoa > Arthropoda > Insecta > Orthoptera > Acrididae > Schistocerca > Schistocerca piceifrons. The sequence goes on from NC_060140.1 coordinate 9,693,271, forward strand.
TTTCCTAGGGGATCAGTATTTGATTCCAATGCACTACTGCAGCTTTACTCTATCCCTTGGATCTTCACATTGACGATGAAACTCAGAAACTGCGTCGGGATTTAATACAAAAAGCACAATGCCGACTTAAGTACAAGAAGCGTAAATCTTCTCATTGTTTGTGGTTCGTTTTGATCGTTTCCTGGGAAATCAGTGTTAGATACCGATGCACTACTGCAGCTTTACTCTATCCCTTGGACCTTCACATTGACGTTGAAACACTGAAATTGCGTCGAGATTGTATACAAAAGGCACAAAGCTGACTTAAGTACAAGAAGAGTAAATCTTCTCATTGTTTGTCTTTTGCTTTGAGCGTTTCCTGGGAGATAAGTATTAGATTTCGATGCACTACTGAAGCTTTACTCTATCCCTTGGACCTTCACAGTGACGATGAAACACATAATTTGCTTCCGATTTAAATACAAAAGGCACAATGCCGACCTAAGTACAAGAAGTGTAAATCTTACCATTGTTTGTGGTTAGCTTTGAGCGTTTCCTAGGGGATCAGTATTTGATTCCAATGCACTACTGCAGCTTTACTCTATCCCTTGGATCTTCACATTGACGATGAAACTCAGAAACTGCGTCGGGATTTAATACAATTGGCACAATGCCGACTTAAGTACAAGAAGAGTAAATCTTCTCATTGTTTGTGGTTTGTTTTGATCGTTTCCTGTGAAATCAGTATTATATTCCGATGCACTACTGCAGCTTTACTCTATCCCTTTGACCTTCACATAGACGTTGTAACACAGAAATTGCGTCGGGATTTTATACAAAAGGCACAAAGCTGACTTAAGTACAGGAAGAGTAAAACTTCCCATTGTTTGTGGTTTGCTTTGAGCGTTTGCTGGGAGTTAAGTATTGGATTCCAATGCACTAATGCAGCTTTACTCTGTACCTTGAACCTACAAATTGACGATGAAACACCGTCAAACCATCGGGATTTAATACAAAAGGCACAATGCCGACTTATGTATAAGAAGAGTGAATCATATCATTGTTTGTGGTTTGCTTTAAGCGTTTCCTGGGAGATCAATATTAGATACCGATGCACTACTGCAGATTTACTCTATCCCTTGGACCTTCACATTGACGATGAAACACAGATATTGCGTCGGGATTTAATACAAAATGCACAATGCCGACTTAAGTACAAGAAGAGTAAATCTTCTGATTGTTTGTGGTTTGCTATGAGCGTTTCCTGGGAGAACAGTATTAGATTCCGATGCACTACTGCAGCTTTACTCTATCCCTTGGACCTTCACATTCACGATGAAACACAGAAATTGCGTCGGGGTTTAATACAAAAGGCACAATGCCGACTTAAGTAGAATTACAGTAAATGTTCTCTTTGTTTGTGGTTTACTTTGAGCACTTCCTGGGCGATGAGTATTAGATTCCGATGCACTACTGTAGCTTTACTGTATCCCTTGCACCTTCACATTGACGATGAAACACAGAAATTGAGTCGGGATTTAATACGAAAGACACAATGCTGACTCAAGTACAAGAAGCGTAAATCTTCTCATTGTTGAGGTTTGCTTTGAGCGTTTCCTGGGAGATCAGTATTAGATTCCGATGCACTACTGCAGCTTTACTGTATCCCTTGGACCTTCTCCTTCACGATGAAATACAGAAATTGCTTCGAGATTTAATACAAAGGACACAATGCCAACTTAAGTACAAGAAGAGTAAATCTTCCCATTGTTTCTGGATTGCTTTGAGCGCTTGCTGGGAGATCAGTATTACATTCCGATGCACTACTGCAGTTTCTTTCTATCCCTTGGACCATCACATTGTCGATGAAACACAGATATTGCGTCGGGATGTAATACAAATGGCACAATGCCGACTTAAGTACAAGAAGAGTAAATCTTCTCATTGTTTGTGGTTTACTTTGAGCGTTTCCTGGAAGGTCAGTATTAGATTCCGATGCACTACAGCAGCTCTACTCCATCCCTTGGACCTACAAATTGACGATGAAACACAGTAAAACCGACGGGATTTAATACAAAAGGCACAATGAAGACTTAAGTACAAGAAGAGTGAATCATATCATTGTTTGTGGTTTGCTTTGAGCGTTTCCTGTGAGATCAGTATTAGATTCCGATGCACTACTGCAGATTTACTCTATCCCTTGGACCTTAAGATTGACGATGAAACACAGAATTTGCATCGGGATTTAGAACAAATGGCAAAATGCCGACTTAAGTACAAGAAGAGTAAATCTTCTCATTGTTTGTGGTATACTTTGAGCGTTTCCTGGAAGTTCAGTATTAGATTCCGATGCACTACAGCAGCTGTAGTTCATCCCTTGGACCTACAAATTGACGATGAAACACAGTAAAACCGTCGGGATTTAATACAAAAGGCACAATGCCGACTTTAGTACAAGAAGAGTAAAACTTCTCATTTTTTGTGGTTTGCGTTGAGCGTTTCCTGGGAGATAAGTATTAGATTCCAATGCACTACTGCAGCTCTGCTCTATAACTTGGACCTTCACATTGACGATGATACACAGAAATTGCATCCGGATTTAATATAAAAAGCACAATGCCGACTTAAGTACAAGAAGAGTAAATCTTCTCATTGTTTGCGGTTTGCTTTGAGCGTTTCCTGGAAGGGCAGTATCAGATTCCGATGCACTACAGCAGATTTACTCTATCCCTTGGACCTACAAATTGACGATGAAACACAGTAAAACCGTCGGGGATTAATACAAAAGTCACAATGCCGACTAAAGTACAAGAAGAGGGAATCATATCATTGTTTGTGGTTTGCTTTGAGCGTTTCCTGGGAGATCAGTATTAGATTCCGATGCACTACTGCAGATTTACTCTATTCTTTGGACATTCACATTGACGATGAAACACAGAAATTGCTTCTGGATTTATTACAAAAGGCACAATGCCGACTTAAGTACAAGAAGAGTAAGTCTTCTCATTGTTTGTGGTAGGCATTGAGCGTTTCCTGGGAGATCTGTATTAGATTCCGACGCACTCCAGCAGCTTTACTCTATCCCTTGGACCTTCACATTGACGATGAAACACAGATTTTGCATCCGGATTTAATACAAAAGGCACAATGCCGACATAAGTACAAGAAGAGTAAATCTTCTCATTGTTTGTGGTTTGCTTTGAGCGTGTCCTGGGAGATCAGTATTAGATTCCGATGCACTACTGCAGCTTTACTGTATCCCTTGCACCCTCACATTGACGACGAAACCCAGAAATTGAGTCGGGATTTAATAAGAAAGACACAATGCCGACACAAGTACAAGAAGAGTAAATCATCTCATTGTTTGAGCTTTGCTTTGAGCGTTTCCTGGGAGATCAGTATTAGATTCCGATGCACTACTGCAGCTTTACTCTATCCCTTGGACCTTCTCCATGACGATGAAACTCAGAAACTGCGTCGGGATTTAATACAAAAAGCACAATGCCGACTTAAGTACAAGAAGCGTAAATCTTCTCATTGTTTGTGGTTCGTTTTGATCGTTTCCTGGGAAATCAGTGTTAGATACCGATGCACTACTGCAGCTTTACTCTATCCCTTGGACCTTCACATTGACGATGAAACACTGAAATTGCGTCGGGATTGTATACAAAAGGCACAAAGCTGACTTAAGTACAAGAAGAGTAAATCTTCCCATTGTTTGTGGTTTGCTTTGAGCGTTTCCTGGGAGTTAAGTATTGGATTCCAATGCACTAATGCAGCTTTACTCTATCCCTTGGAACTACAAATTGACGATAAAACAGCGTAAAACCGTCGGGATTTAATACAAAAGGCACAATGCCGACTTAAGTACAAGAAGAGTAAATCTTCTCATTGTTTGCTTTTGCTTTGAGCGTTTCCTGGGAGATAAGTATTAGATTTCGATGCACTACTGAAGCTTTACTCTATTCCTTGGACCTTCACAGTGACGATGAAACACATAATTTGCTTCCGAATTAAATACAAAAGGCACAATGCCGACCTAAGTACAAGAAGTGTAAATCTTACCATTGTTTGTGGTTAGCTTTGACCGTTTCCTAGGGGGTCAGTATTTAATTCCAATGCACTACTGCAGCTTTACTCTATCCCTTGGATCTTGACATTGACGATGAAACACAGAAATTACGTCGTGATTTAATACAAAAGGCACAATGCCGACTTAAGTACAAGAAAAGTAAATTTTCTCATTGTTTGTGGTTAACTTTGAGCGTTTCCTAGGGGATCAGTATTTGATTCCAATGCACTACTGCAGCTTTACTCTATCCCTTGGATCTTGACATTGACGATGAAACTCAGAAACTGCGTCGGGATTTAACACAAAAGGCACAATGCCGACTTAAGTACAAGAAGAGTAAATCTTCTCATTGTTTGTGGTTTGTTTTGATCGTTTCCTGGGAAATCAGTATTAGATTCCGATGCACTACTGCAGCTTTACTCTATCCCTTTGACCCTCACATTGTCGTTGAAACACAGAATTTGCGTCGGGATTTTATACAAAAGGCACAAAGCTGACTTAAGTACAAGAAGAGTAAATCTTCCCATTGTTTGTGGTTTGCTTTGAGCGTTTGCTGGGAGTTAAGTATTGGATTCCAATGCACTAATGCAGCCTTACTCTATCCCTTGGACCTACACATTGGCGATGAAACACCGTCAAACCGTCGGGATTTAATACAAAAGGCACAATGCCGACTTAAGTACAAGAAGAGTGAATCATATCATTGTTTGTGGTTTGCTTTGAGCGTTTCCTGGGAGATCAATATTAGATACCGATGCACTACTGCAGATTTACTCTATCCCTTGGACCTTCACACTGACGATGAAACACAGATATTGCGTCGGGATTTAATACAAAATACACAATGCCGACTTAAGTACAAGAAGAGTAAATCTTCTGATTGTTTGTGGTTTGCTATGAGCGTTTACTGGGAGATCAGTATTAGATTCCGATGCACTACTGCAGCTTTACTCTATCGCTTGAACCTTCAAATTGACGATGAAACACAGAAATTGCGTTGGGATTTAATACAAAAGGCACAATGCCGACTTAAGTACAAGAAGAGTAAATCTTCTCATTGTTTGTCTTTTGCTTTGAGCGTTTCCTGGGAGATAAGTATTAGATTCCGATGCACTCCTGTAGCTTAACTCTATCCGGTGGAGCTACACATTGACGATGAAACACATAATTTGCTTCCGAATTTAATACAAAAATCACAATGCCGACCTAAGTACAGGAAGTGTAAATCTTACCATTGTTTGTGGTTAGCTCTGAGTGTTTCCTAGGGGATCAGTATTTGATTCCGATGCACTACTGCAGATTTACTCTATCCCTTGAACCTCCACATTGACGATGAAACACAGAAATTACGTCGTGATTTAATACAAAAGGCACAATGCCGACTTAAGTACAGGAAGAGTAAATCTTCTCATTGTTTGTCGTTAGCTTTGAGCGTTTCCTAGGGGATCAGTTTTTGATTCCGATGCATTACTGCAGCTTTACTCTACCCCTTGGACCTTTACGTTGACGATGAAACACAGAAATTGCGTCGGGATTTAATACAAAAGGCACAATGCCGACTGAAGTACAAGAGGAGAAAATCCTCTCATTGTTTATGGTTTGCTTTGAGAGTTCCCTGGGAGATCAGTATTAGTTTCCGATGCACTACTGCAGCTTTGCTCTATCCCTTGGACCTTCTTATTGACGATGAAATACAGAAATTACGTTGGGATTTAATACAAAAGGCACAATGCCGGCTTAAGTACAAGAAGAGTAAATCTTCGCATCGTTTGTGGTTTGCATTGAGCGTTTCCTGGGAGATCAGTATTGGATTCCAACGCACTCCTGTAGCTTAACTCTATCCCATGGACCTTCACATTGACGATGAAACACATAATTTGCTTCCGAATTTAATACAAAAGGCACAATGCCGACCTAAGTACAGGAAGTGTAAATCTTACCATTGTTTGTGGTTAGCTTTGAGTGTTTCCTAGGGAATCAGTATTTGATTCCGATGCACTACTGCAGATTTACTCTATTCCTTGAACCTCCACATTGACGATGAAACACAGAAATTACGTCGTGATTTAATACAAAAGGCACAATACCGACTTAAGTACAAGAAGAGTAAATCTTCCCATTGTTTGTGGTTAGCTTTGAGTGTTTCCTAGGGGATCAGTTTTTGATTCCGATGCATTACTGCAGCTTTACTCTACCCCTTGGACCTTCACGTTGACGATGAAACACAGAAATTGCGTCGGGATTTAATACAAAAGGCACAATGCCGATTTAAGTACAAGAAGAGTAAATCTTCCCATTGTTTGTGGTTTGCTTTGAGCGTTTCCTGGGAGTTAAGTATTGGATTCCAAGGCACTAATGCAGCTTTACTCTGTGACTTGGACCTTCAAATTGACGATGAAACACAGAAATTGCGTCATGATTTAATACAAAAGGCACAATGCCGACTTAAGTACAAGAAGAGTGAATCTTCTCATTGTTTACCTTTGGTTTGAGCGTTTCCTGGGAGATAAGTCTTAGATTCCGATGCACTACTGGAGCTTTACTCTATCCCTTGGACATTCACATTGACGATGAAACAGAGAAATTGAGTCGGGATTTAATACCAAAGGCACAATGCTGACTTAAGTACAAGAAGAGTAAATCCTCTCATTGTTTGTGGTTTGCTTTGAGCGTTTCCTGGGAGATCAGTATTAGTTTCCGATGCACTACTGCAGCTTTTCTCTATCCCTTGATCCTTCACATTGACTATGAAACACAGAAATTACGTCGTTATTTAATACAAAAGGCACAATGCCGACTTAAGTACAAGAAGAGTAAATCTTCTCATTATCAGTAAACTCTTCCGGGCTAAGTTGCCGTGGTCGATCTGTAGTATTTCTTCTCCCTGACGTTTCGTTCTCAACTACGGAGAACATCTTCTGAAGTGAGTCGACGACAGGGTGCTAGGTGCTGGGGCCGCCGCTTATATAGAGATCGTAGGGGGCGCCACCACACGTCACATGGGGTCGATGTGCAGCTATCTCTGGCTATCGTCTGTTGTCTCGATTGCAGGCAATCGATTGTCACGTGATTGATGCAACGTCGACCGCCATATCTTATCCAATTTTAATTCTTCTTCTCTACGATTAAAATTCTATTGATGTTTGTGGATTTCAATTGCCTCTCTATACATACGTGTATAATAGTGCGACGTCCTCGCTAGCACGCTTGTTTCACCAAATTTTATGTCGTGATCTCCATCCTTAAAAACATGTTCCGCTACTGCCGATTTGTCGATATGTCCCAAGCGACAGTTTCTTTTGTGCTCCGTCAACCGTGTATTGATGCTTCTTTTTGTAGTTCCTATGTAAACCCTGCCGCAACTACACGGAATTTTATATGCCCCTGGGGTGGCTAGGGGGTGACGAGCACCTTTTATTGATCTTAGGCATTCACTAATTTTCTTAGTAAGTCTAAAAATGGTCTCTACCATAAACTTGGCTAGTACTTTTCCAATGCGATCCGTGATATTATGGATGAACGGAAGAAATACTTTTCCAGCTGATGGTTGTTGCTGTCTCCTATTTTTAGGCATTTTTCTATTTGGGTGAAGTGCTCGATTAATCTCGTTTTTTGTATAACCATTTTTCGCAAAGGCCATTCGTAAATAATTTAGTTCTTCTTATAAGTAGCCTGGTTCACAAATATTATTGGCCCTATCCACTAGTGTTTTTATGACCCCCCTCTTTTGCCTAGGGTGGTGGTTTGAGTTCTTATGGAGGTAGCGATCGGTATGTGTACCTTTTCTGTAGACCTTATGGCCAAGGTCCCATCCGCCCGTTTGATAACTGATACATCCAAGAAGTTAAGTTGTCCATTCTTCTCCTTCTCCATAGTAAATTTAATCTTTGGGTTGATGCTATTTAAGTGTACCAGAATATCATTCAAGTCTTCTTCCTCATGATTCCATATTACAAATGCATCATCCACATACCGATACCACTTCGAGGGGCTTTTTTCGGCCGACTGCAATGCTTGATGTTCAAAATATTCCATGAATAAATTCGCAATTGCGGGACTTAGGGGGCTTCCCATGGCTACCCCATCGATCTGCTCATAAAATTCACCATTGTACTGAAAATAGAATGAGGATAGACAGTGTTGGAACAAGGCTACTGTATCAGTAGGGAACATATTGGCTATATGGGAGAGAGCTTCATCAACTGGAACCATCGTGAACAAAGACACTATATCAAAACTGACAAGTATGTCATTAGGACCGACAGTAATTTCCCTCAATTTCTCAATGAAGTGTAGAGAGTTTTTAATATGACTCTCAGTTTTGCCTATGTGAGGTTGTAACAAAGAGGCAACGTGTCTGGTTAGTTCTTGGGCTAGGAGCTCGAATTGCGCTGACTATTGGTCTCAAAGGAACATCAGGTTTATGTATCTTTGGTAATCCATATAATCTCGGAGGATAAGCCTCCGTTTCACAAAGATACTTCTTAACTTCTGTAGGAATTAAAGACTGTTTTATCAGAGTCTTGGTGGCATTCAGCACATTCGTTGTGGGATCCTTTTCCAACTTCTTGTATGTGCTGGGTTCCAGGAGATCACTGATCTTCCTTGTGATAATCCTCAGTATTCATTAAAACAGTAACATTTCCCTTGTCAGCGGCAACTATAATAACATTCTTGTCTGCATTGATCTCCCGCAATGCCTTCCTTTCCCCTTGAGATAGATTGCTGCTGGGTGGCTTAGCTTTGCGTAATATTCTGGAGGTTTCCATTCTAATTTCATCAGCAGAATATGATGGTAACTGACGAATTCCTGCCTCTATATTAACAATAATGTCCTCCACAGGAATCTTGAATGGAGTTATTGCAAAATTCCCTCCTTTAGACAGAACAGAAAGTTCTTCCTTAGACAATTCTTTTTTAGATAAATTAATAACCGTTTGAGAATTGCTTGGAATCGGTGTTTCCTGTCGACCCTCTTGTAGACGATTAAACTTGTCCTTCTGCCTATTGGAAGACACTTCTGCACTAATCTCCATAGATCTAAATGTTAAACTGTCCACTTTGTTCCAATGACAAAACTGCATAGTATTGCTAATAAGTAAATGAAGATTTAGCATTTGGCCATCACATACCGCCAGTCCTCGTCGTGTCTGATGTATCCGCTCACGTAGTAATGGCAGTTCCATACGAGAATAAATACGGTTAGCTTGTGCCGAATGAAACATTCTTCTCACTTTTAAAAACTTGGGAACTATACCGGTATCACGACAGCGTAGCAGAAAAGTGAGTGAGCAAAGTTGTTGACCTTTCTTCTTGCGTAGGTTCTCCAGTCGTCGTACCCTAGTTGACATTTCCTCCCCGTAGAGGCGTCGAATCATTCCATGTAGGCTTTCACGGCCGGCGTCCTTATCAGTAAACTCTTCCGGGCTAAGTTGCCGTGGTCGATCTGTAGAATTTCTTCTCCTGACGTTTCGTTTTCAACTACGGAGAACATCTTCCGAGGTGAGTCGACGACTGGCTGCTAGGAGCTGGGGCCGCCGCTTATATAGAGATCGTAGGGGGCGCCACACACGTCACATGGCGTCGATGTGCAGCTATCTCTGGCTATTGTCTGTTCTCTCGATTGCAGGCAATCGATTGTCACGTGATTGATGCAACGTCGACCGCCATATCTTATCCAATTTTAATCCTTCTTCTTTACGATTAAAATTGTATTGATGTTTGTGGATTTCAATTGCCTCTCTATACATACGTGTATAATAGTGCGACGTCCTCGCTAGCACGCTTGTTTCACCAAATTTTATGTCGTGATCTCCATCCTTAAAAACATGTTCCGCTACTGCCGATTTGTCGATATGTCCCCAAGCGACAGTTTCTTTTGTGCTCCGTCAACCGTGTATTGATGCTTCTTTTTGTAGTTCCTATGTAAACCCTGCCGCAACTACACGGAACTTTATATACCCCTGGGGTGGCTAGGGGGTGACGAGCATCTTTTATTGATCTTAGGCATTCACTAATTTTCTTAGTAGGTCTAAAAATGGTCTCTACCTGAAACTTTGCTAGTACTTTTCCAATGCGATCCGTGATATTATGGATGAACGGAAGAAATACTTTTCCAGCTGATGGTTGTTGCTGTCTCCTATTTTTAGGCATTTTTCTATTTGGGTGAAGTGCTCGATTAATCTCGTTTTTTGTATAACCATTTTTCGCAAGGGCCATTCGTAAATGATTTAGTTCTTCTTGTAAGTAGCCTGGTTCACAAATATTATTTGCCCTATCCACTAGTGTTTTTATGACCCCCCTCTTTTGCCTAGGGTGGTGGTTTGAGTTCTTATGGAGGTAGCGATCGGTATGGTGTACCTTTTCTGTAGACCTCATGGGCTAAGGTCCCATCCGCCCGTTTGATAACTGATACATCCAAGAAGTTAAGTTGTCCATTCTTCTCCTTCTCCATAGTAAATTTAATCTTTGAGTTGATGCTATTTAAGTGTACCAGAAAATCATTCAAGTCTTCTTCCTCATGATTCCATATTACAAAGGTATCATCCACATACCGATACCACTTCGAGGGGCTTTTTTTGGCCGACTGCAATGCTTGATGTTCAAAATATTCCATGTATAAATTCGCAATTGCGGGACTTAGGAGGCTTCCCATGGCTACCCCATCGATCTGCTCATAAAATTCGCCATTGTACTGAAAATAGGTTGAGGATAGACAGTGTTGGAACAAGGCTACTATATCAGTAGGGAACATATTGGCTATATGGGAGAGAGCTTCATCAACTGGAACCATCGTGAACAATGACACTATATCAAAACTGACAAGTATGTCATTAGGACCGACAGTAATTTCCCTCAATTTCTCAATGAAGTGTAGAGAGTTTTTAATATGACTCTCAGTTTTGCCTATGTGAGGTTGTAACAAAGAGGCAAGGTGTCTGGCTAGTAAATGAAGATTTAGCAGTTGGCCATCACATACCGCCAGTCATTTACTTATTAGCATTACTATGCAGTTTTGTCATTGGAACAAAGTGGACAGTTTAACATTTAGATCTATGGAGATTAGTGCAGAAGTGTCTTCCAATAGGCAGAAGGACAAGTTTGATCGTCTACAAGAGGGTCGACAGGAAACACCGATTCCAAGCAATTCCCAAACGGTTATTAATGTATCTAAAAAAGAATTGTCTAAGGAAGAACTTTCTGTTCTGTCTAAAGGAGGGAAGTTTGCAATAACTCCATCCAAGAATCCTGTGGAGGACGTTATTGCTAATATAGAGGCAGGAATTCGTCAGTTACCATCATATTCTGCTGATGAAATTAGAATGGAAACCTCCAGGATATTACGCAAAGCTAAGCCACCCAGCAGCTATCTATCTCAAGGGGAAAGGAAGGCATTGCGGGAGATCAATGCAGACAAGAATGTTATTATAGTTGCCGCTGACAAGGGAAATGTTACTGTTTTAATGAATACTGAGGATTATCACAAGAAGATCAGTGATCTCCTGGAACCCAGCACATACAAGAAGTTGGAAAAGGATCCCACAACGAATGTGCTGAATGCCACCAAGCGTCTGATAAAACAGTCTTCAATTCCTACAGAAGTTAAGAAGTATCTTTGTGAAACGGAGGCTTATCCTCCGAGATTATATGGATTACCAAAGATACATAAACCTGATGTTCCTTTGAGACCAATAGTCAGCGCAATTGGAGCTCCTACCCAAGAACTAGCCAGACACCTTGCCTCTTTGTTACAACCTCACATAGGCAAAACCGAGAGTCATATTAAAAACTCTCTACACTTCATTGAGAAATTGATTGAAATTACTGTCGGTCCTAATGACATACTTGTCAGTTTTGATATAGTGTCTTTGTTCACGATGGTTCCAGTTGATGAAGCTCTCTCCCATATAGCCAATATGTTCCCTTCTGATATAGTAGCCTTGTTCCAACACTGTCTATCCTCAACATATTTTCAGTACAATGGTGAATTTTATGAGCAGATCGATGGGGTAGCCATGGGAAGCCCCCTAAGTCCCGCAATTGCGAATTTATTCATGGAATATTTTGAACATCAAGCATTGCAGTCGGCCAAAAAAAGCCCCTCGAAGTGGTATCGGTATGTGGATGATACCTTTGTAATATGGAATCATGAGGAAGAAGACTTGAATGATTTTCTGGTACACTTAAATAGCATCAACCCAAAGATTAAATTGACTATGGAGAAGGAGAAGAATGGACAACTTAACTTCTTGGATGTATCAGTTATCAAACGGGCGGATGGGACCTTAGGCCATAAGGTCTACAGAAAAGGTACACATACCGATCGCTACCTCCATAAGAACTCAAACCACCACCCTAGGCAAAAGAGGGGGGTCATAAAAACACTAGTGGATAGGGCCAATAATATTTGTGAACCAGGCTACTTACAAGAAGAACTAAATCATTTACGAATGGCCTTTGCGAAAAATGGTTATACAAAAAACGAGATTAATTGAGCACTTCACCCAAATAGAAAAATGCCTAAAAATAGGAGACAGCAACAACCATCAGCTGGAAAAGTATTTCTTCCGTTCATCCATAATATCATGGATCGCATTGGAAAAGTACTAGCCAAGTTTCAGGTAGAGACCATTTTTAGACCTACTAAGAAAATTAGTGAATGCCTAAGATCAACAAAAGATGCTCGTCACCCCCTAGCCACCCCAGGGGCATATAAAATTCCGTGTAGTTGCGGCAGGGTTTACATAGGAACTACAAATAGAAGCATCAATACACGGTTGACGGAGCACAAAAGAAACTGTCGCTTGGGACATATCGACAAATCGGCAGTAGCGGAACATGTTTTTATGGATGGAGATCACGACATAAAATTTGGTGAAACAAGCGTGCTAGCGAGGACGTCGCACTATTATACACGTATGTATAGAGAGGCAATTGAAATCCACAAACATCAATACAATTTTAATCGTAAAGAAGAAGGATTAAAATTGGATAAGATATGGCGGTCGACGTTGCATCAATCACGTGACAATCGATTGCCTGCAATCGAGAGAACAGACGATAGCCAGAGATAGCTGCACATCGACGCCATGTGACGTGTGGTGGCGCCCCCTAAGATCTCTATATAAGCGGCGGCCCCAGCTCCTGGCAGCCAGTCGTCGACTCACCTCGGAAGATGTTCTCCGTAGTTGAGAACGAAACGTCAGGGAGAAGAAATTCTACAGATCGACCACGGCAACTTAGCCCGGAAGAGTTTACTGATAAGGACGCCGGCCGTGAAAGCCTACATGGAATGATTCGACGCCTCTACGGGGAGGAAATGTCAACTAGGGTACGACGACTGGAGAACCTACGCAAGAAGAAAGGTCAACAACTTTGCTCACTCACTTTTCTGCTACGCTGTCGTGATACTGGTATAGTTCCCAAGTTTTTAAAAGTGAGAAGAATGTTTCATTCGGCACAAGCTAACCGTATTTATTCTCGTATGGAACTGCCATTACTACGTGAGCGGATACATCAGACACGACGAGGACTGGCGGTATGTGATGGCCAACTGCTAAATCTTCATTTACTTATTAGCAATACTATGCAGTTTTGTCATTGGAACAAAGTGGACAGTTTAACATTTAGATCTATGGAGATTAGTGCAGAAGTGTCTTCCAATAGGCAGAAGGACAAGTTTGATCGTCTACAAGAGGGTCGACAGGAAACACCGATTCCAAGCAATTCCCAAACGGTTATTAATGTATCTAAAAAAGAATTGTCTAAGGAAGAACTTTCTGTTCTGTCTAAAGGAGGGAAGTTTGCAATAACTCCATCCAAGATTCCTGTGGAAGACATTATTGCTAATATAGAGGCAGGAATTCGTCAGTTACCATCATATTCTGCTGATGAAAGTAGAATGGAAACCTCGAGGATATTACGCAAAGCTAAGCCACCCAGCAGCAATCTATCTCAAGGGGAAAGGAAGGCATTGCGGGAGATCAATGCAGATAAGAATGTTATTATAGTTGCCGCTGACAAGGGAAATGTTACTGTTTTAATGAATACTGAGGATTATCACAAGAAGATCAGTGATCTCCTGGAACCCAGCACATACAAGAAGTTGAAAAAGGATCCCACAACGAATGTGCTGAATGCCACCAAGCGTCTGATAAAACAGTCTTCAATTCCTACAGAAGTTAAGAAGTATCTTTGTGAAACGGAGGCTTATCCTCCGAGATTATATGGAATACCAAAGATACATAAACCTGATGTTCCTTTGAGACCAATAGTCAGCGCAATTGGAGCTCCTACCCAAGAACTAGCCAAACACCTTGCCTCTTTGTTACAACCTCACATAGGCAAAACTGAGAGTCATATTAAAAACTCTCTACACTTCATTGAGAAATTGAGGGAAATTACTGTCGGTCCTAATGACATACTTGTCAGTTTTGATATAGTGTCTTTGTTCACGATGGTTCCAGTTGATGAAGCTCTCTCCCATATAGCCAATATGTTCCCTACTGATATAGTAGCCTTGTTCCAACACTGTCTATCCTCAACCTATTTTCAGTACAATGGTGAATTTTATGAGCAGATCGATGGGGTAGCCATGGGAAGCCCCATAAGTCCCGCAATTGCGAATTTATTCATGGAATATTTTGAACATCAAGCATTGCAGTCGGCCAAAAAAAGCCCCTCGAAGTGGTATCGGTATGTGGATGATACCTTTGTAATATGGAATCATGAGGAAAAAGACTTGAATGATTTTCTGGTACACTTAAATAGCATCAACCCAAAGATTAAATTTACTATGGAGAAGGAGAAGAATGGACAACTTAACTTCTTGGATGTATCAGTTATCAAACGGGCGGATGGGACCCTAGGCCATAAGGTCTACAGAAAAGGTACACATACCGATCGCTACCTCCATAAGAACTCAAACCACCACCCTACGCAAAAGAGGGGGGTCATAGAAACACTAGTGGATAGGGCCAATAATATTTGTGAACCTGGCTACTTACAAGAAGAACTAAGTCATTTACGAATGGCCTTTGCGAAAAATGGTTATACAAAAAACGAGATTAATCGAGCCCTTTACCCAAATAGAAAAATGCCTAAAAATCGGAGACAGCAACAAACATCAGCTGGAAAAGTATTTCTTCCGTTCATCCATAATATCACGGATCGCATTGGAAAAGTACTAGCCAAGTTTCAGGTAGAGACCATTTTTAGACCTACTAAGAAAATTAGTGAATGCCTAAGATCAACAAAAGATGCTCGTCACCCCCTAGCCACTCCAGGGGTATATAAAATTCCGTGTAGTTGCGGCACGGTTTACATAGGAACTACAAAAAGAAGCATCAATACACGGTTGACGGAGCACAAAAGAAACTGTCGCTTGGGACATATCGACAAATCGGCTGTAGCGGAACATGTTTTTAAGGATGGAGATCACGACATAAAATTTGGTGAAACAAGCGTGCTAGCGAGAACGTCGCACTATTATACACGTATGTATAGAGAGGCAATTGAAATCCACAAACATCAATACAATTTTAATCGTAAAGAAGAAGGATTAAAATTGGATAAGATATGGCGGTCGACGTTGCATCAATCACGTGACAATCGATTGCCTGCAATCGAGAGAACAGACGATAGCCAGAGATAGCTGCACATCGACGCCATGTGACGTGTGGTGGCGCCCCCTACGATCTCTATATAAGCGGCGGCCCCAGCTCCTAGCAGCCAGTCGTCGACTCACCTCGGAGGATGTTCTCCGTAGTTGAGAACGAAACGTCAGGGAGAAGAAATTCTACAGATCGACCACGGCAACTTAGCCCGGAAGAGTTTACTGATAAGGACGCAGGCCGTGAAAGCCTACATGGAATGAAATCTTCTCATTGTTTGTGGTTTGCTTTGAGCGTTTCCTGGGAGATCAGTAATAGATTCCGATGCACTACTGCAGATTTACTGTATCCCTTGAACCTTCACATTGACGATAAAACACAGAAATTGCGTCGGGATTTAATACAAAAGTCACAACGCCGACTTAAGTACAAGATGAGTAAATCTTCTCATTGCTTGTGGATTGCTTTGATCGTTTCCTGGGAGATCAGTATGAGATCACGATGCACTGCAGCAGCTTTACTCTATCCCTTGGACCTTCACATTGACGATGAATCACAGAAATTGCGTCGGGGTTTAATACAAAAGGCATAATGCCGACTTAATTACAAAAGAGTAGAACTTGTCATTGTTTGTTGTTTGCTTTGAGCGTTTCCTGGGGGATCAGTATTAGATTCTGATGCACTACAGCAGCTTTACTCTATCCCTTGGACCTTCAAATTGACGATGAAACACAGTAAAACCGCCGGGATTTAATCCAAAAGCACAATGCCTACTTCAGTACAAGAAGAGTAAATCTTCTCATTGTTTGTGGTTTGCTTTGAGCGTTTCTTGGGAGATCAGTATTAGATTCCGATGCACAACTGCAAATTTACTCTATCACTTGGACCTTCACATTGACGATTAAACTCAGTAACTGCGTCGGGGTTTAATACAAGAGGCACAATGCCTACTTAAGTACAAATAGAGTAAATCCTCTCATTGTTTGTGGTTTACTTTGAGCACTTCCTGGGAGATCAGTATTGGATTCCGATGCACTACTGCAGCGTTGCTCTATCCCTTGGACCTTCACACTGACGTTGAAACACAGAAATTGCGTCGGGATTTAATACAAAAGGCACAAATCTGACTTAAGTATAAGAGGAGTATATGTTCTGATTGTTTGTGGTGTGCGTGGAGCGTTTCCTGGGGGATCAGTATTAGATTCCGATGCGCTACTGCAGCTTTACCCTATCCCTTGGACGTTCACATTGACGATGAAACACAGAAATTGCGTCGGAATTTATTACAAAAGGCACAATGCCGACTTAAATACAAGAAGAGTAAATGTCCTCATTTTTTGTGGTATCCTGCGCTTTCCTGGGAGATCAGTGTTATATTCCGAAGCTCGACTGCAGCTTTACTCTATCCCTTGGACCTTCACATTCACGATGAAACTCAGAAATTGCGTCGGGATTTAATACAAAAGGCACAATGCCGACTGAAGTACAAGAAGAGTAAATCTTCTCATTGTTTGTGGTTTGCTTTCAGCGTTTGCTAGGGGATCAGTATTAGATTCCGATGCACTACTGCAGCTTTACTCTATCCCTTGCACCTTCAAATTCACGATGAAACAGAGAATTTGCGTCGGGATTTAATACAAAACGCACAATGCCGACTTAAGTACAAGAAGAGTAAATCTTCTCATTGTTTGTGGTTTACTTTGAGCGTTTCCTGGGAGATAAGTATTAGATTCCAATGCACTACTGCAGCTTTTCTCTATCCCTTGGACATTCACATTGACGATGATACACAGAAATTGCGTCGGGATTTAATACAAAAGGCACAATGCCGACATAAGTACAAGAAGAGTAAATCTTCTCATTGTTTGTGGTTTGCATTGAGCGTTTCCTTCAACGTCAGTATTAGATTCCGACGCACTACAGCAGCTCTAACTATCCCATGGACCTACAAATTGATGATGAAACACAGTAAAACCGTCGGGATTTAATACAAAAGGCTATATACCGACTTAAGTACAAGAAGAGTAAATCTTTTCATTGTTTGTGGTTTGCTTTGAGCGTTTCCTGGGAGATATGTATTAGATTCCAATGCACTACTGCGGCTTTACTCTATCCCTTGGACCTTCACACTGACGATGATACACAGAAATTGCGTCTGGATTTAATACAAAAGGCACAATGCCGACTGAAGTACAAGAAGAGTAAATCTTCTCATTGTTTGTGGTTTGCTATGAGCGTTTCCTGGGAGATCAGTATTAGATTCCGATGCACTACTGCAGCTTTACTCTATCGCTTGGACCTTCACATTGACGATGAAACACAGAAAATGCGTCGAGATTTAATACAAAAGGCACAATACCGACTTAAGTACAAGAAGAGTAAATCTTCTCATTGTTTGTGGTTTGATTTAAGCGTTTCCTGGGAGATAAGTATTAGATTACTATGCACCAATGCAGCTTTACTCTATCCCTTGGACATTCACATTGACGATGAAACACAGAAGTTGCGTCGGGATTTAATGCAAAAGGCACAATGCCGATTTAAGTACAAGAAGAGTAAATCTTCTCATGGTTTGTGGTTTGCTTTGAGCGTTTACTGGGAGATCAGTATTAGTTTCCGATGCACTACTGCAGCTTTACTCTAACCCTTCGACCTTCACATTGATGATGAAACATACAATTTGCTTCCGGATTTAATACTAAAGGCACAATGCCGACTTAAGCACAAGAAGAGTAAATTTTCTCATCGTTTGTGGTTTGTACTGAGCGTTTCCTGGTAGATCAGTATGAGATTACGATGCACTACAGCAGCTTTACTCTATCCCTTATACCTTCACATTGACGATGATACACAGAAATTGAGTCGGGATTTAATAAAAGAGGCACAATGCCGACGTAAGTACAAGAAGAGTAAATCATCTCATTGTTTGTGGTTTGCTTTGAGCGTTTCCTGGAAGGTCAGTATTAGATTCCAATGCACTACTGCAGCTTTACTCTATCCCTTGGACCTTCACACTGACGATGATACACAGAAATTGCGTCGGGATTTAATACAAAAGGCACAATGCTGACTTAAGTACAAGATGAGTTAATATTCTCATTGTTTCTGGTTAGCTTTGAGCGTTTCCTAGGGGATCAGTAATTGATTCCGATGCACTACTGCAGCTTTACTCTATCCCTAGGACCTTCACTTTGACGATGAAACACAGAACTTCCGTCGGGATTTAATACAAAATGCACAATACCGACTTAAGTACAAGAAGAGTAAATCTTCTCATTGTTTGAGGTTTGCTTTGAGCGTTTCCTGGGAGATCAGAATTAGATTCCGATGCACTACTGCAGCTTTACTCTATCCATTGGACCTTCACATTGACGTTGAAACACAGAAATTGCGTCGTGATTTAATACAAAAGGCACAAAGCTGACTTAAGTACAAGAGGAGTATATATTCGCATTGTTTGTGGTGTGCGTGGAGCGTTTCCTGGGAATTAAGTATTGGATTCCAAGGCACTAATGCAGCTTTACTCTATCGCTTGGACCTTCAAATTGACGATGAAACACAATAATTGCGTCATGATTTAATACAAAAGGCACAATGCCGACTTAAGTACAAGAAGAGTGAATCTTCTCATTGTTTGCCTTTGGTTTGAGCGTTTCCTGGGAGATAAGTCTTAGATTCCGATGCACTACTGGAGCTTTACTCTATCCCTTGGACATTCACATTGACGATGAAACACAGAAATTGAGTCGGGATTTAATGCCAAAGGCACAATGCTGACTTAAGTACAAGAAGAGTAAATCCTCTCATTGTTTGTGGTTTGCTTTGAGCGTTTCCTGGGAGATCAGTATTAGTTTCCGATGCAGTACTGCAGCTTTTCTCTATCCCTTGATCCTTCACATTGACTATGAAACACAGAAATTACGTCGTTATTTAATACAAAAGGCACAATGCCGACTTATGTACAAGAAGAGTAAATCTTCTCATTGTTTGTGGTTAGATTTGAGCGTTTCCTATTGGATCTGTATTTGATTCCGATGCACTACTGCAGCTTTACTCTACCCCTTGGACCTTCACGTTGACGATGAAACTCAGAACTTGCGTCGGGATTTAATACAAAATGCACAATACCGACTTAAGTACAAGAAGAGTAAATCTTCTCATTGTTTATTGTTTGTTTTAGCGTTTCCTGGGAGAACAGTATTAGATTCTGATGCACTACAGCAGCTTTACTCTATCCCTTGGACCTTCAAATTGACGATGAAACACAGTAAAACCACCGGACTTAATTTAAAAGCACAATGCCTACTTAAGTACAAGAAGTGTAAATCCTCTCTTTGTTTGTGGTTTGCTTTGAGCGTGTCCTGAGAGATCAGTAATTGATTCTGATGCACTACTGCAGATTTACGCTATCCCTTGGACCTTCACATGACGTTGAAACACAGAAATTCCGTCGTGATTTAATACAAAAGGCACAAAGCTGACTTAAGTACAAGAGGAGTATATAATCTCATTGTTTGTGGTTTGCGTGGAGCGTTTCCTTGGGGATCAGTATTACATTCCGATGCACTACTGCAGCTTTGCCCTATCCCTTGGACGTTCACATTGACGATGAAACACAGAAATTGCGTCGGAATTTAATACAAAAGCACAATGCCGAGTTAAGTACAAGAAGAGTAAATGTTCTCATTTTTTGTGGTTTCCTTTGCCTTTCCTGGGAGATCAGTGTTAGATTGCGATGCACTACTGCAGCTTTACTCTATCCCTTGGACCTTCACATTCACGATGGAACTCAGAAATTGCGTCTGGATTTAATACAAAAGGCACAATGCCGACTGAAGTACAAGAAGAGGTAATCTTCTCATAATTTGTGGTTTGCTTTGAGCGTTTGCTAAAGGATCAGTATTAGATTCCGATGCACTACTGCAGCTTTACTCTATCCCTTGCAACTTCACATTGACGAGGAAACGCAGAATTTGCGTCGGGATTTAATACAAAAGGCACAATATCGACTCAAGTACAAGAAGAGTAAATCTTCTCATTGTTTGTGGTTTACTTTGAGCGTTTCCTGGGAGATAAGTATTAGATTTCAATGCACTACTGCAGCTTAACTCTATCCCCTGGACATTCACATTGACGATGATACACAGAAATTGCGTCGGGATTTAATACAAAAGGCACAATGCCGACTTAAGTACAAGAAGAGTAAATATTCTCATTGTTTGTGGTTTGCTTTGAGTGTTCCCTGGGAGATCGGTATTAGATTCCGAAGCACTACTGTAGCTTTACTCAGTCCCTTAGACCTTCTCATTGACGATGAAACACGGAAATTGCGTGGGTATATAATACAAAACGCACAATGCCCACTTAAGTAATAGAAGAGTATTTCCTCTGAATAATTGTGGTTAGCTTTGAGCGTTTCCTGGGAGATAAGTATCAGATTCCGATTCACTAATGCAGCTTCACTCTATCCCTTGGACCTTCACATTGACGATGAAACACAGAAGTTGCGTTGGGATTTAATACAAAAGACACATTACCGATTTAAGTACAAGAAGAGTAAATCTTCTCATTGTTTGTGGTTTGCTTTGAGCGTTTCCTGGGAGATAAGTATTAGATTCTAATGCACTACTGCAACTTTACTCTATCCGTTAGACCTTCACACTGACGATGATACACAGAAATTGCGTCGGAATTTAATACTAAAAGCACAATGCCGACTTAAGTACAAGAAGAGTAAATCTTCTCATTGTTTGTGGTTTGCTTTGAGCGTTTCCTGGAAGGTCAGTATTAGATTCCGATGCACTACTGCAGCTTTTACTCTATCAATTGTACCTTCTCATTGAGGATGAAATACAGAAATTGCGTCGGGATTTAATACAAAATGCATAATGCCGACATAAGTTCAAGAAGAGTATATCTTCTCATTGTTTGTGGTTTGCTTTGAGCGTTTCCAGGGGGATCAGTATCAGATTCCGATGCCCTACTGCAGCTTTACTCTATCCCTAGGATCTTCACATTGACGATGAAACACAGAAATTGTGTCGTAATTTAATAAAAAAAACACAATGCCGACTTAAGTACAAGAAGAGTAAATCTTCTCATTGCTTGTGGTTTTATTTGATCGTTTCCTGGGAGATCAGTATGAGATTCCGATGCACTACAGCAGCTTTACTGTATCCCTTGGACCTTCACATTGACGATGAAACACAGAAATTGCGTCGGGGCTTAATACAAAAGGCACAATGCCGACTTAATTACAGGAAGAGTAAATCTTCTCATTGTTTGTTGTTTGCTTTCAGCGTTTCCTGGGAGATAAGTATTAGATACCGATGCACTACTGCAGATTTACTCCATCCCTTGGACCTTCACATTGACGATTAAATACAGTAATTGCGTCGGGATTTAATACAAAAGGCACAATACCGACTTAGGTACAAGTAGAGTAAATTTCTCATTGTTTGTGGTTAACTTTGAGTGTTTCCAGGGAGATAAGATTTGGATTCCGATGAACTACTGCAGCTTTACTCTATCGCTTGGACCTTCACATTGCCGATGAGACACAGAAAATGCGTCGGGATTTAATACGAAAGACACAATGCCGACTCAAGTACAAGAAGAGTAAATCTTCTCATTGTTTGAGGTTTGCTTTGAGCGTTTCCTGGGAGATAAGTATTAGATTCCGATGCACTAATGCATCTTTACTCTATCCCTTGGACTTCACATTGACGATGAAACACCGAAGTTGCGTCTGGATTTAATACAAAAGACACAATGCCGATTTAAGTACAAGAAGGGAAAATCTTCTCATTGTTTGTGGTTTGCTTTGAGCGTTTCCTGGGAGATCAGTATTAGTTTCCGATGCACTACTGCAGCTTTACTCTATCCCTTGGACTTTCTAATTGACGATGAAATACAGAAATTGAGTCGGGATTTAATACAATAGCCTCAATGCCGACTTAAGTACAAGAAGAGTAAATCTTCTCATTGTTTGAGGTTTGCTTTGAGCGTTTCCTGGGAGATCTGTATTAGATTCAGACGCACTCCTGCAGCTTTACTCCATCCCTTGACGATGAAACACGGAAATTGCGTGGGTATATAATACAGAACGCACAATGCCGACTTAAGTAATAGATGAGTAAATCTTCTCATTGTTTCTGGTTTGCTTTGAGCGTTTCCTGGGAGATAAGTATCAGATTCCGATGCACTAATGCAGCTTTACTCTATCCCTTGGACCTTCACAATGACGATGAAACACAGAAATTGCGTCGGGATCAAATACAAAAGGCACAATGCAGACTTAAGTACAGGAAGAGTAAATCTTCTCATTGTGTGTGGTTTCCTTTGAGCGTTTCCAGGGAGTTCAGTATTAGATTCCGATGCACTACTGCAGCTTTACTTTATCCCTTGGACCTTCTCATTGACGATGAAATACAGAAATTGTGTCGGGATTTAATACAATAGGCACAATGCCGACTTAAGTACAAGAAGAGTAAATCTTCTCATCGTTTGTGGTTTTCTTTGATCGTTTCCTGGGAGATAAGTATGAGATTCCGATACACTACAGCAGCTTTACTGTATCCCTTGGACCTTCACATTGACGATTAAACACAGTAATTGCGTCGGGATTTAATACAAAAGGCACAATGCCGACTTAGGTAAAAGTAGAGTAAATCTTCTCATTGTTTGTGGTTAAATTTGAGTGTTGCCAGGGAGATCAGTATTGGATTCCGATGCACTACTGCAGCTTTGCCCTATCCCTTGGACCTTCAAATTGACGATAAAACACAGAAATTGCTTCGGGATTCAATACAAAGGGCACAATGCCGACTTAATTATAAGAAGAGTAAATCTTCTCATTGTTTATTGTTTGCTTTTAGCGTTTCCTGGGAGAACAGTATTAGATTCTGATGCACTACAGCAGCTTTACTCTATCCCTTGGACCTTCAAATTGACGAAGAAACACAGTAAAACCACCGGACTTAATTTAAAAGCACAATGCCTACTTAAGTACAAGAAGTGTAAATCCTCTCATTGTTTGTGGTTTGCTTTGAGCGTTTCCTGAGACATCAGTAATTGATTCCGATGCACTACTGCAGATTTACTCTATCCCTTGGACCTTCACATGACGTTGAAACACAGAAATTGCGTCGTGATTTAATACAAAAGGCACAAAGCTGACTTAAGTACAAGAGGAGTATATAATCTCATAGTTTGTGGTTTGCGTGGAGCGTTTCCTGATGGATCAGTATTACATTCCGATGCACTACTGCAGCTTTGCCCTATCCCTCGGACGTTCACATTGACGATGAAACACAGATATTTTCGTCGGAATTTAATACAAAAGCACAATGCCGAGTTAAGTACAAAAAGAGTAAATGTTCTCATTTTTTGTGGTTTCCTTTGCCATTCCTGGGAGATCAGTGTTAGATTGCGATGCACTACTGCAGCTTTACTCTATCCCTTGGACCTTCACATTCACGATGGAACTCAGAAATTGCGTCTGGATTTAATACAAATGGCACAATGCCAACTGAAATACAAGAAGAGGTAATCTTCTCATAATTTGTAGTTTGCTTTGAGCGTTTGCTAAAGGATCAGTATTAGATTCCGATACACTACTGCAGCTTTACTCTATCCCTTGCAACTTCACATTGGCGAGGAAACGCAGTATGTGCGTCGGGATTTAATACAAAAGGCACAATATCGACTTAAGTGCAAGAAGAGTAAATCTTCCCATTGGTTGTGGTTTACTTTGAGCGTTTCCTGGGAGATAAGTATTAGATTTCAATGCACTACTGCAGCTTTACTCTATCCCCTGGACATTCACATTGACGATGACACACAGAAATTGCGTCGGGATTTAATACAAAATGCACAATGCCGACTTAAGTACAAGAAGAGTATTTCTTCTTATTGTTTGTGGTTTGCTTTGAGCGTTTCCAGGGGTATCAGTATCAGATTCCGATGCACTACTGCAGCTTTACTCTATCCCCAGGATCTTCACATTGACGATGAAACACAGAAATTGCGGCGGGATTTAACACAAAATGCACAATGCCGACTTAAGTACAAGAAGAGTAAATCTTCTCATTGCTTGTGGTTTTCTTTGATCGTTTCCTGGGAGATCAGTATGAGATTCTGATGCACTACAGCAGCTTTACTGTATCCATTGGACCTTCACATTGACGATGAAACACAGAAATTGCGTCGGGGCTTAATACAAAAGGCACAATGCCGACTTAATTACAAGAAGAGTAAATCTTCTCATTGTTTGTTGTTTGCTTTCAGCGTTTCCTGGGAGATAAGAATTAGATACCGATGCACTACTGCAGATTTGCTACATCCCTTGGACCGTCACATTGACGATTAAACACAGTAATTGCGTCCGGATTTAATAAAAAAGAAACAATGCCGACTTAAGTACAAGGAGAGTAAATCTTCTCATTGTTTGTGGTTTGCTATGAGCGTTTCCTGGGAGATCAGTATTACCTTCCGATGCATTACTCCAGCTTTACTGAATCCCTTGGACTTTCACATTGACGATGAAACAAAGAAATTGCGTCGGGATTTATTACAAAATTCACAATGCCGACTTAAGTACAAGAAGAGTAAATATTCTCATTGTTTGTGGTTTGCTTTGAGTGTTCCCTGAGAGATCGGTATTAGAATCCGAAGCACTACTGCAGCTTTACTCAGTCCCTTAGACCTTCTCATTGACGATGAAACACGGAAATTGCGTGGGTATATAATACAAAACGCACAATGCCCACTTAAGTAATAGAAGAGTAAATCCTCTGATTGATTGTGGTTAGCTTTGAGCGTTTCCTGGGAGATAAGTATCAGATTCCGATGCACTAATGCAGCTTTACTGTATCCCTTGGACCTTCACATTGACGATGAAACACAGAGGTTGCGTTGGGATTTAATACAAAAGACACATTGCCGATTTAGGTACAAGAAGAGTAAATCTTCTCATTGTTTGTGGTTTGCTTTGAGCGTTTCCTGGAAGGTCAGTATTAGATTCCGATGCACTACAGCAGCTTTATTCTACCCCTTGGAGCTTCTCATTGACGATGAAACACAGAACTTGCGTCGGGATTTAGTACAAAATGCAAAATGCCGACTTAAGTACAAGAAGAGTAAATCTTGTCATTGTTTGAGGTTTGCTTTGAGCGTTTCCTGGGAGATCAGTATTAGATTCCGATGCACTACTGCAGATTTACTCTATCCCTTGAACCTTCACATTGACAATGAAACTCAGAAATTACGTCGTGATTTAATACAAAAGGCACAATGCCGACTTAAGTACAAGAAGAGTAAATCTTCTCATTGTTTGTGGTTTATTTGAGCGTTTCCTGGGAGATCAGTGTTAGATTCCCATGCACTACTAAAGCTTTACTTTATCCTTTGGACCTTCTCATTGACGATGAAATGCGGAAATCGCGTAGGGATTTAATACAAAAGGCACAATTCCGACTTAAGTACAAGAAGAGTAAATCTTCTCATTGTTTGTTGTTTGCTTTGAGCGTTTCCTGGGAGGTCAGTATTAGATTCCGATGCACTACTGCAGCTTTACTCTATCAATTGTACCTTCTCATTGAGGATGAAATACACAAATTGCGTCGGGATTTAATACAAAATGCATAATGCCGACATAAGTTCAAGAAGAGTATATCTTCTCATTGTTTGTGGTTTGCTTTGAGCGTTTCCAGGGGGATCAGTATCAGATTCCAATGCACTACTGCAGCTTTACTCTATCCCTAGGATCTTCACATTGACGATGAAACACAGAAATTGCGTCGTAATTTAATACAAAAGGCACAATGCCGACTTAAGTACAAGAAGAGTAAATCTTCTCATTGCTTGTGGTTTTATTTGTTCGTTTCCTGGGAGATCTGTATGAGATTCCGATGCACTACAGCAGCTTTACTGTATCCCTTGGACCTTCACATAGACTATGAAACACAGAAATTGCGTCGGGGATTAATACAAAAGGCACAATGCCAACTTAATTACAAGAAGAGTGAATCTTCTCATTGTTTGTTGTTTGCTTTCACCGTTTCCTGGGAGATAAGTATTAGATACCGATGCACTGCTGCAGATTTACTATATCCCTTGGACCTTCACATTGACGATTAAACACAGTAATTGCGTCGGGATTTAATACAAAAGGCACAATACCGACTTGGGTACAAGTAGAGTAAATTTCTCATTGTTTGTGGTTAACTTTGAGTGTTTCCAGGGAGATCAGTATTGGATTCCGATGAACTACTGCAGCTTTACTCTATCGCTTGGACCTTCACATTGCCGATGAAACACAGAAAATGCGTCGGGATTTAATACGAAAGACACAATGCCGACTGAAGTACAAGAAGAGTAAATCTTCTCATTGTTTGAGGTTTGCTTTGAGAGTTTCCTGGGAGATCTGTATTAGATTCCGATGCATTACTGTAGCATTCCTCTATCCCTTGGACCTTCTCCTTGACGATGAAATACAGAAATTGCTTCGGGATTGAATACAAAAGGCACAATGCCGACATAAGTACAAGAAGAGTAAATCTTCTCGTCGTCTGTGGTTTGCATTGAGCGTTCCCTGGGAGATCAGTTTTAGATTCAGACGCACTCCTGCAGCTTTACTCCATCCCATGACGATGAAACACGGAAATTGCGTGGGTATATAATACAAAACGCACAATGCCGACTTAAGTAATAGATGAGTAAATCTTTTCATTGTTTGTGGTTTGCTTTGAGCGTTTCCTGGGAGATAAGTATCAGATTCCGATGCACTAATGCAGCTTTACTCTATCCCTTGGACCTTCACATTGACGATGAAACACAGAAATTGCGTCGGGATCAAATACAAAAGGCACAATGCAGACTTAAGTACAAGAACAGTAAATCTTCTCATTGTGTGTGGTTTCCTTTGAACGTTTCCAGGGAGTTCAGTATTAGATTCCGATGCACTACTGCAGCTTTACTCTATCCCTTGGACCTTCTCATTGACGATGAAATACAGAAATTGCGTCGGGATTTAATACAATAGGCACAATGCCGACTTAAGTACAAGTAGAGTAAATCTTCTCATTGTTTGTGGTTTTCTTTGATCGTTTCCTGGGAGATCAGTATGAGATTCCGATACACTACAGCAGCTTTACTGTATCCCTTGGACCTTCACATTGACGATTAAACACAGTAATTGCGTCGGGATTTAATACAAAAGGCACAATGCCGACTTAGGTAAAAGTAGAGTAAATCTTCTCATTGTTTGTGGTTAACTTTGAGTGTTTCCAGGGAGATCAGTATTGGAATCCGATGCACTACTGCAGCTTTACTGTATCCCTTGCACCTTCACATTGTCGATGAAACACAGAAATTGCGTCGGGATTTAATACGAAAGACACAATGCCGACTCAAGTACAAGAAGAGTAAATCTTCTCATTGTTTGAGGTTTGCTTTGAGCGTTTCCTGGGAGATCAGTATTAGATTCCGATGCATTACTGCAGCATTCCTCTATCCCTTGGACCTTCATCTTGACGATGAAATAAAGAAATTGCTTCGGGATTGAATACAAAGGGCACAATGCTGACTTAAGTACAAGAAGAGTAAGTCTTCTCGTCGTTTGTGGTTTGCATTGAGCCTTCCCTGGGAGATCAGTATTAGATTCAGACGTACTCCTGCAGCTTTACTCCATCCCTTGCACGTTCACATTGACGATGAAACACGGAAATTATGTCGTGATTTAATACAAAAGCCACAATGCCGACTCAAGTACAAGAAGAGTAAATCTTCTCATTGTTTGTGGTTTCCTTTGCGCGTTTCCTGGGATACCAGTATAAGATTTAGATGCACTACTGCAGCTTTACTCTATCCCTTGTACCTTCTCATTGACGATGAAATACAGAAATTGCGTCAGGATTTAATACAAAATGCATAATGCCGACATAAGTTCAAGGATAGTATATATTCTCATTGTTTGTGGTTTGCTTTGAGCGCTTCCAGGGGGATCAGTATCAGATTCCGATGCACTACTGCAGCTTTACTCTATCCCCAGGACTTCACATTGACGATGAAACACAGAAATTGGGTCGGGATATAATACAAATGGCACAATGCCGACTTAAGTACAAGAAGAGTAAATCTTCTCCTTGCTTGTGGTTTTCTTTGATCGTTTCCTGGGAGATCAGTATGAGATTCCGATGCACTACAGCAGCTTTACTGTATCCCTTGGACCTTCACATTAGCAATGAAACACAGAAATTGCGTCGGGGCTTAATACAAAACGCACAATGCCAACTTAATTTCAAGAAGAGTTAATCTTCTCATTGTTTGTTGTTTGCTTTCAGCGTTTCCTGGGAGATAAGTATTAGATACCGATGCACTACTGCAGATTTACTCCATCCCTTGGACCTTCACATTGACGATTAAACACAGTAATTCCGTCGGGAATTAATACAAAAGGCACAATGCCGACTTCAGTACAAGAAGAGTAAATATTCTTATTGTTTGTGGTTTGCTATGAGAGTTTCCTGGGAGATCAGTATTACATTCCGATGCATTACTCCAGCTTTACTGTATCCCTTGGACCTTCACATTGACGATGAAACACAGAAATTGCGTCGGGATTTGATACAAAAGGCACAATGCCGACTTAAGTACAAGAAGAGTAAATATTCTCATTGTTTGTGGTTTGCTTTGAGTGTTCCCTGGGAGATCACTGTTAGATTCCGAAGCACTACTGCAGCTTTACTCTGTCCCTTAGACCTTCTCATTGACGCCGAAACACGGAATTTGCGTGGGTATATAATGCAAAACGCACAATGCCAACTTAAGTAATAGAAGAGTAAACTTCTCATTGTCTGTGGTTTGCTTTGAGCGTTTCCTGTTAGATAAGTATCATATTCCGATGCACTAATGCAGCTTTACTCTATCCCTTGGACCTTCACATTGACGATGAAACACAGACGTTGCGTCGGGATTTAATACAAAAGACACAATGCCGATTTAAGTACAAGAAGAGTAAATCTTCTCATTGTTTGTGGTTTGCTTTGAACGTATCCTGCGAGATCAGTATTAGTTTCCGATGCACTACTGCAGCTTTACTCTATCCCTTGGACCTTCTCATTGACGATTAAATACAGAAATTGTTTGGAGATTTAATACAATAGGCACAATGCCGACTTAAGTACAAGAAGAGTAAAACTTCTCATCGTTTGTGGTTTGCAATTAGCGTTTCCTGGGAGATCATTATTATATTCCGACCCACTCCTGCAGCTTAACTCTATCCCTTGGACCTTCACATTGATGATGAAACATAGAACTTGCATCCGGATTTAATACAAAAGGCATAATGCCGACCTAAGTACAAGAAGTGTAAATCTTATCATTGTTTGTGGTTAGCTTTGAGCGTTGCCGAGGGGATCAGTATATGATTCCGATGCACTACTGCAACTTTATTCTACCCCTTGGACCTTCTCATTGACGATGAAACACAGAACTTGCGTCGGGATTTAATACAAAATGCACAATGCCGACTTAAGTACAAGAAGAGTAAATCTTCTCATTGTTTGTGGTTTGCTTTGAGCGTTTCCTAGGAGATCAGTATTGGAATTCCGATGCACTACTACAGATTTACTCTGTCCCTTGAACCTTCACATTGACGATGAAACACAGAAATCACGTCGTGATTTAATACAAAATGCACAATGCCGATATAAGTACAAGAAGAGTAATCTTCTCGATGTTTGTGGTTTGCTTTGAGCGTTTCCAGGGAGATCAGTATTAGATTCCGATGCATTACTGCAGCTTTACTCTATCCCTTGGACCTCCTCATTGACGATGAAATACTGAAATTGCGTCGGGTTTTAATACAAAATGAATAATGCCGACATAAGTTCAAGAGGAGTATATCTTCTCAATGATTGTGGATTGCTTTGAGCGTTTCCTGGGGGATCAGTATCAGATTCCGATGCACTACTGCCGATTTACTCTATCCCCAGGACCTTCACATTGACGATGAAACACAGAAATTGCGTCGGGATTTAATACAAAAGGCAAAATGCCGAATTAAGTACAAGAAGAGTAAATCTTCTCATTACTTGTGGTTTTCTTTGATCGTTTCCTGGGAGATCAGTATGAGATTCCGATGCACTACAGCAGCTTTACTGTATCCCTTGGACCTTCACATTGACGATGAAACACAGAAATTGCGTCGGGGCTTAATACAAAAGGCACAACGCCGACTTAATTACAAGAAGAGCAAATCTTCTCATTGTTTGTTGTTTGCTTTCAGCGTTTCCTGGGAGATAGGTATTAGATTCGGATGCACTGCTGCAGCATTCCTCTATCCCTTGGACTTTCTCCTTGACGATGAAATACAGAAATTGCTTCGGGATTGAATACAAAGGGCACAATGCGGACTTAAGTACAAGAAGAGTAAATCTATTCGGCGTTTGTGGTTTGCATTGAGCGTTCCCTGGAAGATCAGTAATAGATTCAGACGCACTCCTGCAGCTTTACTCCATCCCTTGGACGTTCACATTGACGATGAAACACAGAAATTGCGTCGGGATTTAATACAAAAGGCACAATGCCGACTTAAGTACAAGAAGAGTAAATCTTCCCATTGTTTGTGGATTTCTTTGAGTGTTTCCTGGGAGATCAGTATTTGATTCCGATGCCCTACTGCAGCTTTACTCTATCCCTTGGACCTTCACATTGACGATGAAACACAGAAATTGCGTCGGGATTAAATACAAAAGGCACAATGCAGTCATAAGTACAAGAAAAGTAAATCTTCTCATTGTGTGTGGTTTGCTTTGAGCGTTTCCAGGGAGATCAGTATTAGATTTCGATGCACTACCGCAGATTTACCCTTTCCCTTGGTCCTTCACATTGTCGATGAAACACAGAAATTGCGTCGGGATTTAATACGAAAGGCACAATTCCGACTTAAGTAAAAGAATAGTAAATCTTCTCATTGTTTGTGGTTTGCTATGAGCGTTTCCTGGGAGATCATTATTACATTCCGGTGCATTACTCCAGCTTTACTCTATCGCTTGGACCTTCACATTGACGATGAAACACAGAAATTGCGTAGGGATTTAATACAAAAGGCTCAATGCCGACTTAAGTACAAGAAGAGTAAATATTCTAATTGTTTGTGGTTTGCTTTAAGTGGTTCCTGGGAGATCGGTATTAGATTCCGAAGCACTACTGCAGCTTTACTTTGTCCCTTAGATCTTCTCATTGACGATGAAACACGGAAATTGCGTGGGTATACAATACAAAACGCACAATGCCGACTTAAGTACTAGAAGAGTAAAACTTCTCATTGTTTGTGGGTTCCTTTGATCGTTTCCTGGGAAATAAGTATTAGATTCCGATGCACTAATGCAGCTTTACTCTATCCCTTGGACCTTCACATTGACGATGAAACACAGAAGTTGCGTCGGGATTAAATACAAAAGACACAATTCCGATTTAAGTACAAAAAGAGTAAATCTTCTCATTGTTTGTGGGTTGCTTTAGATTCCGAAGCACTACTGCTACTTTACTTTGTCCCTTAGATCTTCTCATTGACGATGAAACACGAAAATTGCGTGGGTATACAAATCAAAACGCACAATGCCGACTTCAGTACTTCTGTGTTTCAACTTCAATGTATAGGTCAAGGGATAGATTAAATCTGCAGTAGTGCATCGGAAAGCTTTACTCTATCCCTTGGACCTTCTCATTGACGATAAAATACAGAAATTGTGTCGGGATATAATACAATAGGCACAATGCCGACTTAAGTACAAGAAGAGTAAATCTTCTCATCGTTTTTGGTTTGCATTGAGCGTTTCCTGGGAGATCAGTATTAGATTCCGACGCACTCCTGCAGCTTAACTCTATCCCTTGGGCCTTCACATTGATGATGAAACATAGAATTTGCATCCGAATTTAATACAAATGGCACAATGCCGACCTAAGTACAAGAAGTGTAAATCTTATCATTGTTTGTGGTTAGCTTTGAGCGTTGCCTAGGGGATCAGTATATGATTCCGATGCAGGACTGCAGCTTTATTCTACCCCTTGGACTTTCACATTGACGTTGAAACACAGAACTTGGGTCAGGATTTAATACAAAATGCACAATGCTGACTTAAGTACAAGAAGAGAAAATCTTCTCATTGTTTGTGGTTAGCTTTGAGCGTTTCCTGGGAGAACAGTATTAGATTCCGATGCACTACTGCAGATGTAATCAATCCCTTGACCTACATATTGAAGCTGAAACACAGAAATTACGTTGTGATTTAACACAAAAGGCACAATGCCGACTTAAGTACAAGAAGGGTGAATCTTTTCGTTGTTTGTGGTTTGCTTTGAGCGTTTTCTGGGAGATCAGTATTAGATTCCGATGCACTGCTAAAGCTTTACTCTATCCTTTGGACCTTCTCATTGAAGATGAAATACAGAAATTGCGTCGGGATTTAATACAAAAGGCACAATGCCGACTTAAGTACAAGAACAGTCAATCTTCTCACTGTTTGTGGTTTGCTTTGAGCGTTTCCTGGGAGATCAGTATTAGATTCCGATTCACTACTGCAGCTTTACTCTATCCCTTGGACCGTCTCATTGTCGATGAAATACAGAAATTCCGTCGACATTTAATAAAAAAGGCATAATGCCGAAATAAGTTCAAGAAGAGTATATCTTCTCATTGTTTCTGGTTTGCTTTGAGCGTTTCCTGGCGATCAGTATAAGATTCCGATGCACTACTGCAGCTTTACTCTATCCCCAGGACCTTCACATTGACGATGAAACACAGAAATTGCATCGGGATTTAATACAAAAGGCACAATGCCGACTTAAGTACAAGTAGAGTAAATCTTCTCATTGTTTGTGGTTAACTTTGAGCGTTTCCAGGGAGATCAGTATTGGATTCCGATGCACTACCGCAGCTTTACTGTATCCCTTGCACCTTCACATTGCCGATGAAACACAGAAATTTTGTCGGGATTTAATACGAAAGACACAATGCCGACTCAAGTACCAGAAGAGTAAATCTTCTCATCGTTTGTGGTTTGCATTGGGCGTTCCCTGGGAGATCAGTATTAGATTCAGGCGCACTCCTGCAGCTTTACTCCATCTCTTGGACGCTCTCATTGACGTTGAAACACAGAAATTGCGTCGCGATTTAATACAAAAGGCACAATGCCGACTTAAGTACAAGAAGAGTAAATCTTCCCATTGTTTCTGGATTGCTTTGAGCGTTTCCTGGGAGATCAGTATTAGATACCGATGCCCTACTGCAGGTTTACTCTATCCCTTGGACGTTCACCTTGACGATGAAACACAGAAATTGCGTTGGGATTAAATACAAAAGGCACAATGCAGACTTAAGTACAAGAACAGTAAATCTCCTCATTGTGTGTGGTTCGCTTTGAGCGTTACCAGGGAGATCAGTATTAGATTTCGATGCACTACTGCAGCTTTAGCCTTTCCCTTGGACCTTCACATTGTCGATGAAACACAGAAACTGCGTCGGGATTTAATACAAAAGACACAATTCCGACTTAAGTACAAGAGAGTAAATCTTCTTAATGTTTGTGGATTGCTTTGAGCGTTTCCTGGGAGATGAGTATTAGATTCCGAAGCACTAATGCAGCTTTACTCTGTCCCTTAGACCTTCATATTGACGATGAAACACGGAAATTGCGTGGGTATATAATACAAAACGCACAATGCCGACTTAAGTACAAGAAGATTAAATCTTCTCATTGTTTGTTGTTTCCTTTTATCGTTTCCTGGGAGATCAGTATTAGATTCCGATGCACTGCTGCAGCCTTACTCTATCCCTTGGACCTTCACATTGACGATGAAACACAGAAATTGTGTCGGGATTTAATACAAAAGGCACAATGCTGACTTAAGTACAAGAAGTGTAAATCTTCTCATTGTTTGTGGTTTGCTTTGAGCGTTTCCTGGGAGATCAGTATTAGATTCCGATGCACTACTGCAGATTTACTCTATCCCTGGAACCTTCACATTGACGATAAAACACAGAAATCACGTCGTGATTTAATACAAAAGGGACAATGTTGACTTAAGTACAAGAAGAGTAAATCTTCTCGATGTTGTGGTTAGCTTTGAGGGTTTCCTGGGAGATCAGTATTAGATTCCGATGCACTACTAAAGCTTTACTCTATCCTTTGGACCTTCTCATAGACGATGAAATACAGAAATTGCGTCGGTGTTTAATACAAAAGGCACAATGCCGACTTAAGTACAAGACGAGTATATCTTCTCATTGATTGTGGTTTGCTTTGAGCGTTTCCTGCGGGATCAGTATTAGATTCAGACGCACTCCTGCAGCTTTACTCCATCCCTTGGACGCTCACATTGACGATGAAACACAGAAATTGCGTCGGGATTTCATACAAAAGGCACAATGCAGACTTAAGTACAAGAAAGTATATCTTACCATTGTTTCTGAATTGCTTTAAGTGTTTCCTGGGAGATCAGTATTAGATTCCGATGCCCTACTACAGCTTTACTCTATCCCTTGGACCTTCACATTGACGATGAAACACAGAAATTGCGTCGGGTTAAAATACAAAAGGCACAATGCAGTCTTAAGTACAAGAAAAGTAAATCTTCTCATTGTGTGTGGTTTGCTTTGAGCGTTTCCAGGGAGGTGAGTATTAGATTTCGATGCACTACTGCAGCTTTACCCTTTCCCTTGACCCTTCACATTGTCGATGAAACACAGAAATTGGGTCGGGATTTAATACGAAAGGCACAATTCCGACTTAAGTAGAAGAAGAGTAAATCTTCTCAAAGTTTGTGGATTGCTTTGAGCGTTTCTTGGGAGATGAGTGTTAGATTCCGATGCAGTACTGCAGCTTTACTCTATCACTTGGACCTTCACATTGACGATGAAACACAAAAATTGCGTCGGGAATTAATAAAAAAGGCAAAATGCCGACTTAAGTACAAGAAGAGTAAATCTTCTCATTGTTTGTGGTTTGCTATGAGCGTTTCCTGGGAGATCAGTATTACATTCCGATGCATTACTCCAGCTTTACTCTATCCCTTGGACCTTCACATTGACGATGAAACACAGAAATTGCGTCGGGATATAATACAAAAGGCTCAATGCCGACTTAATTACAAGAAGAGTAAATATTCTCATTGTTTGTGGTTTGCTTTGAGTGTTCCCTGGGAGATCAGAATTAGATTCCGAAGCACTACTGCAGCTTTACTTTGTCCCTAAGACCTTCTCATTGACGATGAAACACGGAAATTGCGTGGGTATATAATACAAAACGCACAATGCCGACTTAAGTACAAGAAGAGTAAATCTTCTCATCGTTTGTGGTTTGCATTGAGCGTTTCCTGGGAGATCAGTATTAGATTCCGACGCACTCCTGCAGCTTAATTCTATCCCTTGGACCTTCTAATTGATGATGAAACATAGAATTTGCATCCGGATTTGATACAAAAGGCACAATGCCGACCTAAGTACAAGAAGTGTAAGTCTTATCATTGTTTGTGGTTAGCTTTGAGCGTTGCCTAGGGGATCAGTATATGATTCCCATGCACGACTGCAGCTTTATTCTACCCCTTGGACTTTCACATTGACGATGAAACACAGAACTTGCGTCGGGATTTAATACAAAATGCACAATCCGACTTAAGTACAAGAAGAGTAAATCTTTTCGTTGTTTGTGGTTTGCTTTGAGCGTTTCCTGGGAGATCAGTATTAGATTTCGATGCACTACTAAAGCTTTACTCTATCCTTTGGACCTTCTCATTGAAGATGAAATACAGAAATTACGTCGGGATTAAATACAAAAGACACAATGCCGACTTAAGTACAAGAAGAGTCAATCTTCTCATTCTTTGTGGTTTGCTTTGAGCGATTCCTGGGAGATCAGTATTAGATTCCGATGCAATGCTGCAGCTTTACTCTATCCCCTGGGCCTTCACATTGACGATGAGACACATA
Organism: Schistocerca piceifrons; assembly: GCF_021461385.2. NCBI lineage: Eukaryota > Metazoa > Arthropoda > Insecta > Orthoptera > Acrididae > Schistocerca > Schistocerca piceifrons. Next base: position 9,729,926 of record NC_060140.1, read on the forward strand.
AATTGCGTCGGAATTTAATACAAAAGGAACAATGCTGACTTAAGTACAAGAGGAGTATATCTTCACATTGTTTGTGGTTTGCTTTGAGTGTTTCCAGGGGGATTAGTATTAGATTCCCATGCACTACTGCAGTTTTACTCCATCCCTTGGACCTTCGCATTGACGATGAAACACAGTAATTGCGTCGGGATTTAATACAAAAGGTACAATGCCGACTTAAGTACAAGAAGAGTAAATCTTCTCAATGTTTGTGGAATGATTTGATCGTTTCCTGGGAGATCAGTATTAGATTCCGATGCACTACTGCAGCTTTACTGTATCCCTTGAACCTTCACATTGACGATGAATCACAGATATTGTGTCGGGATTCAATACAAATAACACAATGTCGACTTAAGTACAAGAAGTGTAAATCTTCTCATTGTTTGTGGTTGGAATTAAACGTTTACTGGGAGATCAGTATTAGTTTCCGATGCGCTACTGCTGCATTACTCTATCCCTTGGTCCTTCACATTGTCGATGAAACACAGAAATTGTGTCGGTATATAATGCAAAAGGCACAATGCCGGCATAAGTACAAGAAGAGTAAGTCTTCTCATATTTGTGGTTTGCTTTGATCGTTTCCTGGGAGATCAGTATTAGATTCCGATGCACTGCTGCAGCTTTACTCTAACAATTGGACCTTCACATTGACGATGAAACACAGAAATTGCGTCGGAATTTAATACAAAAGGCACAATGCCGACTTAAGTACAAGAAGAGTGGATCTTCTGATTGTTTGTGGTTTGCTTTGATCGATTTCTGGGAGATCAGTATTAGATTCCGATGCAGTACTGCAGCTTTACTCTATCCCTTGTACCTTAACATTGACGATGAAACACAGAAATTGCGTCGGGATTTAATACAAGAGGCACTATGCCGTTTTAAGTACAAGAAGAGTATATCCTCTCATTGTTTGCGGTTCCCCTTGCCTTTCCTGGGAGATCAGTGTTAGATTCCGATGCACTACAGCAGCTTTACTCTATCCCTTGGACCATCGCATTGACTATCAAACACAGAAATTGCGTCGGGATTTAATACAATAGGCACAATGCCGACTTACGTACAAGAATAGTAAATTCATCTCATTGTTTGTGGTTTCCTTTGCCTTTCTTGGGAGATCAGTGCTAGATTCCGATGCACTACTGTAGATTTACTCTATCCCTTGGACCTTCACGTTGACGATGAAACACAGAAATAGTGGCGGGATTTAGTACAAAGCGCACAATTCCGAATTAAGTACAAGAAGAGTAAATCTTCTCATTGTTTTTGGTTTGCTATTAGCGTTTCCTGGGAGACCAGTATTACATTCCGATGCACTTCTGCAGCTTTACTCGATCACTTGGACCTTCACAGCGACGATGAAACACAGTAATTGCATCAGGATTTAATACAAAAGGCACAATGCCGACTTAAGTACAAGAAGATTAAATCTTCTTATTGTTTGAGGTTTACTTTGATCGTTTCCTACGAAATCAGTATTGGATTCCGATTCACTACTGCAGCTTTACTCTATGCCTTTGACTTTCACATTGACGATGAAATACAGAAATTGCGTCGGGATTTAGTACTAAACACACAATGCTGACTTAAGTAGTAGAGGAGTATATCTTCTCATTGTTTGTGGTTTGCTTTGGGCGTTTCCTAGGGGATCAGTATTAGATTCCGATGCACTGCTTCAGCTTTACTCTATACCTTGGACCTTCACATTGACGATGAAACACAGAAATTGCACGGGATTTAATACAAAATGCACAATGCCGACTTAAGTACAAGTAGAGTAAATCTTCTCATAGTTTGTGGTTTGCCTTGAGCGTTTCCTGGGGGATCAGTATCAGATTACGTTGCACAACTGCAGCTTTACTCTATCCCCCGGACCTTCAAATTGACGATGAAACACAGAAATTGCGTCGGGTTTTAATACAAAATGCACAATGCCAACTTAAGTACAAGAAGAGTAAATCATCTCGTTGATAGTGGTTTGCTTTGATCGCTTACTGGGAGATCAGTATTATATTCCGATGCACTACTGCGGCTTTACTCTATGCCTTGGACATTCACATTGACGATGAAACACAGAAATAGCGTCGGGATTTAATACAAAAGTCACAATGGCGACTTAAGTACAAGAAGAATAAATCTTGGCATTGTTTGTGGCTTGCTTTGAGCGTTTCCTGGGAGATAAGTATTAGATTCCAATGCACTACTGCGGCTTTACTCTATACCTTTTACCTTCACATTGATAATGAAATACAGAATTTGCATCCGGATTTAATACAAAAGGCACAATGCCGACCTTAGTACAAGAAGTGTTAATCTTATCACTGTTTGTGGTTAGATCTGAGCGTTTCCTAGGGGATCAGTATATGTTTCCAATGCACTACTGCAGCTTTATTCTACTCCTTGGACCTTCACGTTGACGATGAAACACAGAAATAGTGGCGGGATTTAGTACAAAGCGCACAATTCCGAATTAAGTACAAGAAGAGTAAATCTTCTCATTATTTGTGGTTTGCTTTGGGCTTTCCTAGGAGATAAGTATTAGATTCCGAAGCACTACTGCAGATTTACTCTATTTCTTGAACCTTCACATTGACGATGAAACACAGAAATATCGTCGTGATTTAATACTAAAGGAACAATGCCGACTTAAATACAAGAAGAGTAAATCTTCTCATTGTTTGTGGTTTGCTTTGAGCGTTTCATGGGAGGTCAGTATTAGATTCCGATGCTCTACTAAAGTTTACCTCTACCCTTTGGACCTTCTCATTGACGATGAAATACAGAAATGGCGTCGGGATTTAATACAAAAGGCACAATGCCGACTTAAGTAAAAGAAGAGTAAATCTTCTCATTGTTTGTGGTTTGCTTTGAGCGTTTCCTGGGGGATCAGTATCAGATTCCGATGCACAACAGCAGCTTTACTATATCCCCTGGACCTTCCCATTGACGATGAAACACAGAAATTGCGTCGGGATTTAATACAAAAGGCACAATGCCAACTTAAGTACAAGAAGAGTCAATCTTCTCATCGTTTGTGATTTGCATTGAGCGTTTCCTGGGAGATCAGTATTAGATTCCGACGCACTCCTGCAGCTTAACTCTACCCCTTGGACCTTCACAATGATGATGAAACACAGAATTTGCGTCCGGATTTAATACAAAAGGCACAATGCCGACCTAAGTACAAGAAGTGTAAATCTTATCATTATTTGTGGTTAGATTTGAGCGTTTCCTAGGGGATCAGTATTTGTTTCCGATGAACTACTGCAGCTTTATTCTACCCCTTGGACCTCAACATTGACGATGAAACACAGAACATACGTCGGGATTTAATACAAAATGCAGAATCCCGACTTCAGTACAAGAAGAGTAAATCATCTCATTGTTTATGGTTTGCTTTGAGCGTTTCCTGGGAGATCAGTATTAGCTTCCGAAGCACTACTGCAGATGTACTCTATCCCTTGACCCTTCACATTGACGATGAAACACAGAAATTACGTCGTGATTTAATACAAAAGGAATAATGCAGACTTAAGTACGAGAAGAGTAAATCTTATCATTGTTTGTGGTTTGCTTTGAGCGTTTCATGGGAGATCAGTATTAGATTCCGATGCACTACTGCAAATTAAATGTATCCCTTGGACCTTCACATTGACGATTAAACACAGTAATTGCGTCGGGATTTAATACAAAAGGCACAATGCTGACTTATGTACAAGTAGAGAAAATCTTCTCACTGTTTGTGGTTTCCTTTTAACGTTTCCTGGGAGATCAGTATTAGATACCGATGCACTACTGCAGCCTTACTGTATTCCTTGGACCTTCTCCTTGACTATGAAATAGAGAAATATCTTTGGGATTTAATGCAAGGGGCACAATGCCGACTTATGTACAATAAGAATAAATCTTCTCATCGTTTGTGATTTGCATTGAGCGTTCCCTGGGAGATCAGTATTGGATTCAGATGCACTGCTGCAGCTTTACTCCATCCCATGGACGTTCACATTGAGGATGAAACACAGAAATTGCGTTGGGATTTAATACATAAGGCACAATGCCGACTTAAGTACAAGAAGAGAAAATCTTCTCATTGTTTGTGGTTTGCTTTGAGCGTTTCCTGGGAGATCAGTACTAGATTCCGATGCACTACAGCAGCTTTACTCTATCCCTTTGACCATCGCATTGACGATGAAACACAGAAATTTCGTTGGGATTTAATACAAAAGGCACAATGCCGACTTACGTACAAGAAGAGTAAATCTTCTCATTGTTTGTGGTCTCCTTTGCCTTTCTTGGGAGATCAGTGCTGGATTCCGATGCACTACTGCAGCTTTACTCTATCCCTTGTACCTTCACATTGACGATGAAAGGCAAAAATAGCAGCGGGATTTAGTAAAAAACGCACAATTCTGATTTAAGTACAAGAAGAGTAAATCTTCTCATTGTTTTTGGTTTGCTATGAGCGTCTCCTGGCAGACCAGTATTAGATTCCGATGCACTTCTGCGGCTTTACTCTATCACTTGGAGCTTCACATTGACGATGAAACACAGTAATTGAGTCAGGATTTAATACAAAAGGCACAATGCCGCCTAAAGTACAAGAAAATTAAATCTCCTCTTTGTTTGCGGTTTGCTTTGATCGTTTCCTGCGAAATCAGTATTGAATTCCGAATCACTACTGCAGCTTTACTCTATCCCTTGGACGTTCACATTGACGATAATCACAGAAATAGCGTCGGGAATTAGTACAAAAGGCACAATGCTGACTTAAGTAGTAGAGGAGTATATCTTCTCATTGGATGTGGTTTGCTTTGAGCGTTTCCTGGGGGATCAGTATTAGATTCCGATGCACTACTGCAGCTTTACTCTATCCCTTAGAGCTTCCCATTGACGATGAAACACAGAAATTGCGTCGGGATTTAAATCAAAAGGCACAATGCCGACTTAAGTACAAGAAGAGTAAATCTTCACATTGTATGTGGTATGCTTCGAGCGTTTCCTAGGGGATCAGTATTAGATTCAGATGCACTACTGCAGCTTTATTCTATCCCTTGGAGCTTCACATTGGCGATGAAACACAGAAATTCCGTCAGGACTTTTACTACAAAAGGCACAATGCCGACTTAAGTACAAGAAGAGGAAATCTATTCATTGTTTGTGGTTTGCTTTGAGCGTTTCCTGGGAGATAAGTATTTGATTCCGATGAACTATTGCAGCCGTACTCTATCCCTTGCACCTTCACATTGATGATGAAATACCGAATATGCGTCGCGATTTAATACAAAAGGCACAATGCCGACATAAGTACAAGAAGGGTAAATCTGCTCATCGTTTGTGGTTTGCATTAGGCGTTTCTTGGTAGATGAGTATTAGATTCAGACGCTATCCTGCAGCTTTACTCTATCCCTTGGAACTTCACATTGACGATGAAACACAGAATTGGGATCTGGATTTAATACAAGAGGCACAATGCCGACCTAAGTACATGAAGTGTAAATCTTATCACTGTTTGCGGTTAGGTTTGAGCGTTCCCTCGGGTATCAGTATTAGATTCCGATGCACTACTGCAGCTTTACCCTACCCCTTGGACCTTCACATTGCCGATGAAACACAGAACTTGCGTCGGGATTTAATACAAAATGCACAATGCCGACTTAAGTACAAGAAGAGTAAATCTTCTCATTGTTTGTGGTTTGCTTTGAGCGTATCCTGATGGATCAGTATCAGATTCCGTTGCACAACTGCAGCTTTACTCTATCCCCCGGACCATCACATAGACGATGAAACACAGAGATAGCGTCGGAATTTAATACAAAATGGCACAATGCCGACTTAAGTACAAGAAGAGTAAATCTTCTCATTGTTTGTGGTTTGCTTTGTTCGTTTTCTGGGAGATCAGTATTAGATTCCGATGCTCTACTGCAGCTTTACTCTGTCCCTTGGACATTCACATTAACGATGAAACACACAAATTGCGTCGGGATTTAATACAAGAGGCACTATACCGATTTAAGTACAAGAAGAGTAAATCCTCTCATTGTTTGTGGTTTCCTTTGCCTTTCCTGGGAGATCAGTGTTTGATTCCGATGCACTACAGCAGCTTTACTCTATCCCTTGGACCATTGCATTGAAGATCAAACACAGAAATTGCGTCTGGATTTAATACAAAAGGCACAGGCCGACTTACGTACAAGAATAGTAAATTCATCTCTTTGTTTGTGGTTTCCTTTGCCTTTCTTGGAAGGTCAGTGCTGGATTCCGATGCATTATTGTAGCTTTACTCTATCCCTTGGACCTTCACATTGACGATGAAACACAGAAATAGTGGCGGGATTTAGAAGAAAACGCACAATTCCGACTTAAGTACAAGAAGAGAAAATCCTCTCATTGTTTTTGGTTTGCTATGAGCGTTTCCTGGGAGATCAGTATTAGATTCCGATGCACTTCTGCAGCCTTACTCTATCACTTATACCTTCACATTGACGATGAAACACAGAAATTGCGTCGGGACTTTTACTACAAAAGGCACAATGCCGACTTACGTACAAGAAGAGAAAATCAATTCATTGTTTGTGGTTTGCTTTGAGCGTTTCCTGCGAGATCAGTATTAGATTCCGATGCACTACTGCAGCTTTACTTTATTCCTTGGACCTTCTCCTAGACTATGGAATACAGAAATTGCTTAGGGATTTAGTACAAAGTCCACTATGCCGACTTATGTACAGTAACAATAAATCTTCTCATCGTTTGTGGTTTGCATTTTGCGTTCCCTGGGAGATGAGTATTAGATTCAGACGCACTCCTGCAGCTTTACTCCATCCCTTGGAGGTTCACATTGAGGATGAAACACAGAAATTGCGTCGGGATATACTGCAATAGCACAATGACGACTTAAGTACACGAACAGTAAATCTTCTCATTGTTTGTGGTTTGCTTTGATCGTTTCCTGGGAAATCATTATTAGATTCCGATGCACTACTGCAGCTTTACTCCATCCCTTGGACCTTCACATTGACGATGAGACACAGAAATTGCGTCGGGATTTAATACAAAAGGCACAATGCTGACTTAAGTACAAGAAGAGTAAATCTTCTCATTGTCTGTGGTTTGCTTAGATCGTTTTCTGGGATATCAGTATTAGATTCCGATGCACTACTGCAGCTTTTCTCTATCCCTTGGAAAATCGCATTGACGATCAAACAAAGAAATTGCGTCGGGGTTTGATACAAAAGGCTCAATGACGACTTACGTACATGAAGAGTAAATCTTCTCATTGTTTGTGGTTTGCTCTGAGCGTTTCCCAGGAGATCAGTATTAGATTCCGATACACTACCGCAGCTTTACTCTATCCCTTGGACCTTCACATTGACGATGAAACAAAGAAATTGCTTCTGGATTTTTACTACGAAAGGCACAATGCTGACTTAAGTACCAGAAGAGTATATCGATTCATTGTTTGTGGTTTGCTTTGAGCGTATCCTGGGAAATAAGTATTAGATTCCGATGCACTACTACAGCTTTACTCTATCCCTTGGACCAGCAAATTGACGATGAAACACAGTAAAACCGTCTGCATTAAATACAAAAGGCACCATGCCGACTTAAGTACAAGAAGAGTAAATCTTCTCATTCTTTGAGGTTTGCTCTGAGCGTTTCCAGAGAGATCAGTATTAGATTCCGATACACAACTGTTGATTCACTCTATCCCTTGGACCTTCACATTGACGATGAAACACAGAAATTGCGTCGGAATTTAATACAAAAGGCACAATGCGGACATAAGTACAAGTAGAGTAAATCTTCTAATTGTTTGTGGTTTGCATTGAGCGTTACCTGGGAAATCAGTATTTGATTGCGATGCACTACTGCAGCTTTACTCTATCCCGTGGACCTTCACATTGACGATGAAACTCAGAAATTGCGTCGGGATTTAATACAAAAGACACAATGCCGACTTAAGTACAAGAAGAGTAAGTCTTCTCATTGTTTGTGACTTGATAAGAACGTTTCCTGGGAGATCAGTATTAGATTCCGATGCAGTACCGCGGCTTTACTCTATCCCTTGGTCCTTCACATTGACGATGAAACACAGAAATTGCTTCGGGATTTTTACTACAAAAGGCACAATGTCGACTTAAGTACAAGAACACAATATCGATTCATTGTTTGTAGTTTGTTTTGAGCCTTTCATGGGAGATCAGTATTAGATTCAGATGCACTTCTGCAGCTTTACTCTATCACTTGGTCCTTCACATTGACGATGAGACACAGTAATTGCGTCGGGATTTAATACAAAAGGCACAATGCCGCATTAAGTTCAAAAAGATTATATCTTCTCATTGTGTGTGGTTTGCTTTGAGCGTATCCAGGAAGATAAATATTAGATTCCGATGCACTACTGCAGCTTTACTCTATCGCCTGGACCTGCACTTTGACGATGAAACACAGAAATCACGTATTGACTTAATACAAAAGGCACAATGTCGACTTAAGTACAAGAAGAGTAAATTTTCTCTTTGTTTGTGGTAGGCCTTGATCTGTATTAGATTCCGATGCACTACTGCAGCTTTACTCTACCCCTTGGACCATCACAATGACGATGAAAGACAGAAATTGCGTCGGGATTTAATTCACAAGGCACAATGTCGACTTAAGTACAAGAAGAGTAAATCTTCTCATTGTTTGTGGTTTGCTTTGAGAGTTTCCCGGGAAATCTGTATTAGATTCCGATGCAGTACTGCAGCTTTACTCTATCCCTTAGACCTTCGCATTAATAATGAAGCAGAGAAATTGCAGCGGGATTTAATACAAAAGCACAATGCAGACTAAAGTACAAGAAAATTGAATCTTCTCATTGTTTGAGTTTTGCTTAGAGCGTTTCCTGGGAAATCGGTATTAGATTCCGATGCACTACTGCAGATTTACTCTATCCCTTGGACCTTCACATTGACGAAGAAACACAGAACTTGCGTCGGGATTTAATACAAAAGGCGCATTGTCGACTTAAGTACAAGAAGAGTAAATCTTGAAATTGTTTGTGGGTTGCTTTGAGTGTTTCCTGGGTGATCAGTATTACAATCCGACGCTCTACTGCAGCCTCACTCAGTATGTTGGACCTTTTCATTGACGAAGAAACACAGTAATTGCGTCGGTATTTAATAAAAAATTCACAATGCCGACATAAGTACAATAAGAGTAAATCTTCTCATAGTTTCAGGTTTGCTTTGATCGTTTCCTGGTAGTACAGTATTAGTTTCCAATGCACAACTGCAGCTCTACTGTATTCCGTGGAAGTTCAGATAGACGATGTAACACAGAATTTGCGTCGGGATTTAATACAACATGCCGACTTAAGTACAAGAAGAGTAAATCCCCTCATTGTTTTTTGGTTTGCTTTGAGCGTCTCCTAGGAGATCAGCATTATATTCCGATGCAGTACGGCAGCTTCACTCTATCCCTTGGACTTTCACATTGATGATGAAACACAGAAATTGCGTCGGTATTTAATACAAAGGCACGATGCCAACTTAAGTACAAGAAGAGCAAATCTTCTCATTGTTTGTGGTTTGCTTTGAGCGTTTCCTGGTTGATCAGCACTAGATTCCGATGCACTACTGCAGCGTTACTCTATCCCTTGGACCTTCTCATTGACGATGGCACACAGAAATTGCGTTGGGATTTAATACAAAAGTCACAAGGAAGACTCAAGTACAAGTAAAGTAAATCTTCTCATTGTTTGTATTGTGGTTTGAGCGTCTCTTGAGAGATCAGAATTAGATTCCGATGCACTATTGCAGCTTTACTCTATTCCTTGTACCTTCAAATTGACGATGAAGCACAGAAATTGCGTCGGGATTTAATACGAAAGGCACAATGCCGACCTAAGTACTAGAAGAGAAAATCTTCTCATTGTTTGTGGTTAGCTTTGAGCGTTTCCTGGGAGATCAGTATTAGATTCCGATGCACTACTGCAGCCTTACTCTATCCCTTGGTCCTTCACATTGACGATGAAACACAGAAATTGCGTCGGGATTTAATACGAAAGGCACAATGCCGACCTAAGTACTAGAAGAGAAAATCTTCTAATATTTGTGGTTTTCTTTGATCGTTTCCTGGGGGATAAGTATTACATTCCGATGCACTACTGCATATTTACTCTGTCCATTGGACCTTCTCATTGACGATGAATCACTGAAATTGCGTCCGGATTTAATACAAAAGGCACAATGCCGACGTAAGTACAAGAAGAGTAAATCATCTCATAGTTTCTGGTTTGCTTTTAGCGTTTCATGGGAGTACAGTATTAGATTCCGATACACTACTGCAGGTTTACTCTATCCCTTGCACCTTCACATTGACGATGAAACACAAAAATTGCATCGGGATTTAATACAAAAGGCATAATGCCGACGTCAGTTCAAGAACAGTAAATCTTCTCATTGTTTGTGGTTCGCTTTGAGCGTTTCCTGGCTATCAGTATTAGATTCCGATGCCCTACAGCAGCTTCACTCTATCTCTTGGATCTTCTCATTGACGATGAAACACAGAAATTGCTTCGGGATTTAATACAAAAGGCACAATGCCGACAAGAAGAGTACAAGAAGAGTAAATCTTCTCATTGTTTCTGTTTGCTTTGAGCGTTGCCTGGGAGTGCAGTATTAGATTCGGATGCACTACTGAAGCTTTACTCTTTCCCTTGGACCTTCATATTGACGATGACACAGAGAAAGTGCTTAGGGACTTAATACAAAATGCACAATGCCGACTTAAGTACGTGAAGAGTAAATCTTCTCATAGTTTCTGGTTTGCTTTGAGCATTTCCTGGGAATACACTTTTTGATTCCGATGCACTACTGCGGCTTTACTCGATCACCTGGACCTTCACATTGACGATGAGACACAGAAATTGCGTCGGGATTTAATACAAAAGGCACAATGCCGACTTAAGTACCAGAAGAGTAAACCTTCTCATTGTTTGTGGTTTGCTTTGAGCGTTTCCTGAATGATCATTATTAGATTCCGATGCGCTACTGCCGTTTTACTCTAACCCTTGGACCTTCAAATTGACGATGAAACGCAGGAATAGGGTCGGTTTTTAATACAAAAGGCACAATGCCGACTTAAGAACAAGAAGTGTATATCTTCTCATTGTTTGTGGTTTGCTATGAGCGTTTCCTGGGTGATCAGTATTGGATTTCGATTCACTACTGCAGATTTAATCAATCCATTGGACCTTCACATTGACGATGAAACACAGAAATTGCGTCGGGATTTAATAGAAAACGCACATTGCCGAATTAAGTACATGAAGAGTAAATGTTCTCATTGTTTGTGGTTTGCTTGGAGCGTTTCCAGGGAGATCAGTATTAGATTCCGATGCACTACTGCAGCTTTACTCTATCCCTTGGACCTTCAAATTGACGATGAAAGGCAGGAATAGGGTCGGTATTTAATACAAAAGGCACAATGCCGACTTAAGAACAAGAAGTGTATATCTTCTCATTGTTAGTGGTTTGCAATGAGCGTTTCCTGGGTGATCAGTATAGATTCCGATTCACTACTGGAGATTTACTGAATCTCTTGGAACTTCACATTGACGATGAAACACAGAAATTGCGTCGGGAAATAACACAAAAGGCACAATGCCGCCTTAAGTACAAGAAGAGTAAATCTTCTCATTGTTTGTGGTTTGCTCTGAGCGTTTCCAGAGAGATCAGTATTAGATTCCGATACACTACTGTTGATTCACTCTATCCCTTGGACCTTCACATTGACGATGAAACACAGAAATTGCGTCGGAATTTAATACAAAAGGCACAATGCGGACATAAGTACAAGTAGAGTAAATCTTCTAATTGTTTGTGGTTTGCATTGAGCGTTACCTGGGAAATCAGTATTTGATTGCGATGCACTACTGCAGCTTTACTCTATCCCATGGACCTTCACATTGACGATGAAACTCAGAAATTGCGTCGGGATTTAATACAAAAGACACAATGCCGACTTAAGTACAAGAAGAGTAAGTCTTCTCATTGTTTGTGACTTGATAAGAACGTTTCCTGGGAGATCAGTATTAGATTCCGATGCAGTACCGCAACTTTACTCTATCCCTTGGTCCTTCACATTGACGATGAAACACAGAAATTGCTTCGGGATTTTTACTACAAAAGGCACAATGCCGACTTAAGTACAAGAACACAATATCGATTCATTGTTTGTAGTTTGTTTTGAGCCTTTCATGGGAGATCAGTATTAGATTCAGATGCACTTCTGCAGCTTTACTCTATCACTTGGTCCTTCACATTGACGATGAGACACAGTAATTGCGTCGGGATTTAATACAAAAGGCACAATGCCGCATTAAGTTCAAAAAGATTATATCTTCTCATTGTGTGTGGTTTGCTTTGAGCGTATCCAGGAAGATAAATATTAGATTCCGATGCACTACTGCAGCTTTACTCTATCGCCTGGACCTGCACTTTGACGATGAAACACAGAAATCACGTATTGACTTAATACAAAAGGCACAATGTCGACTTAAGTACAAGAAGAGTAAATTTTCTCTTTGTTTGTGGTAGGCCTTGATGTGTATCAGATTCCGATGCACTACTGCAGCTTTACTCTACCCCTTGGACCATCACAATGACGATGAAAGACAGAAATTGCGTCGGGAATTAATTCACAAGGCACAATGTCGACTTAAGTACAAGAAGAGTAAATCTTCTCATTGTTTGTGGTTTGCTTTGAGAGTTTCCCGGGAAATCTGTATTAGATTCCGATGCAGTACTGCAGCTTTACTCTATCCCTTAGACCTTCGCATTAATAATGAAGCAGAGAAATTGCAGCGGGATTTAATGCAAAAGCACAATGCAGACTAAAGTACAAGAAAATTGAATCTTCTCATTGTTTGAGTTTTGCTTAGAGCGTTTCCTGGGAAATCGGTATTAGATTCCGATGCACTACTGCAGATTTACTCTATCCCTTGGACCTTCAGATTGACGAAGAAACACAGAACTTGCGTCGCGATTTAATACAAAAGGCGCATTGTCGACTTAAGTACAAGAAGAGTAAATCTTGTCACTGTTTGTGGGTTGCTTTGAGTGTTTCCTGGGTGATCAGTATTACAATCCGACGCTCTACTGCAGCCTCACTCAGTATGTTGGACCTTTTCATTGACGAAGAAACACAGTAATTGCGTCGGTATTTAATAAAAAATTCACAATGCCGACTTAAGTACACTAAGAGTAAATCTTCTCATAGTTTCAGGTTTGCTTTGATCGTTTCCTGGTAGTACAGTATTAGTTTCCAATGCACAACTGCAGCTTTACTGTATTCCGTGGAAGTTCAGATAGACGATGAAACACAGAATTTGCGTCGGGATTTAATACAACATGCCGACTTAAGTACAAGAAGAGTAAATCCTCTCATTGTTTTTTGGTTTGCTTTGAGCGTCTCCTAGGAGATCAGCATTATATTCCGATGCAGTACGGCAGCTTCACTCTATCCCTTGGACTTTCACATTGATGATGAAACACAGAAATTGCGTCGGTATTTAATACAAAGGCACGATGCCAACTTAAGTACAAGAAGAGAAAATCTTCTCATTGTTTGTGGTTTGCTTTGAGCGTTTCCTGGTAGATCAGCACTAGATTCCGATGCACTACTGCAGCGTTACTCTATCCCTTGGACCTTCTCATTGACGATGGCACACAGAAATTGCGTTGGTATTTAATACAAAAGTCACAAGGAAGACTCAAGTACAAGTAAAGTATATCTTCTCATTGTTTGTATTGGGGTTTGAGCGTCTCTTGAGAGATCAGAATTAGATTCCGATGCAATATTGCAGCTTTACTCTATTCCTTGTACCTTCAAATTGACGATGAAGCACAGAAATTGCGTCGGGATTTAATACGAAACGCACAATGCCGACCTAAGTACTAGAAGAGAAAATCTTCTCATTGTTTGTGGTTAGCTTTGAGCGTTTCCTGGGAGATCAGTATTAGATTCCGATGCACTACTGCAGCCTTACTCTATCCCTTGGTCCTTCACATTGACGATGAAACACAGAAATTGCGTCGGGATTTAATACGAAAGGCACAATGCCGACCTAAGTACTAGAAGAGAAAATCTTCTAATATTTGTGGTTTTCTTTGATCGTTTCCTGGGGGATAAGTATTACATTCCGATGCACTACCGCAGCTTTACTCTGTCCATTGGACCTTCTCATTGACGATGAAACACTGAAATTGCGTCGGGATTTAATACAAAAGGCACAATGCCGACGTAAGTACAAGAAGAGTAAATCATCTCATAGTTTCTGGTTTGCTTTTAGCGTTTCATTGGAGTACAGTATTAGATTCCGATGCACTACTGCAGGTTTACTCTATCCCTTGGACCTTCACATTGACGATGAAACACAAAAATTGCATCGGGATTTAATACAAAAGGCATAATGCCGACGTCAGTTCAAGAACAGTAAATCTTCTCATTGTTTGTGGTTTGCTTTGAGCGTTTCCTGGCTATCAGTATTAGATTCCGATGCCCTACTGCAGCTTCACTCTATCTCTTGGATCTTCTCATTGACGATGAAACACAGAAATTGCTTCGGGATTTAATACAAAAGGCACAATGCCGACAAGAAGAGTACAAGAAGAGTAAATCTTCTCATTGTTTCTGTTTGCTTTGAGCGATTCCTGGGAGTACAGTATTAGATTCGAATGCACTACTGAAGCTTTACTCTATCCATGGACCTTCATATTGACGATGACACAGAGAAAGTGCTTAGGGACTTAATACAAAATGCACAATGCCGACTTAAGTACGTGAAGAGTAAATCTTCTCATAGTTTCTGGTTTGCTTTGAGCATTTCCTGGGAATACACTTTTTGATTCCGATGCACTACTGCGGCTTTACTCGATCACTTGGACCTTCACATTGACGATGAGACACAGAAATAGCGTCGGGATTTAATACAAAAGGCACAATGCCGACTTAAGTACCAGAAGAGTAAACCTTCTCATTGTTTGTGGTTTGCTTTGAGCGTTTCCTGAATGATCATTATTAGATTCCGATGCGCTACTGCCGTTTTACTCTAACCCTTGGACCTTCAAATTGACGATGAAACGCAGGAATAGGGTCGGTTTTTAATACAAAAGGCACAATGCCGACTTAAGAACAAGAAGTGTATATCTTCTCATTGTTTGTGGTTTGCTATGAGCGTTTCCTGGGTGATCAGTATTGGATTTCGATTCACTACTGCAGATTTAATCAATCCATTGGACCTTCACATTGACGATGAAACACAGAAATTGCGTCGGGATTTAATAGAAAACGCACATTGCCGAATTAAGTACATGAAGAGTAAATGTTCTCATTGTTTGTGGTTTGCTTGGAGCGTTTCCAGGGAGATCAGTATTAGATTCCGATGCACTACTGCAGCTTTACTCTATCCCTTGGACCTTCAAATTGACGATGAAAGGCAGGAATAGGGTCCGTATTTAATACAAAAGGCACAATGCCGACTTAAGAACAAGAAGTGTATATCTTCTCATTGTTAGTGGTTTGCAATGAGCGTTTCCTGGGTGATCAGTATAGATTCCGATTCACTACTGCAGATTTACTGAATCTCTTGGAACTTCACATTGACAATGAAACACAGAAATTGTGTCGGGATATAACACAAAAGGCACAATGCCGCCTTAAGTACAAGAAGAGTAAATCTTCTCATTGATTGTGGTTTGCTCTGAGCGTTTCCAGAGAGATCAGTATTAGATTCCGATACACTACTGTTGATTCACTCTATCCCTTGGACCATCACATTGACGATGAAACACAGAAATTGCGTCGGAATTTAATACAAAAGGCACAATGCGGACATAAGTACAAGTAGAGTAAATCTTCTAATTGTTTGTGGTTTGCATTGAGCGTTACCTTGGTAATCAGTATTTGATTGCGATGCACTACTGCAGCTTTACTCTATCCCATGGACCTTCACATTGACGATGAAACTCAGAAATTGCGTCGGGATTTAATACAAAAGACACAATGCCGACTTAAGTACAAGAAGAGTAAGTCTTCTCATTGTTTGTGACTTGATAAGAACGTTTCCTGGGAGATCAGTATTAGATTCCGATGCAGTACCGCAGCTTTACTCTATCCCTTGGTCTTTCACATTGACGATGAAACACAGAAATTGCTTCGGGATTTTTACTACAAAAGGCACAATGCCGACTTAAGTACAAGAACACAATATCGATTCATTGTTTGTAGTTTGTTTTGAGCCTTTCATGGGAGATCAGTATTAGATTCCGATGCACTACTGCAGCTTTACTCTATCCCTTGGACCTTCAAATTGACGATGAAAGGCAGGAATAGGGTCGGTATTTAATACAAAAGGCACAATGCCGACTTAAGAACAAGAAGTGTATATCTTCTCATTGTTAGTGGTTTGCAATGAGCGTTTCCTGGGTGATCAGTATAGATTCCGATTCACTACTGCAGATATACTGAATCTCTTGGAACTTCACATAGACGATGAAACACAGAAATTGCGTCGGGATATAACACAAAAGGCACAATGCCGCCTTAAGTACAAGAAGAAGAAATCTTCTCTTAGTTTCTGGTTTGCGTTGGGCGTTTTCTGGGAGATCAGTATTACATTCCGATGTACTACTGCAGCTTTACTCCATCCCTTGGACCTTCACATTGACGATGAAAAACAGAAATTGCGTTGGGATTTAATACAAAATGCACAATGCCGACATAAGTACAAGAAGAGTAATTGTTCTCTTTGTTTGTGGTTTGCTTTGAGCGTTTCCTGGAAGATCAGTATTAGATTCCGATGAACTACTGCAGCTTTACTCTATCCCTTGGGCCTTCACATTGACGATGAAACACTGAATTTGCGTCGGGATATAACGCAAAAGGCACAATGCCGACGTAACTACAAGAAGAGTAAATCTTCTCATAGTTTCTGGTTTGCTTTGAGCGTTTCCTGGGAGTACAGTATTAGATTCCGATGCACTACTGCAGGTTTACTCTATCCCTTGGACCTTCACATTAACGATGAAACACAGAAATTGCATCGGGATTTAATATAAAGGGTATAATGCAGACGTCAGTACAAGAATAGTAAATCTTCTCATTGTTTGTCATTCGCTTTGAGCGTTTCCTGGCTATCAGTATTAGATTCCGATGCACTACTGCAGCTTCACTCCATCCCTTGGATCTTCTCATTGACGATGAAACACAGAAATTGCGTCGGGATTTAATACAAAAGGCACAATGCCGACAAGAGGAGTACATGTAGAGTAAATCCTCTCATTGTTTCCGTTTGCTTTGAGCGTTTCCTGCGAGTACAGTAATAGATTC
This sequence comes from Schistocerca piceifrons, assembly GCF_021461385.2. Classification (NCBI taxonomy): domain Eukaryota; kingdom Metazoa; phylum Arthropoda; class Insecta; order Orthoptera; family Acrididae; genus Schistocerca; species Schistocerca piceifrons. The sequence goes on from NC_060140.1 coordinate 9,747,338, forward strand.
GGATGCACTACTGCAGCTTTACTCTATCCCTTGGACCTTCATATTGACGATGACACAGAGAAAGTGCGTCGGGATTTAATGCAAAAGGCACATTGCCGACTTAAGTAAAAGAAGAGTAAATCTTCTCATATCTTCTGGTTTGCTTTGAGCGTTTCCTGGGAATACAGTATTTGAATCCGATGCACTACTGCGGCTTTACTCTATCCCTTGGACCTTCGCATTGACGATGACAAACAGAAATTGCGTCGGGATTTAATACAAAAGTCACAATGCCGACTTAAGTACCAGAAGAGTAAATCTTCTCATTTTTTGTGGTTTGCTTTGAGTGTTTCCTGGGAGATCATTATTAGATTCCGATGCAATACTGCATATTTACTCTACCCCTTGGGCCTTCAAATTGACGATGAAACGCAGGAGCATGGTCGGTATTTAATACAAAAGGCACAATGCCAACTTAAGAACAAGAAGTGAATTTCTTCTCATTGTTTGTGGTTTGCTATGAGCGTTTCCTGGGTGATGAGTATTTGAATCCGATTCACTACTGCTGATTTACTCAATCTCTTGTACCTTCACATTGACGATGTAACACAGAAATTGCCTCGGGATTTAATACATAAGGCACAATGCCCACTTAAGTACAATAAGAGTAAATCTTCTCATTGTTTGTGGTTTGCTTTGAGCGTCTCCCGGGAGATCAGTATCAGATTCCGATGCACTACTGCAGCTTTACTCTATTCCTTGGACCTTCTCATTGACGATGACACACAGAAATTGCGTCGGGATTTAATACAAAAGGCACAATGCCGACAAGAGGAGTACATCAAGAGTAAATCTTCTCATTGTTTCTGTTTGCTTTGAGCGTTTCCTGGGAGTACAGTAATAGATTCGGATGCACTACTGCAGCTTACCTCTATCCCTTTGACCTTCATTTTGACGATGAAGCACAGAAATTGCGTCGGGATTTAATACGAAAGGCACAATGCCGACCTAAGTACTAGAAGAGAAAATCTTCTCATTGTTTGTGGTTAGCTTTGAGCGTTTCCTGGGAGTACAGTATTAGATTCGGATGCACTACTGAAGCTTTACTCTATCCCTTGGACCGTCATATTGACGATGACACAGAGAAAGTGATTAGGGACTTAATACAAAATGCACAATGCCGACTTAAGTACGTGAAGAGTAAATCTTCTCATAGTTTCTGGTTTGCTTTGAGCATTTCCTGGGAATACACTTTTTGATTCCGATGCACTACTGCGGCTTTACTCGATCACTTGGACCTTCACATTGACGATGAGACACAGAAATAGCGTCGGGATTTAATACAAAAGGCACAATGCCGACTTAAGTACCAGAAGAGTAAACCTTCTCATTGTTTGTGGTTTGCTTTGAGCGTTTCCTGAATGATCATTATTAGATTCCGATGCGCTACTGCCGTTTTACTCTAACCCTTGGACCTTCAAATTGACGATGAAACGCAGGAATAGGGTCGGTTTTTAATACAAAAGGCACAATGCCGACTTAAGAACAAGAAGTGTATATCTTCTCATTGTTTGTGGTTTGCTATGAGCGTTTCCTGGGTGATCAGTATTGGATTTCGATTCACTACTGCAGATTTAATCAATCCATTGGACCTTCACATTGACGATGAAACACAGAAATTGCGTCGGGATTTAATAGAAAACGCACATTGCCGAATTAAGTACATGAAGAGTAAATGTTCTCATTGTTTGTGGTTTGCTTGGAGCGTTTCCAGGGAGATCAGTATTAGATTCCGATGCACTACTGCAGCTTTACTCTATCCCTTGGACCTTCAAATTGACGATGAAAGGCAGGAATAGGGTCCGTATTTAATACAAAAGGCACAATGCCGACTTAAGAACAAGAAGTGTATATCTTCTCATTGTTAGTGGTTTGCAATGAGCGTTTCCTGGGTGATCAGTATAGATTCCGATTCACTACTGCAGATTTACTGAATCTCTTGGAACTTCACATTGACAATGAAACACAGAAATTGTGTCGGGATATAACACAAAAGGCACAATGCCGCCTTAAGTACAAGAAGAGTAAATCTTCTCATTGATTGTGGTTTGCTCTGAGCGTTTCCAGAGAGATCAGTATTAGATTCCGATACACTACTGTTGATTCACTCTATCCCTTGGACCATCACATTGACGATGAAACACAGAAATTGCGTCGGAATTTAATACAAAAGGCACAATGCGGACATATGTACAAGTAGAGTAAATCTTCTAATTGTTTGTGGTTTGCATTGAGCGTTACCTGGGAAATCAGTATTTGATTGCGATGCACTACTGCAGCTTTACTCTATCCCATGGACCTTCACATTGACGATGAAACTCAGAAATAGCGTCGGGATTTAATACAAAAGACACAATGCCGACTTAAGTACAAGAAGAGTAAGTCTTCTCATTGTTTGTGACTTGATAAGAACGTTTCCTGGGAGATCAGTATTAGATTCCGATGCAGTACCGCAGCTTTACTCTATCCCTTGGTCCTTCACATTGACGATGAAACACAGAAATTGCTTCGGGATTTTTACTACAAAAGGCACAATGCCGACTTAAGTACAAGAACACAATATCGATTCAATGTTTGTAGTTTGTTTTGAGCCTTTCATGGGAGATCAGTATTAGATTCAGATGCACTTCTGCAGCTTTACTCTATCACTTGGTCCTTCACATTGATGATGAGACACAGTAATTGCGTCGGGATTTAATACAAAAGGCACAATGCCGCATTAAGTTCAAAAAGATTATATCTTCTCATTGTGTGTGGTTTGCTTTGAGCGTATCCAGGAAGATAAATATTAGATTCCGATGCACTACTGCAGCTTTACTCTATCGCCTGGACCTGCACTTTGACGATGAAAGACAGAAATCACGTATTGACTTAATACAAAAGGCACAATGTCGACTTAAGTACAAGAAGAGTAAATTTTCTCTTTGTTTGTGGTAGGCCTTGATCTGTATTAGATTCCGATGCACTACTGCAGCTTTACTCTACCCCTTGGACCATCACAATGACGATGAAAGACAGAAATTGCGTCGGGATTTAATTCACAAGGCACAATGTCGACTTAAGTACAAGAAGAGTAAATCTTCTCATTGTTTGTGGTTTGCTTTGAGAGTTTCCCGGGAAATCTGTATTAGATTCCGATGCAGTACTGCAGCTTTACTCTATCCCTTAGACCTTCGCATTAATAATGAAGCAGAGAAATTGCAGCGGGATTTAATACAAAAGCACAATGCAGACTAAAGTACAAGAAAATTGAATCTTCTCATTGTTTGAGTTTTGCTTAGAGCGTTTCCTGGGAAATCGGTATTAGATTCCGATGCACTACTGCAGATTTACTCTATCCCTTGGACCTTCACATTGACGAAGAAACACAGAACTTGCGTCGGGATTTAATACAAAAGGCGCATTGTCGACTTAAGTACAAGAAGAGTAAATCTTGTCATTGTTTGTGGGTTGCCTTGAGTGTTTCCTGGGTGATCAGTATTACAATCCGACGCTCTACTGCAGCCTCACTCAGTATGTTGGACCTTTTCATTGACGAAGAAACACGGTAATTGCGTCGGTATTTAATAAAAAATTCACAATGCCGACTTAAGTACAATAAGAGTAAATCTTCTCATAGTTTCAGGTTTGCTTTGATCGTTTCCTGGTAGTACAGTATTAGTTTCCACTGCAGAACTGCAGCTTTACTGTATTCCGTGGAAGTTCAGATAGACGATGAAACACAGAATTTGCGTCGGGATTTAATACAACATGCCGACTTAAGTACAAGAAGAGGAAATCCTCTCATTGTTTTTTGGTTTGCTTTGAGCGTCTCCTAGGAGATCAGCATTATATTCCGATGCAGTACGGCAGCTTCACTCTATCCCTTGGACTTTCACATTGATGATGAAACACAGAAATTGCGTCGGTATTTAATACAAAGGCACGATGCCAACATAAGTACAAGAAGAGTAAATCTTCTCATTGTTTGTGGTTTGCTTTGAGCGTTTCCTGGTAGATCAGCACTAGATTCCGATGCACTACTGCAGCGTTACTCTATCCCTTGGACCTTCTCATTGACGATGGCACACAGAAATTGCGTTGGGATTTAATACAAAAGTCACAAGGAAGACTCAAGTACAGGTAAAGTATATCTTCTCATTGTTTGTATTGTGGTTTGAGCGTCTCTTGAGAGATCAGAAATAGATTCCGATGCACTATTGCAGCTTTACTCTATTCCTTGTACCTTCAAATTGACGATGAAGCACAGAAATTGCGTCGGGATTTAATACGAAACGCACAATGCCGACCTAAGTACTAGAAGAGAAAATCTTCTCATTGTTTGTGGTTAGCTTTGAGCGTTTCCTGGGAGATCAGTATTAGATTCCGATGCACTACTGCAGCCTTACTCTATCCCTTGGTCCTTCACATTGACGATGAAACACAGAAATTGCGTCGGGATTTAATACGAAAAGCACAATGCCGACCTAAGTACTAGAAGAGAAAATCTTCTAATATTTGTGGTTTTCTTTGATCGTTTCCTGGGGGATAAGTATTACATTCCGATGCACTACTGCAGCTATCCTCTGTCCATTGGACCTTCTCATTGACGATGAAACACTGAAATTGCGTCGGGATTTAATACAAAAGGCACAATGCCGGCGTAAGTACAAGAAGAGTAAATCATCTCATAGTTTCTGGTTTGCTTTTAGCGTTTCATGGGAGTACAGTATTAGATTCCGATGCACTACTGCAGGTTTACTCTATCCCTTGGACCTTCACATTGACGATGAAACACAAAAATTGCATCGGGTTTTAATACAAAAGGCATAATGCCGACGTCAGTTCAAGAACAGTAAATCTTCTCATTGTTTGTGGTTCGCTTTGAGCGTTTCCTGGCTATCAGTATTAGATTCCGATGCCCTACTGCAGCTTCACTCTATCTCTTGGATCTTCTCATTGACGATGAAACACAGAAATTGCTTCGGAATTTAATACAAAAGGCACAATGCCGACAAGAAGAGTACAAGAAGAGTAAATCTTCTCATTGTTTCTGTTTGCTTTGAGCGTTTCCTGGGAGTACAGTTTTAGATTCGGATGCACTACTGAAGCTTTACTCTATCCCTTGGACCTTCATATTGACGATGACACAGAGAAAGTGCGTCGGGATTTAATGCAAAAGGCACATTGCCGACTTAAGTAAAAGAAGAGTAAATCTTCTCATATCTTCTGGTTTGCTTTGAGCGTTTCCTGGGAATACAGTATTTGAATCCGATGCACTACTGCGGCTTTACTCTATCCCTTGGACCTTCGCATTGACGATGACAAACAGAAATTGCGTCGGGATTTAATACAAAAGTCACAATGCCGACTTAAGTACCAGAAGAGTAAATCTTCTCATTTTTTGTGGTTTGCTTTGAGTGTTTCCTGGGAGATCATTATTAGATTCCGATGCAATACTGCATATTTACTCTACCCCTTGGGCCTTCAAATTGACGATGAAACGCAGGAGCATGGTCGGTATTTAATACAAAAGGCACAATGCCAACTTAAGAACAAGAAGTGAATATCTTCTCATTGTTTGTGGTTTGCTATGAGCGTTTCCTGGGTGATCAGTATTGCAATCCGATTCACTACTGCAGATTTACTCAATCTCTTGTACCTTCACATTGACGATGAAACACAGAAATTGCCTCGGGATTTAATACATAAGGCACAATGCCCACTTAAGTACAATAAGAGTAAATCTTCTCATTGTTTGTGGTTTGCTTTGAGAGTTCCTGGGAGATCAGTATTAGTTTGCGATGCCCTACTGCTGCTTTACTCTATACCTTGGACCTTCGCATTGACGATGAAACACAGAATTAGCTTTGGGATTTAATACAAAGGGCACAATGCCATCTTAAGTACAAGAATAGTAAATCACCTCATTGGTTGTGGTTTGCTTTGAGCGTCTCCCGGGAGATCAGTATCAGATTCCGATGCACTACTGCAGCTTTACTATATTCCTTGGGCCTTCTCATTGACGATGACACACAGAAATTGCGTCGGGATTTTATACAAAAGGCACAATGCCGACAAGAGGAGTACATGAAGAGTAAATCTTCTCATTGTTTCTGTTTGCTTTGAGCGTTTCCTGGGAGTACAGTAATAGATTCGGATGCACTACTGCAGCTTACCTCTATCCCTTTGACCTTCATTTTGACGATGAAGCACAGAAATAGAGTAGGGATTTAATAGAAGCGGCACAATGACTACTTAAGTACAAGAGGAGTAATTCTTCTCATTGTTTCTGGTTTGCTTTGAGCGTTTCGTGGGAGATCAGTATTAGATTCCGATGCACTACCGCAGCTTTACTCTATCCCTGGGGCCTTCACATTGAAGATAAAACACAGAAATTGAGTCGGGATTTAATACAAAGGCACAATGCCGACTCAAGTACAAGATGAATAAATATTCTCTTTGTTTCTGGTTTACGTTGAGCGTTTTCTGGGAGATCAGTATTACATTCCGATGCACTAGTGCAGCTGTACTTTATCCGTTGGACCTTCTCTTTGACGATGACACACAGAAATAGCGTCGGGATTTGATACATAAGGCACAATTCCGACTTAAGTACGTGAAGAATAAATCTTCTCAATGTTTGTCTTTTGCTATGAGCGTTTCCAGGGAGATCAGTATGAGATTCCAATGCACTACTGCAGCTTTACTCTATCCCTTGGACCTTCACATTGACGATGAATCACAGAAATTGCGTCGAGATTTAATACAAAATGCGCAATGCCGACTTAAGTACAAGATGAATAAATATTCTCTTTGTTTCTGGTTTGCGTTGAGCGTTTTCTGGGAGATCAGTATTACATTCCGATGCACTACAATAGCTTCACTCTATCCCTTGGACTTTTACATTAACGATGAAAAACAGAAATTGCGTTGGGATTTAATACAAAATGCACAATGCCGACATAAGTACAGGAAGAGTAAGTGTTCTATTTGTTTGTGGTTTGCTTTGAGCGATTCCTGGAAGATCAGTATTAGATCCGATGCACAACTGCAGCTTTACTCTATCCCTTGGACCTTCACATTGACGATGAAACAAAGAAATTGCGTCGGGATTTAATACAAAAGGCACAATGCCGACTTAATAACAAGAGGAGTAAGTCTTCTCATTGTTTGTGGTATGCTTTTAGAGTTTCCTGGGAGATCAGTATTAGTTTCCGATGCGCTACTCCAACTTTACTCTATCCCTTGGACCTACTCATTGACGATGACACACAGAAATTGCGTCGGGATTTAATACAAAAGGCACAATGCCATTTAAGTACATGAAGAGTAAATCATCTCATTGTTTCTGGATTACTATGAGAGTTTCCTCGGAGATCAGTATTAGATTCCGATGCACTACTGCAGATTTACTCTATCCCTTGGACCTTCTGATTGACGATGAAACACAGATATATCGTCGGGATATAATACAAAAGGCACAATGTCGACAAGTAGAGTACAAGAACAGTAAATCTTCTCATAGTTTCTGGTTTGCTTTGAGCGTTTCCTGGGAGTCCAGTATTAGATTCCGATATACTACTACAGCTTTGCTCTATTCCTTCGACCTTCATATTGACGATGACACAGAGTAGTAGCGTCGGGATTTAGTACAAAAGGCACAATGCCGACAGAAGAACCAGAAGAGTAAATCTTCTCATGGTTTCTGGTTTGCTTTGAGCGTTTCCTGGGAGTACAGTATTAGGTTCCGATGCACTACTGCGGCTTTACTCTATCCCTTGGACCTTCACATTGACGATGACACACAGAAATTGCGCCGGATTTAATACAAAAGGTACAATGCCGACTTAAGTGCAAGAGGATAAAATCGTCACATTGTTTCTGGTTTGCATTGAGCGTTCCATGGAAGATCAGTATTACATTCCGATGCATTACTGCAGCTTTACTCTATCCCTAGGACCTTCACATTGACGATGAAACACAGAAATTGCGTCGGGATTGAATACAAAATGCACAATACCAACTTAAGCACAAGAAGAGTTAATCTTCTCATAGGTTGTGGTTTGCTTTGAGAGTTACCTGGGACATCAGTAGTAGATTCCGAAGCACTACTGCAGCTTTTCGCTATCGCTTGGACCTCCGCATTGACGATCAAACACAGAAATTGCGTCGGGATATTATACAAAAGGCACAACGCCGACTGAAGTACAAGAAGAGTAAACCTTCTCATTGTTTCTGGTTTTCGTTAAACGTTTCCTGGGAGATCATTATTAGATTCCTATGGACTACTGCAGATTTACTCTATCCCTTGGACCTTCTCAATGACGATGACACAGAGAAATAGCGTCGGGATTTAATACGAAAGGCACGCTGCCGAGTTAAATACAAAAAGAGTAAATCCTCTCATTGTTTCTGGTTTGCTTGAGCGTTTCGTGGTAGATCAGTACTAGATTCCGATGCACTACTGCAGCTATACACTATCCCTTGGACTTCTCATTGACGATGACACACAGAAATTGCGTCGGATTTAATAAAAAGGCACAATGCCATCTTACGTACATGAAGAGCAAATCAACTCATTGTTTCTGGATTGCTTTGACGGTTTCCTTGGAGTTTAGTATTAGATTCCGATTCACTACTGCAGCTTTAGTTTATCCCTTGGACCTTCAAATTGACGGTGAAGGACAGAAATAGCGTAGGGATTTAGTACAAGCAGCACAATAACGACTTAAGTACAAGAGGAGTAATTCTTCGCATTGTTACTGGTTTGTTTTGAGCGTTATCTGGGAGATCAGTATTAGATTCCGATGCACTACTGCAGATTTACTCTATCCCTTGGACCTTCACATTGACGATGAAACACAGAAATTGCGTAGGGATTTAATACAAAAGGCACAATACCGACTTAAGTACAATATGAGAAAATCTCCCATTGTTTGTGGTTTGCTTTGAGCGTTTCCTGGGGGTTCAGTATTAGAATCCGATGCACTACTGCAGCTTTACTCAAACTCTTGAACCTGCACATTGACGAGGAAAGGCAGAAATTGCGTAGGGATGTAATACACAAGGCACAATGGCGACTTAGGTACAAGAAGAGTAAGTCTTCTAGTTGTTTGTGGTTTGATTTGAGCGTTTCCTGGGAGATTAGTATTAGATTCCGATGCTTTTCGGCAGCTTTACTCTATCACTTGGACCATGACATTGACGATGAAACACGGAAATTGCGTCGGGATTTAATACAAAAGGCACAATGTCGACATAAGTACAAGAAGAATAAATCTTCTCATTGTTTGTGGTATGTTTTAGCGTTTCCTGGGAGATTAGTATTAGTTTCCGATGCACTATTGCAGGTTAACTCTATCCCTTGGACCTCCACATTGAGGATGAAACACAGAAATTGCGTCGGGCTTTAATTCAAAAGGCACAATGCCGACTTAAGTACAAGAAGAGTAAATCTACTCATTGTTTGTGCTTAGCTTTGAGCGTTTCCTGGGAGGTCAGTATTATATTCCGATGCAATACTGCAGATTTACTCTATCCCTTGGACCTTCACATTGACGATGAAACACAGAAATTGCGTCGAGATTTAATACAAAAGGCACAATACCGACTTAAGTACATGATGAGTAAATCTTCCCATTGTTTGTGGTTTGCTTTGAGCGGTTCCTGGGAGATCAGTTTTACATTCCGATGCACTACTGCAGCTTTACTCTATCCCTTGGACCTTCACATTGACGATGAAAAACAGAAATTGCGTTGGGATTTAATACAAAATGCACAATGCCGACATAAGTACAAGAAGTGTAAATGTTCTCTATGTTTGTGGTTTGCATTGAGCGTGTCCTGGAAGATCAGTATTAGATTCCGATGCACTACTGCAGCTTTACTCTATCCGTTGGACCGTCACATTGACGATGAAACACAGAAATTGCGTCGGGATTTAATACAAAAGGCACAATGCCGAATTAATAACAAGAAGAGTAAGTCTTCTCATTGTTTGTGGTATGCTTTTAGAGTCTCCTGGGAGATCAGTATTAGCTTCCGATGCACTACTGCATCTTAACTCTATCCCTTGGACTTTATCATTGACGATGACACACGGAAATTGCGTGTGAATTTAATACGAAAGGCACAATGCCATCTTAAGTACACGGAGAGTAAATCATCTCATTGTTTGTGGATTGCTCTGAGAGTTCCCTGGAAGATCAGTATTACATTCCGATGCACTACTGCAGCTTTACTCTATCCCTAGGACCTTCACATTGATAATGAAACCGAGAAATTGCGTCGGAATTTAATACAAAATGCACGATGCCGACTTACGTACAAGAAGAGTTAATCTTCTTATAGTTTGTGGTTTGCTTTGGGCGTAACCTGGGACATCAGTATTAGATTCTGATGCACTACTGCAGCTTTTCTCTATCCCTTGGACCTCCGCATTGACGATGAAACACAGAAATTGCGTCGGGATATAATACAAAAGGCAAAATGCCGACTGAAGTACAAGAACAGTAAACCTTCTCATTGTTTCTGGTTTTCGTTAAGCGTTTCCTGGAAGATCAGTATTAGATTCCTATGCACTACTGCAGATTTACTCTATCCCTTGGACCTTCTCAATGACGATGACACAGAGAAATAGCGTCGGGATTTAATACGAAACGCACGCTGCCGAGTTAAGTACAAAAAGAATAAATCCTCTCATTGTTTCTGGTTTGCTTGAGCGTTTCGTGGTAGATCAGTACTAGATTCCGATGCACTACTGCAGCTATACCCTATCCCTTGGACTTCTCATAGACGATGACACACAGAAATTGCGTCAGATTTAATAAAAAGGCACAATGCCATCTTACGTACATGAAGAGCAAATCAACTCATTGTTTCTGGATTGCTTTGACACTTACCTGGGAGTTTAGTATTAGATTCCGATTCACTACTGCAGCTTTACTTTATCCCTTGGACCTACAAATTGACGATGAAGGACAGAAATAGCGTAGGGATTTAGTACAAGCGGCACAATAACGACTTAAGTACAAGAGGAGTGATTCTTCTCATTGTTTCTGGTTTCCTGGGGGTTCTGTATTAGAATCCGATGCACTACTGCAGCTTTACTCACACCCTTGGACCTGCACATTGACGATGAAAGGCAGAAATTGCGTAGGGATGTAATACACAGGCCACAATGGCGTCTTAGGTACAAGAAGAGTAAGTCTTCTCATTGTTTGTGGTTTGATTTGAGCGTTTCCTGGGAGATTAGTATTAGATTCCAATGCTTTTCGGCAGCTTTACTCTATCGCTTGGACCATGACATTGACGATGAAACACGGAAATTGCGTCGGGATTTAATACAAAAGGCACATTGCCGACTTAAGTACAAGAAGAGTAAATCTTCTCTTTTTTTGTGGTTTGCTTTGAGCGTTTCCTGGGAGATCAGTATTAGATTCCGATGCACTACTGCAGCTTTACTCTATCCCATAGACCTTCACATTGACGATGACATACAGAAATTGCGGTGGGATATAATACAAAAGGCAGAATGCCACCTTAAGTACAAGAAGAGTAAATCTTCTCTTTGTTTCTGGTTTGCGTTGAGCGTTTTCTGGGAGATCAGTTTTACATTCCGATGCACTACTGCATCTTTACTCTATTCCTTGGACTTTATCATTGACGATGACACACAGAAATTGCGTCTGTATTTAATACAAATGGGACAATGCCATCTTAAGTACATGAAGAGTAAATCATCTCATTGTTTCTGGATTGCTCTGAGAGTTTCCTGGGAGATCTGTATTAGATTCCGATGCACTACTGCAGATTTACTCTATCCCTTGGACCTTCTCATTGACGATGAAACACAGATACAGCGTCGGGATCTAATACAAAAAGCAAAATGCCGACAAGAAGAGTACAAGAACAGTAAATCTTCCCATAGCTTCTGGTTTGCTATGAGCCTTTCCTAGAAGTACAGTATTAGATTCCGATATACTACTACAACTTTACTCTATCCCTTGGACGTTCACATTGACGATGAAACACAGAAATTGCGTCCGGATTTAACACAAAAGTCACATTGCCGACTTAAGTACAAGAAGAGTAAATCTTCTCATAGTTTGGGGTTTGATTTGAGCGTTTCTGGGAGATCAGCATTACATGCCGGTGAAACACTGCAGCTTTACTCTACTGCTTGGACCTTCACATTGAAGATGAAACACAGAAATTGCGTCGGGATTTAACACAAAAGGCCCAATGCCGACTTAATTACAAGAAGACTAAATCTTCTCATTGTTTTTGGTTTGCTTTGAGCGTTTCCTGGGTGATCAGTATTAGATTCCGATGCACTACTGCAGCTTTACTCTATCCCTTGGACCTTCAAGTTGACGATGAAACACAGATACAGCGTCGGGATCTAATACAAAAAGCAAAATGCCGACAAGAAGAGTACAAGAACAGTAAATCTTCCCATAGCTTCTGGTTTGCTATGAGCCTTTCCTAGAAGTACAGTATTAGATTCCGATATACTACTACAACTTTACTCTATCCCTTGCACGTTCACATTGACGATGAAACACAGAAATTGCGTCCGGATTTAACACAAAAGTCACATTGCCGACTTAAGTACAAGAAGAGTAAATCTTCTCATTGTTTGTGGTTTGCTTTGAGCGTTTCCTGGGTGATCAGTAGCAGTGTGCCATGCACTACTGCAGCTTTACTCTATCCATTGGACCTTCACATTCACGACGGAACACAGACATTGCGTCGGGATTTGACACAAAAGGCACAATGCCGACTTAAGTACAAGAAGAGTAAATCTTCCCATTGTTTGTGGTTTGCTTTGAGCGATTCCAGGGTGATCAGTACTAGATTCCGATGCACTACTGCGGCTTTACTCTATACCTTGGACATTCTCTTTGACGATGAAACACAGAAATTGCGTCGGGATTTAATACAAAAGGCACAATGCCAACTTAAGTACAAGAAGAGTAAATCTTCTCTTTGTTTGTGGTTTGCTTTGAGCGTCTCCTGGGAGATCAGTATTAGATTCCTATGAACTACTGCTGCTTATTCTGTGCCTCGGACCTGCACACGGACGATGAAGCACAGAAATTGCGTCGGGATCTTATAAAAAAGGCACAATGGCGGTTTAAGTACAAGAAGAGTAAATCTTCTCATTGTTTGTGGTTTGGTTTGAGCCTTTCCTGGGAGAAAAGTATTAGATTCCGATGCACAACTGCAGCTTTACTCTATCCCTTTGACCTTCAAATTGACGATGAGGAACAGAAATAGCGTCGGGAATTAATACAAAAGGCCCAATGACTACTTAAGTACAAGAAGAGTAAATTTTCTCATTGTTTGTGGTTTGCTTTGAACGTTTCCCGGGAGATCAGTATTAGATTCCGATGCACTACTGCAGATTTACTCTATCCCTTTGACCTTCACATTGACGATGAAACACAGTAATTGCGTCGGGATTTTTAAAAAAAGGCACAATGACTACTTGAGTACAATAAGAGTCAATCTTCTCACTGTTAGTGGTTTGCTTTGAGCGTATTCTGGGATATCAGTACTAGATTCCGATGCACTACAGCAGCTTTACTCTATCCCTTGGACCTTCAAATTGACGACGAAACACAGGAAATAGCTTCCGGATTTAACAAACAGGCACAATGCCGACTTAAGTACAAGAAGAGTTAATCTTCTCATTGTTTGTGGATTGCTTTGAGCGTTTCCTGGGAGATCAGTATCAGTGTACAATGCACTACTGCTGCTTTACTCTATCCATTGGACCTTCACATTCACGATGAAACACAGAAATTGCGTCGGGATTTAACACAAAAGGCACAATGCCGACTTAAGTACAAGAAGAGTAAATCTTCTCATAGTTTTGGTTTCATTTGAGCGTTTCTGGGAGATCAGTATTACATTCCGGTGAACTACTGCAGCTTTACTCTATTGCTTGGACCTCCGCATTGACGATGAAACACAGATATTGCTTCGGGATTTAATACAAAGGCACGATGCCGACTTAAGTACAAGAAGAATAAAACGTGTCATTGTTTGTGGTTTGCTTTGAGCATTTCCTGGGGGTTCAGTATTAGATTGCGATTCACTACTGTGGCCTTACTCTATCCCTTGGACCTTCACATTGACGATGAGACACAGAAATAGCGTACGGATTTAATACAAACCGCACAATGCCGACATAAGTACTGGAAGTGTAAATCTTCTCATTCTTTCTGGTTTGCTTTGAGCGTTGCTTGGAAGATCAGTATCAGATTCCGACGCACTACTGCCGATTTACTCTATCCCTTAGACCTTCACATTGACAATGAAACACAGAAAATACGTCGGGATTTAGTACAAAAGTCACAATGCCGACTTTAGTACAAGAAGAGTAAATCTTCTCATTGTTTGTGGTTTGCTTTGAGCGAGTCCTGGGAGATTAGTATTAGGTTCCGATGCACTCCTGCAGCTTTACTCTATTCCTTGGACCTTCACATTGACGATGAAGTACAGAAATTGCGTAGGGATTTAGTACAAAAGGCACAATGACGACTTATGTACAAGAAGAGTTAATCATCTCATTGTTTGTGGTTTTCTTTGAGCGTTTCCTGGGAGATCAGTATTAGATTCCGCGGCACTACTGCAGCATTACTCTATCCCTTGGACATTCTCAATGACGATGAAACACAGTTATTGTGTCGGGATTTAATACAAAAGGCACAATGCCGACTTAAGTACAAGAAGAGTAAATCTTCTCAATGTTTGTGGTTTGCTTTGAGCGTTTCCAGGGTGAACAGTACTAGATTCCGTTGCACTACTGCGGCTTTACTCAATCCCTTGGACATTCTCATTGATTATGAAACACAGAAATTGCGTCGGGATTTAATACAAAAGGCACAACGCCGACTTAAGTACAAGAAGAGTAAATCTTCTCATTGTTTGTGGTTTGCTTTGAGCGTCTCCTGGGAGATCAGTATTAGATTCCGGTGAATTACTGCAGCTATACTCTATCCCTTGGACCTTCACATTGACGATGAAACACAGAAATTGCGTCGGGATGTAATACAAAGGGCACAATGCCGTCTAAAGTGCAAGAAGAGTAAAGCTTCTCATTGTGTCTGGCTTGCTTTGAGCGTTTCCTGGGAGACCAGTACTGGATTAAGATGCGCTACTGCCGCTTTACTCTATCGCTTGGACTTTCACAGTGACGACGAAGAAGGGAAATTGCATCGGGATTTAATACAAAAGGCACAATGACGACTTAAGTACAAGAAGAGTAAATCTTCTCATTGTTTGTGGTTGCTTTGAGAGTTTCCTGTGAGATTAGTATTAGGTTCCGATGCACTCCTGCAGCTTTACTCTATTCCTTGGACCTTCACATTGACGATGAAGTACAGAAATTGCGTCGGGATTTAATACAAAAGGCACAATGACGACTTAAGTACAAGAAGAGTAAATCTTCTCATTGATTGTGGTTGCTTTGAGCGTTTCCTGTGAGATTAGTATAAGGTTCCAATGTACTCGTGCAGCTTTACTCTATTCCTTGGACCTTCACATTGACGATGAAACACAGAATTTGCGTCGGGATTTAATACAAAAGGGACAATGACGATTTAAGTATTACGAAGAGTAAATCTTCTCATTGTTTGTGGTTTGCTATTTAGCGTTTCCTGGGAGATCAGTATTAGATTCCGATGCAGTACTGCAGATGTACTCTGTCCCTTGGACCTTCTCATTGACGGCGAAACACAGTTATTGCGTCGGGAATTAATACAAAAAGCACAAATAAGACTTAAGTACAAGATGAGTAAATCTTTTCATTGATTGTATTTTGGTTTGAGCGTTTCCTGTGAGATAAGTACTAGATTCCGATGCACTACTACAGCTATACTCTATCCCTTGGACCTTCAAATTGACGATGAAACACAGAAATAGCGTCGGGATTTAATAAACAGGCACAATGCCGACTTAAGTACAAGAAGAGTAAATCTTCTCATAGTTTGTGGTTTGATTTGAGCGTTTCTGGGAGATCAGTATTACATTCCGGTGAACTACTGCAGCTTTACTCTATCCCTTGGACGTTCACATTGACGATGAAACACAGAAATTGCGTCGGGATGTAATACAAAATGCACAATGTCGACTTAAGTACAAGATAAGTAAATCTTCTCATTGTTTGTGGATTGCTTTGAGCTTTTCCTGAGGGATAAGTGTTAGATTCCGTTTCACTACAGCACCTTTACTCTATCCCTGGAACCTTCACTTTGTCGATGAGACACAGAAATTGAGTCGAGATTTAATACAACAGGCACAAATAAGACTTATGTACCAGAAGAGTTAATCATCTCATTGTTTCTGGTCTGCTTTGAGCATTTCCTGGGAGATCAGTAATAGATTCCGCAGCACTACTGCGGCATTACTCTATACCTTGGACATTCTCATTTACGAAGAAACACTGAAATTGCGTCAGGATTTAATACAAAATTCACAATGCCGACTTAAGTACAAGGAGAGTAAATCTTCTCATTGTTTGTGGTTTGCTTTGCGCGTTTCCTGGTGGATCAGTACTAGATTCCGATGCACTACTGCGGCTTTACTCTATCCCTTAAACATTCTCATTGACGATGAAACATAGCAATTGCGTCGGAATTTAATACAAATGGCACAATGCTGACTTAAGTACGAGAAGAGTAAATCTTCACATTGTTTCTGGTTTGCAATGAGCTATTAATGGGAGATCAGTATTAGATTCCGATGCACTACTGCAGCTTTACTCTATCCCTTGGACCTTCACATTGACGATGAAACGCAGAAATTGCGTCGGAATTTAACACAAATGGCCCAATGCCGGCTTAAGTACAAGAAGAGTAAATCTTCTCATTGTTTGTGGTTTGCTTTGCGCGTTTCCTGGTGGATGAGTATTAGATTCCGATGCACTACTGCGGCCTTAATCTATCCCCTGGACCTTCACATTGACGATGATACACAGAATCTGCGTCGGGTTTTAATACAAGAGGCACAATGCCGACTTACGTCCAGGGAGATTAAATCTTCTCATTGTTTGTGGTTTGATTTGAGCGTTTCCTGGGCGATAAGTATTAGATTCCGATGAACTACTGCAGATTTACTGTATCCCTTAGACCTTCAAATTGCCGATGAAACACTGAAATTGCGTAGGGCTTTAATATAAAAGGCACAATGCCGACTTAAGTACAAGAAGAGTAAATCTTTTCATTGTTTGTGGTTTGCTTTGAGAGATCTCTGGTGGATCAGTATTAGATTCCAATGCACTACTGCAGCATTACTCCATGCCTTGGACCTTCACATTGACGATGAAACACACAAATTGCGTCGGGATTTAATACAAAAGGCACAATGCCGACCTAAGTACTGGAAGAGTAAATCTTCTCATTGTTTGAGGTTTGCTTTGAGCGATTAATTATAGTTCAGTATTAGATTCCGGTGAACTACTGCAGCTTAACTCTGTCCCTCGGAACTTCACATTGACGATGAAGCACATAAATTGCGTCGGGATTGAATACAAATGGCACAATGACGACTTAAGTACAAGAAGAGTACATCTTTTCATTGTTTGTGGTAAGATTTTAGCGTTTCTAAGGAGATCAGTATTAGTTTCCGATGCAGTAGTGCAGATTTACTCTTTCCCTTGGACCTTCTCATTGACGATGATACACAGAAATTGCATCGGGATTTAATACAAAAGGCCCAATGCCGACTTCAGTACAAGAAGAGTAAATCATCTCATTTTTTCTGTGTGCTTTTAGCGTTTCCTGGGAGATCAGTATTTGATTCCGATGCACAACTGCAGCTTTGCTCTATACCTTGGACCGTCACATTGACGTTGAAACACAGAAATTGCATCCGGATGTAATACAAAAGGCACAATGTCGACTTAAGTACAAGATGAGTAAATCTTCTCATTGTTTGTGGTTTGCTTTGAGTGTTTCCTGTGGGATCAGTTTAGATTCCGATGCACTACGGCAGCTGTACTCTATGCCTTGGACCTTCACATTGACTATGAAACACAGATATTGCGTCGGGATTTAATACAACAGGCACAAAGAAGACTTAAGTACAAGTAGAGTAAATCGTTTCACTGTTTGTTTTTTGGTTTGAGCGTTTCCTGAGAGATAAGAATTAGATTCCGATGCACTACTGCTGCTTTAGTCTATCCCTTGGACCTTCACATTGACTATGAAACTAAGAAATTTCGTCGGGATTTGATACAAATGGCACAATTCCGACGTAAATACAAGAAAAGTAAATCTTCTCATTGTTTGTGGTTTGCTTTGAGCGTTTCCTGGAAGATCAGTATTGGATTCCGAGGCACTACTGCTGTTTTACTCTATCCCTTGGACCTTCAAATTGACGATGAAACAAAGTAATAGCGTCGGTATTTAATACAAAAGGCACAATGCCGACTTATGTACAAGAAGTGAAAATCTCCTCATCGTTTGTGGTTTGCTTTGAGCGTTTCCTGGGAGATCAGTATCAGATTCCGATGCACTACTGCAGATTTACTCTAATCCTTGGACCTTCACTTTGACGATGAAATACAGAAATTGTGTCGGGATAAATACAAAATGCACAATGCCGACTTAAGTGCAAGTAGAGTTAATCTTCTCAATGTTTGTGGTTTGTTTGAGCGTATCCTGGAACATCAGTATTAGATTCGTATGCACTACTGCAGTTTCACTCTATCCCTTGGACCTTCAATTTGACGATGAGATACAGAATTGGCGTCGGGATTTAATACAAAAGGCACAATGCCTGCTTAAGTACAAGAAGAGCCAATCTTCTCATTGTTTATGGATTGCCTTGAGGGTTTCCTGGGAGATCAGTATTAGATTCAGATACACTACTGCAGAGTTACTCTATCCCTTGGTCGTTCACATTGTCGATAAAACATAGAAATGACGTCGGGCTTTAATACAAAAGTCACAATGCCGACTTAAGTACTAGAAGAGTAAATCTTCTCATTGTTTGTGGTTTGCTTTGAGCGTTTCCTGGGAGATCAGTATTAGATTCCGGTGAACTATTGCAGCTTTACTGTGTCCCTCGCACCTTCACATTGACGATGAAGCACAGAAATTGCGTCGGGATTTAATACAAAAGGCACAATGCCGACTTAAGTACAACGAGAGTAAATCTTCTCATTGTTTGTGGTATGCTTTTAGCGTTTCCTGGGAGATCAGTAGTAGTCTCCGATGCACTACTGCAGCTTTACTCTTTCTCTTGGACCTTCACATTGACGATGAAACACAAATATTGCGTCGGGATTTAATACAAAAGGGACAATGCCGACCAAAGTACCAGAAGAGTAAATTTTCTCATTGTTGGTGGTTTGCTTTGGGCGTTTCCTGGGAGGTCAGTATTAGATTCCGATGCACTTTGTAGCTTTACTGTATCCCTTGCACCTTCAAATTGACGATGAAACACAGACATTACGTCGGGATCTAATACAAAAGGCACAATGCCGGTTTAAGTCCAAGAAGATTAAATCTTCTCTTTCTTTGTGGTTTGCTTTGAGCGTCTCCTGGGAGATCAGTTATAGATTACGGTGAAACCACTGCAGCTTTACGCTCTCCCTCGGACCTTCACACTGACGATGAAGCAGCGAAATTGCGTCCTTATCTAATACAAAAGGCACAATGCCGACTAAAGTACAAGAAGAGTAAATCTTTTCATTGTTTGTGGTTTGCTTTGAGCATTTCCTAGGGGTTCAGTATTACATTCCGATGCACTACTGCAGCTCTACTCTATCCCTTGGACTTTCACATTGACGACGAAAAACACAATTTGCGTCGTGATTTAATACAAAAGGCACAATGACGACTTAAGTACAAGAAGAGTAAATCTTCTCATTGTTTGTGTTTTGCATTGAGCGTTTCCTCGGAGATCAGTATTAGGTTCCGATGCACTACTGCAGAATTACTCTATCCCTTGGACCTTCACATTGACGATGAAGCACAGAATTTATGTCGGGATTTAATACAAAAGGCACAATGCCGACTTAAGTACAAGAAGAGTAAATCTTCTCATTGCTTGTGGTTTGCTTTAAGAGATTCCTGGGGGATCAGTATTAGATTCCGGTGAACTACTGCAGCTTCACTCTGTCCCTCGGACCTTCACATTGACGATGAAGCACATAAATTACGTCGGGATTTAATACAAAAGGGACAATGCCGACTTAAGCACAAGAAGAGTAAATCTTTCGATTAGTTGCGGTATGCTTTTCGCGTTTCCTGGGTGATCAGTATTTGTTTCAGACGCTCTACTGCAGCTTTACTCTTCCTCTTGGACCTTCACATTGACGATGAAACACAGAAATTCCGTCGGGAATTAATAAAAAAGGCACAAAGAAGACTTAAGTACAAGTAGAGTAAATCTTTTCAATGTTTGTTTTTTGGTTTGAGCGTTTCCTGCGAGATCAGTATTAGATTCCGATGCACTACTGCAGATTAACTCTATCCCTTGGACCTTCATATTGACGATGAAACACAGAAGTTACGTCGGGATTTAATACCAAAGGCACAATGCCGACTTAAGTACAAGAAGAGTAAATCTTCTCATTGTTTATGGTTGGTTTGAGCGGTTCCTGGGAGATCAGTATTAGATTCCGATGCACTACTTCAGATTTACTCTATCCCATTGACCATCACATTGACCATGAAACACAGAAATTGCGTCGCGATTTAATACAAAAGGCACAATGCCGACTAAAGTACAGAAAGAGTAAATCTTTTCATTGTTTGTGGTTTGCTTTGCGAGTTTCCTGGGGGATCAGTATTAGATTCCAATGCACTACTGCAGCTTTACTCTATCCCTTGGACCTTCACATTGACGATGAAACACAGAAATTGCGTCGGGTTTTAACACAAAAGGCACAATGCCGACTTAAGTACTAGATGAGTAAATCTTCTCATTGTTTGTGGTTTGCTTTGAGCGTTTCCTGGGAGATCAGCATTAGATTCCGGTGAACTATTGCAGCCTTACTCTGCCCCTTGGACCTTCACACTGACGAAGAAGCACAGAAATTGCGTCGGGATGTAATACAAAAGGCACATTGCCGACTTAAGTACAAGGAGAGTAAATTTTCTCATTGTTTGTTTTATGCTTTTAGCGTTTCCTGGGAGATCAGTAATAGTTTCCGATGCACTACTGCCGCTTTACTCCTTCCCTTGGACCATCACATTGACGATGAAACACAGAATTTGCGTCGGGATTTGATACAAAAGGGACAATGCCGTACTAAGTACCAGAAGAGTAAATCTTCTCATTGTTTGTGGTTTGCTTTGGGCGTATCCTGGGAGGTCAGTATTAGATTCCGACGCACTACTGCAGCTTTACCGTATCCCTTGCACCTTCACATTGACGATGAAACACAGAAATCGCGTCGGGATTTAATACAAAGGCACGATGCCGACTTAAGTGCATGACGAGTAAATCTTCTCATTGTTTGTGTTTTGCTTTGAGCGTTTCCTGGGAGATGAGGACTTGATTCCGATGCACTACTGCAGCTTTACTCTATCCCTTGGACATTCGCATTGACGATGACACACATAAATTGCATCGAAATGTAATACAAAAAGCAATATGCCGAAATAGGTACAAGAAATGAAAATCATCTCATTGTTTCTGGTGTGCTTAGAGCGTTTGCTGGGAGATCAGTATTAGTTTCCGATGTACTACTGCAGCATTACTTTTTCCCTTGGACCTTCACATAGAAGATGAAACACAGAAATTGCGTCGGGAATTAATACAAAAGGCACAATACCGACCTAAAAACAAGAAGAGTGAATCCTCTCATTGTTTGTGGGTTGCTTTGGGCGTTTCCTGGGAAGTCAGTATTAGTTTCCGATGCACTACGGCAGCTTTACTCTATCACTTGGACCTTCACATTGACGATGAAACGCAGAAATTGCGTCGGGATTTAATACAAAGGCAAGATGCCGACATAAGGGCAAGAAGTTTAAATCTTCTCATTGCTTGTAGCTTGCTTTGAGCCTTTCCTGGGAGATCAGTATTAGATTCGGATGCACTACGGCAGCTTTACTCTATCCCTTGGGCCTTCACATTGACGATGAAACAAAGAAGTAGCATCGGGAATTAATACAGAAGGCACAATGACGACTTAAGTACAAGAAGTGAACATGTTCTCATCGTTTGTGGTTTGCTTTGACCGTTTCCTGGAAGATCAGTATTGGATTCCGATGCACTACTGCAGTTTTACTCTATCCGTTGGACCTTCACATTGACGATGAAACACCGAAATTGCGTCGGGATTTAATACAAAATGCACAATGCCGACTAATG
The DNA here is from genome assembly GCF_021461385.2 of Schistocerca piceifrons. NCBI lineage: Eukaryota > Metazoa > Arthropoda > Insecta > Orthoptera > Acrididae > Schistocerca > Schistocerca piceifrons. The sequence continues at coordinate 9,769,694 of NC_060140.1, forward strand.
TACAAGAAGAATTAATCTTCTCAATGGCTGTGGTTTGTTTGAGCGTATCCTGGGACATCAGTATTAGATTCTGATGCTCTACTGCAGTTTTACTCTATTCCTTGGACCTTCAAATTGACGATGAGCCACAGAATTAGCGTCGGGATTTAATACAAAAGGCACAATGCCGTCTTAAGTAGAGTAAATCGTCTCATTGTTTATGGTTTGCTGTGATCGTTTCCTGGGAGATCAGTATTAGTTTCCGGTGAACTACTGCAACTTTACTCTGTCCCTCGGACATTCACATTGACGATGAAGCACAAAAATTTCGTCGGGATTTAATACAGAAGGCACAATGCCGACTTAAGTACAAGGAGAGTAAATCTTCTCATTGTTTGTGGTGTGCTTTTAGCGTTTCCTGGGAGATCAGTATTAGTTTCCGACGCACTAATGCAGCTTTACTCTTTCCCTTGGACCTTCACATTGACGATGAAACACAGAAATTGCGTTGGGATTTGATACAAGAGGGTCAATGCCGTCCTAAGGAGCAGAAGAGTAAATCTTCTCATTGTTTGTGGTTTGCTCTGGGCGTTTCCTGGGAGGTCAGTATTAGATTCTGATGCACTACTGCTGCTTTACTGTATCCCATGTACCTTCACATTGACGATGAAACACAGAAATTGCGTCGGGATTTAATACAAAGGCACGATGCCGACTTAAGTGCAAGACGAGTAAATCTTGTCATTGTTTGTGTTTTGCTTTGAGCGTTTGCTGGGAGATCAGGACTAGATTCCGGTGCACTACTGCAGCTTTACTCATTCCCTTGGACCTTCACATTGACGATGACACACAGAAATTGCGTCGGGATTTAATACAAAAGGCACAATGCCGACTTCAGTACAGGAAGAGTATATCATCTAATTTTTTCTGTTTGCTTTTAGCGTTTCCTGGGAGATCAGTATTTGATTCCGATGCACTACTGCAGCTTTACTCTATACCTTGGACCGTCACATTGACGTTGAAATACAGAAATGGCATCCGGATATAATACAAAAGACACAATGGCGACTTAAGAACAAGATGAGTAAATCTTCTCATTGTTTGTGGTTTGCTTTGAGTGTTCCCTGGGGGATCAGTGTTAGATTCCGATGCACTACTGCAGCTTTACTCTATCCCTAGGACCTTAACATTGACGATGAAACTAAGAAATTGCGTCGGGATTTAATACAAAAGGCACAATTCCTACCTAAATACAAGAAAAGTAAATCTTCTCATGGTTTGTGGTTTGCTTTGAGCGTCTCCTGGAAGATCAGTATTGGATTCCGATGCACTACTGCAGCTTTACTCTATCCCTTGGACCTTCACATTGACGATGAAACACAGAAATTTCGTTGGGATTTAATACAAGATGCACAATGCCGACTTAAGTACAAGAAGAGTTAATCTTCTCAATGTTTGTGTTTTGTTTGAGCGTATCCTGGGACATCAGTATTAGATAGGTATGCACTACTGCAGTTTTAATCTATCCCTTGGACCTACAAATTGACGATGAGACATAGTATTGGCGTCGGGATTTAATACAAAAGGCACAATGCCGACTTAAGAACAAGAAAAGTCAATCTTCTCATTGTTTATGGTTTGCCTTGAGCGTTTCCTGGGAGATCAGTATTAGATTCCGATGCACTAATGCAGATTTACACTATCCTTTGAGCCTTCACATTTACGATAAAACACAGAAATTACGTCGGGATTTAATACAAAAGGCACAATGCCGTCTTAAGTACCAGAAGAGTAAATCTTCTCATTGTTGGTGGTTTGCTTTGGGCGTTTCCTTAGAGATAAGTATTAGATCCGATGAACTACTGCAGATTTACTCTATCCCTTGGACATTAACATTGCCGATGAGACACTGAAATTGCGTCCTGATTTAATACAAAGGCACGCTGCCGACTTAAGCGCAAGACGAGTAAATCCTTTCATTGTTTGTGATTTGCTTTGAGCGTTTCCTGGGAGATCAGGACTAGATTGCGATGCACTACTGCAGTTTTACTCTATCCCTTGTACATTCTCATTGACGATGCCACACAGAAATTGCGTCGGGATTTAATACAAAAGGCACAATGCCGACTTAAGTACAAGAAGATTAAATCTTCTCATTGTTTGTGGTTTGCTTTGAGCGTCTCCTGGGAGATCAGTATTAGATTCCGGTGAACTACTGCAGCTTTACTCTGTCCCTCGGACCTTCACACTGACGATGATGCACAGAAATTGAGTCTGGATCTAATACAAAAGGCTCAATGCCGACTTAAGTACTAGAAGAGTAAATCTTTTCATTGTTTGTGATTTGCTTTGAGCATTTCCTGGGGGTTCAGTATTGGATTCCGATGCACTACTGCAGATTTACTCTTTCCCTTGCACTTTCACATTGACGATGACACACAGAAATTGCGTCGGGATTTAATACAAAAGGCACAATGCCGTCTTCAGTACAAAAAGAGTAAATCATCTCATTTTTTTTTTTTTTTTTTGCTTTTAGCGTTTCCTGGGAGATCAGTATTTGATTGCGATGCACTACTGCAGCTTTACTCTATACCTTTGACCGCCACATTGACGTTGAAACACTGAAATTGCATCCGGATGTAATACAAAAGGCACAATGTCGACTTAAGTACAAGATCAGTAAGTCTTTTCATTGCTTGTGGTTTGCTTTGAGTGTTTCCTGGGGGATCAGTATTAGATTCCGATGCACTACGGCAGCTATACTCTATTCCTTGGACCTTCACATTGACGATGAAACACAGAAATTGCGTCGGGATTTAATACAAAATGCACAAAGAAGACTTAAGTACAAGTAGAGTAAATCTTTTCACAGTTTGTTTTTTGGTTTGAGCGTTTCCTGAGAGATAAGAATTAGATTCCGATGCACTACTGCAGCTTTACTCTATCCCTTGGACCTTCACATTGACGATGAAACTAAGAAATTCCGTCGGGATTTAATACTAAAAGGCACAATTCCTACTTAAATACAAGAAAAGTAAATCTTCTCATTTTTTGTGGTTTGTTTTGTGCGTTTCCTGGAAGATCAGTATTGGTTTCCGATGCACTACTGCTGTTTTACTGTACCCCTTGGACCTTCACATTGACGATGAGTCACAGAAATTGCGTTGGGATTTAATAGAATATGCACAATGCCGACTTAAGTACAAGAAGAGTTAATCCTCTCAATGTTTGTGGTTTGTTTGAGCGTATCTTGGGACATCAGTATTAGATACGTATGCACTACTGCAGTTTTACTCTATCCCTTGGACCTTCAAATTGACGATGAGATACAGAATTGGCGTCGGGATTTAATAGAAAAATCACAATGCCGACTTAAGTACAAGAAGAGTCAATCTTCTCATTGTTTATGGTTTGCCTTGAGCGTTTCCAGGGAGATCAGTACTAGATTCCGATGCACTACTGCAGATTTACTCTATCCCCTGGGCCTTCACATTGACGATAAAACACAGAAATTACGTCAGGATTTAATACAAAAGACACAATGCCGACTTAAGTAATAGAAGAGTAAATCTTCTCATTGTTTGTGGTTTGCATTGAGCGTTTCCTGGGAGATCAGTATTGGATTCCGGTGGACTACGGCAGCTGTACTCTGTCCCTCGCACCTTCACATTGACGATGAAACACAGAAATTGCGTCGGGATTTAATACAAATACAATACAAAAGGCATTATGCTGACTTAAGCACAAGTAGAGGAATTCGCCCCATTGTTTGTGGTTTGCTTTAAGCGTTTCCTATGAGATCAGTATTAGATTCCGGTGAACCACTGCAGCTTTACTCTGTCCCTCGGACCTTCACATTGACGATGAAGCACAGAAATAGCGTGGGGATTAAATAGAAAAAGCACAATGCCGACATTAGTACGAGAAGACTAAATCTTCATTTTGTTCGTGGTATGCTTTTAGCGTTTCCTGGGATATCAGTATTAGATTCCGGTGAACTATTGCAGCTTTACTCTGTCCCTCGCACCTTCATATTGACGATAAAACACAGAAATTACGTCGGGATTTAATACAAAAGGCACAATGCTGACTTAAGTACAAGAAGAGTAAATCTTCCCATTGTTTGTTGTTTGTTTGAGCGTTTCCAGGGGGATCAGTATTAGATTCCAATGCACTACTGCAACTTTGTTCTATCCCTTGGACCATCAAATTGAGGATGAGGCACAGAAATAGCGTAGGGATTTAATACAAACGGCACAGTGCCAACATAAGTACAGGAAGAGTTAATCTTCTCGTTGTTTCTGGTTTGCTCTGAGGGTTTTCTTCCAGATCAGTATTAGATTCCGATGCACTACTGCTGGTTAACTCTATCCCTTTGATATTCACAATGACGATGAAACACAGAAATTGCTTTGGGAATTAATACAAAATGCACAATGCCGACCTACGTAAAAGAAGAGTAAATCTTCTCATTGTTTGAGGTTTGCTTTGAGCGTTTCCTGGGAGATCAGTATTAGATTCCAATGCACTACTGCAGCTTTACTCTATCCCTTGGACCTTCATATTGACAATGAAACACAGAAATTGCGTCGGGAGTTAAGAGAAATGGCACAATGCCGACTTAAGTTCAAGAAGAGTAAATCTTCTCATTGTTTGTTGTTTGGTTTGAGTGTTTCCTGGGAGAACAGTACTAAATTCCGATGCACTATTGCAGCTTACTCTACCCCTTGGACCTTCACATTGACGATGAAACACAGAAATTGCTTCGGGATTTAATACAAATAGGCACAATGCAGGCTAAATTGCAAGAAGAGTAAATCTTCTCATTGTTTGTGATTTGTTTGAGCGTTTCCTGCGAGATTAGTATTAGATTCCGATGCACTACTGCAGCAATACTCTATCCCTTGGATCTTCAAATTGTTGATGAAACACAGATATAGCGTCGTGATTTAATACAAACGGCACAATGGTGAATTAAATACAGGAAGAGTAAATCTTCTCATTGTTTCTGGTTTGCTTTGAGCGTTTTCTGGGGGATCAGTATTTGATTCCGATGCACTACTGCAGATATACTCAATCCCTTGGACATTCACATTGACGATGAAACACAGAAATTGCTTCGGGATTTAAAACAAAAGGCACAATGCCGACTTACGAACAAGAAGGAAAACCTTTTCATTGTTTGTGGTTTGCTTTGAGCGTTTCCTGGGAGATCAGTATTAGATTCCGATGCGCTACTGCAGCTTTACTCTATCCCTTGGACCTTCACATTGACGATGAGACACAGAACTTGCGGCGGGATTTAATACAAACAGGCACAATGCAGGCTTAAGGGCAAGAAGAGTAAATCTTCTCATTGTTTGTGATTTGGTTTGAGTGTTTCCTGGGAGAAAAGTATTAGACTCCGATGCACTACTGCAGCTTTACTCTACAACTCGGACCTTCACATTAACGATGAAACACAGAAATTACGTCGGGATTTAATAAGAAAGCACAATGTCGACTTAAGTACAAGATGAGTAAATTTTCTCATTGTTTGTGGTTTGCTTTGAGAGTTTCCTGGGAGATAAGTATTAGATTCCGATGCACTACTGCAGATTTACTCTATGCCCTGGAGCTCCACACTGACGATGAAACACAGAAATTGCGTCGGGATTTAATACAGTAGGCACAGTGCCGACTTAAGTACATAAAGAGTAACTCTTCTCATTGTTTGTGGTTTGCTTTGAGCGTTTCCTGGGATATCAGCATTAGATTCCGATGCTCTACTGCAGATTTACTCTATCCCTTGGACCTTCCCATTGACGGTGAAACACAGAAATTGCGTCGGGATTTAATACAAAAGGCACAATGTCAACTAAACTGCAAGAAGAGTAAATCTTCTCATTGTTGTGGTTTGCTTTGAGCGTTTCCTGGGAGATCAGTATTAGATTCCGATGCACTACTGCAGATTTACTATGTCCCTAGGACCTCCACGTTGGCGGTGAGACACAGAAACGGCGTCGGAATTTAATACAAAGGCACAATGCCGACTTTAGTACAAGAAGAGTAAATATTCTCATTGTTTGTGGATTGCTTTGAGCGTTGCCTGGAAGATCATTATTAGATTCCGATGCACTACTGCAGATTTACTATATCCCTTGGACCTTCACATTGACGATGAAACACAGAAATTGCGTCGGGATTTAATAAGAAAGGCACAATGTCGACTTAAGTACAAGATGAGTAGATTTTCTCATTGTTTGTGGTATGCTTTGAGAGTTTCCTGGGAGATCAGTATTAGATTCCGATGCACTACTGCAGATTTACTCTATGCCCTGGACCTTCACATTGACGATGAAACACAGAAATTGCGTCGGGATTTAATACAATAGGCACAATGCCGACTTAAGTACATAAAGAGTAACTCTTCTCATTGTTTGTGGTTTGCTTTGAGCGTTTCCTGGGAGATCAGCATTAGATTCCGATGCACTACTGCAGATTTACTCTATCCCTTGGACCTTCCCATTGACGGTGAAACACAGAAATTGCGTCGGGATTTAATACAAAAGGCACAATGTCGACTTAACTGCAAGAAGAGTAAATCTTCTCAATGTTTCTGGTTTGCTTTTGAGCGTTTCCTGGGAGATCAGTAATAAATTCAGGTGCACTACTGCAGCTTTACTCTATTCTTGGACCTCCACATTGGTGATGAAACACAGAAATTTCGTCGGGATTTAATACAAAGGCACAATGCCGACTTTAGTACAAGAAGAGTAAGTCTTCTCATTGTTTGTGGATTGCTTTGAGCGTTGCCTGGAAGATCGGTACTAGATTACGATGCACTACTGCAGCATTATTCTCTCCCCTGGACCTTCTCATTGACGATGAAACACAGAAATTGAGTTGGGATTTAATACAAAAGGCACAGTGCCGACATATGTACAAGAAGAGTTAATCATCTCATTGCTTCTGGTTTGCTTTGAGCGTTTCTTGCGAGATCAGTATTAGATTCTAATGCATTACTGCAGCTTTACTTTATCCTTTGGACATCCACATTGACGATGAAACACAGAATTGGCGTCGGGATTTAATACAAAAGGCACAATGTCGAGTTAAGTATAACAAGAGCAAATCTTTTCATTGTTTCTGGTTTGCTCTGAAAGTTTCCTGGGATATCAGTAATAGATTCCGATGCACTACTGCAGCTTTACTCTATCCCTTGGACCTTAACATTGTCGATGAAACACAGATATTGCGTAGGGATTTAATACAAATGGCACAATGCCGCCTTAAGTACAAGAAGAGTAAATCATCACATTGTTTGTGGTTTGCTTTGAGTGTTTCCTGGGAGATCAGCATTAGATTCCGATGCACTACTGCAGATTTACTCTATCCCTTGGACCTTCCCATTGTCGGTGAAACACAGAAATTGCGTCGGGATTTAATACAAAATGCACAATGCCGACTTAAGTACAAGAAGAGTAATTCTTCTCATTGTTTGTGGTTTGCTTTGATCGTTTCCTAGGAGATCAGTACTAGATTCCGAATCACTACTGAAGCTTAACTCTATCTCTTGGACCTACACATTGACGATGAAAGACAAAAAGTGCGTAGGGATTTAATAGAAAAGGCACAATGCCGACTTAAGTACAAGAAGTGTTAATCATCTCATAGTTTCTGGTTTGCTTTGAGCGTTTCCTGGGTGATCAGTATTAGTTTCAGATGCACCACTGCAGGATTACTCTATCCCTTGGACCATCACATTGACGATGAAAGATAGAAATTGCGTCGGGATTTAATACAAAAGGCACAATGGTGACTTAAGTACAAGAGGAGTATATCTTCTCATTTTTTGTGATTTCTTTGAGCGTTTCCTGGGGGATCAGTAATAGATTCCGATGCACTACTGCAGCTTTACTGTATCACTTGGACCTTCACATTGACCATGAATCACAGAAATTGCGTCGGGATGTAATACTGAAGGCACAATGTCGACTTAAGTGCAAGAAGAGTAAATCTTCTCATTGTTTGTGGTTTGCTTGGAGCATTTCCTGGGAGATCAGTATTAGATTCCGATGCACTATTGCAGATTTACTCTATCCCTCGGACCTTCACATTCACGATGAAACACAGAACATGCGTCGGGATTTAATAAGAAAGGCACAATGTCGATATAAGTACAAGATGAGTAAATTTTCTCATTGTTTTTGGATTGCTTTGAGAGTATCCTTGGAGATCAGTATTAGATTCTGATGCACTACTGCAGCTTTACTTTATCCCTAGGACATCCACATTGACGATGAGACACAGATATTGCGTATGGATTTAATACAAAAGGCACAATGACGACTTAAGTACAAGAAGAGTAAATCATCTCATTGTTTGTGGTTTGCTTTGAGCTATTCCTGGGAGATCAGTATTAGGTCCCGATGCACTATTGCAACTTTACTCTATCCGTTCGACCTTCGCATTGACCATGAATCACAGGAATTGCGTCGGGATGTAATACTCTAGGCACAATGTCGACTTAAGTGCAAGAAGAGTAAATCTTCTCATTGTTTGTGGTTTGCTTTGAGCGTTTCCTGGGGGATCACTATTAGATTACGATGCACTACGGCAGCTTTACTCCATCCCTTGGATCTTCACATTGACGATGAATCACAGAAATTGCGTCGGGATTTAATACAAAAGGCACAATGTCGACTTAACTGCAAGAAGAGTAAATCTTCTCAATGTTTCTGGTTTGCTTTTAAGCGTTTCCTGGGAGATCAGTAATAAATTCCGGTGCACTACTGCAGCTTTACTCTATCACTTGGACCTCCACATTGGCGATGAATCACAGAAATGGCGTCGGGATTTAATACAAAGGCACAATGCCGACTTTAGTACAAGAAGAGTAAATCTTCTCATTGTTTGTGGATTGCTTTGAGCGTTGCCTGGAATATCAGTACTAGATTCCGATGCACTACTGCAGCTTTATTCTATCCCCTGGACCTTTTCATTGACGATGGAACACAGAAATTGAGTTGGGAATTAATACAAAAGGCACAGTGTCGACATATGTACAAGAAGAGTTAATCATCTCATTGTTTCTGGTTTGTTTTGAGCGTTTCCTGGGAGATCAGTATTTGATTCCGATGCACTACTGCAGCTTTACTCTATCCATTGGACCTTCACATTGACCATGAAACACAGAAGTTGCGTCGGGATTTAATACTATAGGGACAATGTCGACTTAAGTACAAGAAGAGTAAATCTTCTCTTTGTTTGTGGTTTGCTTTGAGTGTTTCCTGGGCGTACTAGATTCCGATGCACTACTGCAGCTTTACTCTATCCCTTGGACCTTCTCATTGACGATGAAACACAGAAATTGCTTAGGGATTTAAAAGAAAAGGCACAATGCCGACAGAAGTACCAGAAGAGTAAATCATCTCATTGTTTCTGGTTTGCTTTGAGCGCTTCCTTGGAGATCAGTATAAGTTTGCGATGCACTACTGCAGCTTTACTCTATCAGCTGGATCTTCACATTGACCATGAAACACATAAATTACGTCGGGATTTAATACAAAAGACACAATGCCGACTTAAGTACAAAAAGAGTAAATCTTCTCATTGTTAGTGATTTGCTTAGAGCGATTCGTGGGAGATTAGTATTAGATTCCGATGCACTACTGCAGCTTTACTCTATTCCTTGGGCTCCACATTGACGATGAAACACAGAAATTACGGCGGGATTCAATACAAAAGGAACAATTCCGACTTAAGTACAAGAAGTGGGAATCTCATTGATTGTGGTTTGATTTGAGCGTTTCCAGGGAGATCAGTATTAGATTCCGATGCACTACTGCAGCTTAACTCTATCCCTTGGACCCACAAATTGACGATGAGGCACAGATATAGCGTCGTTATTTAATACAAATGGTACAATGCCTAATTAAGGACAAGAAGAGTAAATCTTCTCATTGTCTGTGGTTTGCTTTGAGCGTTTCCAGGGGGATCAGTATTGGATTCCGATGCACTACTGCAGCTTTACTCTATCCCTTGGACCTCCAAATTGACGATGAAACACAGAAATAGCGTCGGGATTTAATACAAGAGGCACAATGCCGAATTAAGTACAAGAAGAGTAAATCTTCCCATTGTTAGTGGTTTGCTTTGAGCGTTTCGTGGGAGATCAGGGTTAGATTCCGATGTACTACTGCAGCATTACTGTATCGCCTGGACCACCTTAATGACGAGGAAACACAGATATTCCGTCTGGATGTTAAACAAAAGGCACAATGCCGACTTAAGTACACGAAGAGTAAATCTTCTTAATGTTTCTGGTTTGTTTTAGCGTTTCCTGGGGGATTAGTATTGGATTCCGATGCACTACTGGAGCTTTACCCTATACCTTAGACCTTCACCTTGACGATGAAACACAGATATTGCGTCAGGACTTAATACAAAAGGCACAATGCCTACTTCAGTACAAGAAGAGTAAATCTTCTCATTGATTGTGGTTTGCTTTGAGCGTTTCCTGGGGGATCAGTATTAGATTCCGATTCACTACGGGAGCTTTACTCAATCCCTTGGACCTTCACATTTGACGATAAAACACTGAAATTGCGTCGGGATTTTATACAAAAGGCACGAAGCCGACTTATGTACAAGAAGAATCAATCTTCTCATTGTTTGTGGTTTGCTTTGAGCTTTTCCTGGGGGATCAGTATTAGATTCCGTTGCACTACTGCAGCATTACGCTATCCCTTGGACCTTATAATTGACGATGAAGCACAGATATTCTGTCTGGATTTTATACAAAAGGCACTATGCTGACGTTGGTACAAGGAGAGTATATGTTCTCATCGTTTCTGGTTTGCTTTTAGCGTTTCCCGATGGATCAGTATTAGATTCCGATGCACTACTGCAGCGTTACTCTATCCCTTGGACCTTCACATTGACGATGAAACAATGGAATTGCGACGGGATTTAACACAAAAGGCACAATGCCGACTTAAGTACTAGAAGAGTAAATCTTTTCGTTGTTTGTGGTTTGCTTTGAGCGTTTCCTGGGAGATCAGTACTAGTTTCCGATGCACTACTGCAGATTTACTCTACCCCTTGGACCTACTCATTGACGATGAAACACAGAAATTTGCTCGGGATTTAATACAAAAGGCGCAATGCCGAAATATGTACAAGAAGAGTTAATCATCTCATTGTTTCTGGTTTGCTTTGAGCGTTTACTGGGTGATCAGTATTAGATTCCGATGCACTACTGCAGCATTACTCTATCGCTTGGACCACCACATTGACGATGAAGCACAGATAATCTGTCTGGATTTTATACAAAAGGCACTATGCCGACGTTGGTACAAGAAGAGTATATGTTCTCATCGTGTCTGGTTTGCTTTTAGCGTTTCCCGATGGATCAGTATTAGATTCCGATGCACTACTGCAGCGTTACTCTATCCCTTGGACCTTCACATTGACGATGAAACAAAGGAATTGCGACGGGATTTAATACAAAAGGCACAGTGCCGACCTAAGTACAAGAAGAGTAAATCTTCTCATCGTTTGTGGTTTGCTTTGAGCGTGTCCTGGTTGATCAGTAATAGATTCCGATGCACTACTGCAGCTTTACACTACCCCTTGGAGCTTCACATTGACGATGAAACACAGAAATTGCGTCGGGATTCAATACAAAAGGGACAATTCCGTCTTAAGTACAAGAGGAGTAAACTTTCTCATTGTTTGTGGTTTGCTTTTAGCGTTTCCTGGTGAGATCAGTATTAGATTCCAATGCACTACTGCAGCTTTACTCCATCCCTTGGACCTTCACATTGACGATGAAACACAGAAATTACGTCGGGATTTAATACAAAAGGCACAATACCGACTTAAGTACTAGAAGAGTAAATCTTTTCGTTGTTTGTGGTTTGCTTTGAGCGTTTCCTGGGAGATCAGTACTAGTTTCCGATGCACTACTGCAGATTTACTCTACCCCTTGGACCTTCACATTGACGATGAAACACAGAAATTGCGTCGGGATTTACTACAAAAGGCCCAATGCCGACTTATGTACAAGAAGAGAAATTCTTCTCATTGTTTGTGGTTTGCTTTGAACGTTTCCTGGGAGATCAGGACTAGATTCCGATGCACTACTGCAGCTTTTCTCTATCCCTTGGACCTTCTCATTGACGATGAAACACAGAAATTGAGTAGGGATTTAATAGAAAAGGCACAATGCCAACTAAAGTACAACAAGAGTAAATCATCTCATTGTTTTTGGTTTGTTTGAGCGTTTCTTGGGAGATCAGTATTTGATTCCGTGCACTACTGCAGGTTTACTCTATCCATTGGACCTTCACATTGACCATGAAACACAGAAATTGCGTCGGGATTTAATACTAAAGGCACAATGGCGACTTAAGTACAAGAAGAGTAAATCTTCTCATTGTTTGTGGTTTGCTTTGAGTCTTTCCTTGGGGTACTAGATTCCGATGCAGAAATTCAAGAAGAGTAAATCTTCTCATTGTTTGTTGTTTGGTTTGAGTGTTTCCTGATAGAACAGTAATAATTTCCGATGCACTACTGCAGCTTACTCTACCCCTTGGACCTTCACATTGACGATGAAACACAGAAATTGCTTCGGGATTTAATACAAATAGGCACAATGCAGGCTAAATTGCAAGAAGAGTAAATCTTCTCATTGTTTGTGATTTGTTTGAGCGTTTCCTGCGAGATTAGTATTAGATTCCGATGCACTACTGCAGCAATACTCTATCCCTTGGATCTTCAAATTGTTGATGAAACACAGATATAGCGTCGTGATTTAATACAAACGGCACAATGGTGAATTAAATACAGGAAGAGTAAATCTTCTCATTGTTTCTGGTTTGCTTTGAGCGTTTTCTGGGGGATCAGTATTTGATTCCGATGCACTACTGCAGATATACTCAATCCCTTGGACATTCACATTGACGATGAAACACAGAAATTGCTTCGGGATTTAAAACAAAAGGCACAATGCCGACTTACGAACAAGAAGGAAAACCTTTTCATTGTTTGTGGTTTGCTTTGAGCGTTTCCTGGGAGATCAGTATTAGATTCCGATGCGCTACTGCAGCTTTACTCTATCCCTTGGACCTTCACATTGACGATGAGACACAGAACTTGCGGCGGGATTTAATACAAACAGGCACAATGCAGGCTTAAGGGCAAGAAGAGTAAATCTTCTCATTGTTTGTGATTTGGTTTGAGTGTTTCCTGGGAGAAAAGTATTAGACTCCGATGCACTACTGCAGCTTTACTCTACAACTCGGACCTTCACATTAACGATGAAACACAGAAATTACGTCGGGATTTAATAAGAAAGCACAATGTCGACTTAAGTACAAGATGAGTAAATTTTCTCATTGTTTGTGGTTTGCTTTGAGAGTTTCCTGGGAGATAAGTATTAGATTCCGATGCACTACTGCAGATTTACTCTATGCCCTGGAGCTTCACACTGACGATGAAACACAGAAATTGCGTCGGGATTTAATACAGTAGGCACAGTGCCGACTTAAGTACATGAAGAGTAACTCTTCTCATTGTTTGTGGTTTGCTTTGAGCGTTTCCTGGGATATCAGCATTAGATTCCGATGCTCTACTGCAGATTTACTCTATCCCTTGGACCTCCCCATTGACGGTGAAACACAGAAATTGCGTCGGGATTTAATACAAAAGGCACAATGTCAACTAAACTGCAAGAAGAGTAAATCTTCTCATTGTTGTGGTTTGCTTTGAGCGTTTCCTGGGAGATCAGTATTAGATTCCGATGCACTACTGCAGATTTACTATGTCCCTAGGACCTCCACGTTGGCGGTGAGACACAGAAACGGCGTCGGAATTTAATACAAAGGCACAATGCCGACTTTAGTACAAGAAGAGTAAATATTCTCATTGTTTGTGGATTGCTTTGAGCGTTGCCTGGAAGATCATTATTAGATTCCGATGCACTACTGCAGATTTACTATATCCCTTGGACCTTCACATTGACGATGAAACACAGAAATTGCGTCGGGATTTAATAAGAAGGGCACAATGTCGACTTAAGTACAAGATGAGTAGATTTTCTCATTGTTTATGGTATGCTTTGAGAGTTTCCTGGGAGATCAGTATTAGATTCCGATGCACTACTGCAGATTTACTCTATGCCCTGGACCTTCACATTGACGATGAAACACAGAAATTGCGTCGGGATTTAATACAATAGGCACAATGCCGACTTAAGTACATAAAGAGTAACTCTTCTCATTGTTTGTGGTTTGCTTTGAGCGTTTCCTGGGAGATCAGCATTAGATTCCGATGCACTACTGCAGATTTACTCTATCCCTTGGACCTTCCCATTGACGGTGAAACACAGAAATTGCGTCGGGATTTAATACAAAAGGCACAATGTCGACTTAACTGCAAGAAGAGTAAATCTTCTCAATGTTTCTGGTTTGCTATTGAGCGTTTCCTGGGAGATCAGTAATAAATTCAGGTGCACTACTGCAGCTTTACTCTATTCTTGGACCTCCACATTGGTGATGAAACACAGAAATTTCGTCGGTATTTAATACAAAGGCACAATGCCGACTTTAGTACAAGAAGAGTAAGTCTTCTCATTGTTTGTGGATTGCTTTGAGCGTTGCCTGGAAGATCGGTACTAGATTACGATGCACTACTGCAGCATTATTCTCTCCCCTGGACCTTCTCATTGACGATGAAACACAGAAATTGAGTTGGGATTTAATACAAAAGGCACAGTGCCGACATATGTACAAGAAGAGTTAATCATCTCATTGCTTCTGGTTTGCTTTGAGCGTTTCTTGCGAGATCAGTATTAGATTCTAATGCATTACTGCAGCTTTACTTTATCCTTTGGACATCCACATTGACGATGAAACACAGAATTGGCGTCGGGATTTAATACAAAAGGCACAATGTCGAGTTAAGTATAACAAGAGTAAATCTTTTCATTGTTTCTGGTTTGCTCTGAAAGTTTCCTGGGATATCAGTAATAGATTCCGATGCACTACTGCAGCTTTACTCTATCCCTTGGACCTTAACATTGTCGATGAAACACAGATATTGCGTAGGGATTTAATACAAATGGCACAATGCCGCCTTAAGTACAAGAAGAGTAAATCATCACATTGTTTGTGGTTTGCTTTGAGTGTTTCCTGGGAGATCAGCATTAGATTCCGATGCACTACTGCAGATTTACTCTATCCCTTGGACCTTCCCATTGTCGGTGAAACACAGAAATTGCGTCGGGATTTAATACAAAATGCACAATGCCGACTTAAGTACAAGAAGAGTAATTCTTCTCATTGTTTGTGGTTTGCTTTGATCGTTTCCTAGGAGATCAGTACTAGATTCCGAATCACTACTGAAGCTTAACTCTATCTCTTGGACCTACACATTGACGATGAAAGACAAAAAGTGCGTAGGGATTTAATAGAAAAGGCACAATGCCGACTTAAGTACAAGAAGTGTTAATCATCTCATAGTTTCTGGTTTGCTTTGAGCGTTTCCTGGGTGATCAGTATTAGTTTCAGATGCACCACTGCAGGATTACTCTATCCCTTGGACCATCACATTGACGATGAAAGATAGAAATTGCGTCGGGATTTAATACAAAAGGCACAATGGTGACTTAAGTACAAGAGGAGTATATCTTCTCATTTTTTGTGATTTCTTTGAGCGTTTCCTGGGGGATCAGTAATAGATTCCGATGCACTACTGCAGCTTTACTGTATCACTTGGACCTTCACATTGACCATGAATCACAGAAATTGCGTCGGGATGTAATACTGAAGGCACAATGTCGACTTAAGTGCAAGAAGAGTAAATCTTCTCATTGTTTGTGGTTTGCTTGGAGCATTTCCTGGGAGATCAGTATTAGATTCCGATGCACTATTGCAGATTTACTCTATCCCTCGGACCTTCACATTCACGATGAAACACAGAACATGCGTCGGGATTTAATAAGAAAGGCACAATGTCGATATAAGTACAAGATGAGTAAATTTTCTCATTGTTTTTGGATTGCTTTGAGAGTATCCTTGGAGATCAGTATTAGATTCTGATGCACTACTGCAGCTTTACTTTATCCCTAGGACATCCACATTGACGATGAGACACAGATATTGCGTATGGATTTAATACAAAAGGCACAATGACGACTTAAGTACAAGAAGAGTAAATCATCTCATTGTTTGTGGTTTGCTTTGAGCTATTCCTGGGAGATCAGTATTAGGTCCCGATGCACTATTGCAACTTTACTCTATCCGTTCGACCTTCGCATTGACCATGAATCACAGGAATTGCGTCGGGATGTAATACTCTAGGCACAATGTCGACTTAAGTGCAAGAAGAGTAAATCTTCTCATTGTTTGTGGTTTGCTTTGAGCGTTTCCTGGGGGATCACTATTAGATTACGATGCACTACGGCAGCTTTACTCCATCCCTTGGATCTTCACATTGACGATGAATCACAGAAATTGCGTCGGGATTTAATACAAAAGGCACAATGTCGACTTAACTGCAAGAAGAGTAAATCTTCTCAATGTTTCTGGTTTGCTTTTAAGCGTTTCCTGGGAGATCAGTAATAAATTCCGGTGCACTACTGCAGCTTTACTCTATCACTTGGACCTCCACATTGGCGATGAATCACAGAAATGGCGTCGGGATTTAATACAAAGGCACAATGCCGACTTTAGTACAAGAAGAGTAAATCTTCTCATTGTTTGTGGATTGCTTTGAGCGTTGCCTGGAATATCAGTACTAGATTCCGATGCACTACTGCAGCTTTATTCTATCCCCTGGACCTTTTCATTGACGATGGAACACAGAAATTGAGTTGGGAATTAATACAAAAGGCACAGTGTCGACATATGTACAAGAAGAGTTAATCATCTCATTGTTTCTGGTTTGTTTTGAGCGTTTCCTGGGAGATCAGTATTTGATTCCGATGCACTACTGCAGCTTTACTCTATCCATTGGACCTTCACATTGACCATGAAACACAGAAGTTGCGTCGGGATTTAATACTATAGGGACAATGTCGACTTAAGTACAAGAAGAGTAAATCTTCTCTTTGTTTGTGGTTTGCTTTGAGTGTTTCCTGGGCGTACTAGATTCCGATGCACTACTGCAGCTTTACTCTATCCCTTGGACCTTCTCATTGACGATGAAACACAGAAATTGCTTAGGGATTTAAAAGAAAAGGCACAATGCCGACAGAAGTACCAGAAGAGTAAATCATCTCATTGTTTCTGGTTTGCTTTGAGCGCTTCCTTGGAGATCAGTATAAGTTTGCGATGCACTACTGCAGCTTTACTCTATCAGCTGGATCTTCACATTGACCATGAAACACAGAAATTACGTCGGGATTTAATACAAAAGACACAATGCCGACTTAAGTACAAAAAGAGTAAATCTTCTCATTGTTAGTGATTTGCTTAGAGCGATTCGTGGGAGATTAGTATTAGATTCCGATGCACTACTGCAGCTTTACTCTATTCCTTGGGCTCCACATTGACGATGAAACACAGAAATTACGGCGGGATTCAATACAAAAGGAACAATTCCGACTTAAGTACAAGAAGTGGGAATCTCATTGATTGTGGTTTGATTTGAGCGTTTCCAGGGAGATCAGTATTAGATTCCGATGCACTACTGCAGCTTAACTCTATCCCTTGGACCCACGAATTGACGATGAGGCACAGATATAGCGTCGGGATTTAATACAAATGGTACAATGCCTAATTAAGGACAAGAAGAGTAAATCTTCTCATTGTCTGTGGTTTGCTTTGAGCGTTTCCAGGGGGATCAGTATTGGATTCCGATGCACTACTGCAGCTTTACTCTATCCCTTGGACCTCCAAATTGACGATGAAACACAGAAATAGCGTCGGGATTTAATACAAGAGGCACAATGCCGAATTAAGTACAAGAAGAGTAAATCTTCCCATTGTTAGTAGTTTGCTTTGAGCGTTTCGTGGGAGATCAGGGTTAGATTCCGATGTACTACTGCAGCATTACTGTATCGCCTGGACCACCTTAATGACGAGGAAACACAGATATTCCGTCTGGATGTTATACAAAAGGCACAATGCCGACTTAAGTACACGAAGAGTAAATCTTCTTAATGTTTCTGGTTTGTTTTAGCGTTTCCTGGGGGATTAGTATTGGATTCCGATGCACTACTGGAGCTTTACCCTATACCTTAGACCTTCACCTTGACGATGAAACACAGATATTGCGTCAGGACTTAATACAAAAGGCACAATGCCTACTTCAGTACAAGAAGAGTAAATCTTCTCATTGATTGTGGTTTGCTTTGAGCGTTTCCTGGGGGATCAGTATTAGATTCCGATTCACTACGGGAGCTTTACTCAATCCCTTGGACCTTCACATTTGACGATAAAACACTGAAATTGCGTCGGGATTTTATACAAAAGGCACGAAGCCGACTTATGTACAAGAAGAATCAATCTTCTCATTGTTTGTGGTTTGCTTTGAGCTTTTCCTGGGGGATCAGTATTAGATTCCGTTGCACTACTGCAGCATTACGCTATCCCTTGGACCTTATAATTGACGATGAAGCACAGATATTCTGTCTGGATTTTATACAAAAGGCACTATGCTGACGTTGGTACAAGGAGAGTATATGTTCTCATCGTTTCTGGTTTGCTTTTAGCGTTTCCCGATGGATCAGTATTAGATTCCGATGCACTACTGCAGCGTTACTCTATCCCTTGGACCTTCACATTGACGATGATACAATGGAATTGCGACGGGATTTAACACAAAAGGCACAATGCCGACTTAAGTACTAGAAGAGTAAATCTTTTCGTTGTTTGTGGTTTGCTTTGAGCGTTTCCTGGGAGATCAGTACTAGTTTCCGATGCACTACTGCAGATTTACTCTACCCCTTGGACCTACTCATTGACGATGAAACACAGAAATTTGCTCGGGATTTAATACAAAAGGCGCAATGCCGAAATATGTACAAGAAGAGTTAATCATCTCATTGTTTCTGGTTTGCTTTGAGCGTTTCCTGGGTGATCAGTATTAGATTCCGATGCACTACTGCAGCATTACTCTATCGCTTGGACCACCACATTGACGATGAAGCACAGATAATCTGTCTGGATTTTATACAAAAGGCACTATGCCGACGTTGGTACAAGAAGAGTATATGTTCTCATCGTGTCTGGTTTGCTTTTAGCGTTTCCCGATGGATCAGTATTAGATTCCGATGCACTACTGCAGCGTTACTCTATCCCTTGGACCTTCACATTGACGATGAAACAAAGGAATTGCGACGGGATTTAATACAAAAGGCACAGTGCCGACGTAAGTACAAGAAGAGTAAATCTTCTCATCGTTTGTGGTTTGCTTTGAGCGTGTCCTGGTTGATCAGTAATAGATTCCGATGCACTACTGCAGCTTTACACTACCCCTTGGAGCTTCACATTGACGATGAAACACAGAAATTGCGTCGGGATTCAATACAAAAGGGACAATTCCGTCTTAAGTACAAGAGGAGTAAACTTTCTCATTGTTTGTGGTTTGCTTTTAGCGTTTCCTGGTGAGATCAGTATTAGATTCCAATGCACTACTGCAGCTTTACTCCATCCCTTGGACCTTCACATTGACGATGAAACACAGAAATTACGTCGGGATTTAATACAAAAGGCACAATACCGACTTAAGTACTAGAAGAGTAAATCTTTTCGTTGTTTGTGGTTTGCTTTGAGCGTTTCCTGGGAGATCAGTACTAGTTTCCGATGCACTACTGCAGATTTACTCTACCCCTTGGACCTTCACATTGACGATGAAACACAGAAATTGCGTCGGGATTTACTACAAAAGGCCCAATGCCGACTTATGTACAAGAAGAGAAATTCTTCTCATTGTTTGTGGTTTGCTTTGAACGTTTCCTGGGAGATCAGGACTAGATTCCGATGCACTACTGCAGCTTTTCTCTATCCCTTGGACCTTCTCATTGACGATGAAACACAGAAATTGCGTAGGGATTTAATAGAAAAGGCACAATGCCAACTAAAGTACAACAAGAGTAAATCATCTCATTGTTTTTGGTTTGTTTGAGCGTTTCTTGGGAGATCAGTATTTGATTCCGTGCACTACTGCAGGTTTACTCTATCCATTGGACCTTCACATTGACCATGAAACACAGAAATTGCGTCGGGAGTTAATACTAAAGGCACAATGGCGACTTAAGTACAAGAAGAGTAAATCTTCTCATTGTTTGTGGTATGCTTTGAGTCTTTCCTTGGGGTACTAGATTCCGATGCACTACTGCAGCTTTACTCTATCCCTTGGACCTTCTCATTGACGATGAAACACAGAAATTGCGTAGGGATTTAATAGAAAAGGCACAATACTGACTTAAGTACAAGAAGTAAGTAAATCATCTCATTGTTTCTGGTTTGCTTGGAGCGTTTCCTTGGAGATCAGTATTAGTTTGCGATGCACTACTGCAGCTTTACTCTATCAGCTAGACCTTCACATTGAACATGAAACACAGAAATTGCGTCGGGATTTAATACAAAAGACACAATGCCGACTTAAGTACAAGAAGAGTAAATCTTCTCATTATTAGTGGTTTGCTTAGAGCGTTTCGTGGGAGATTAGTATTAGATTCCGAAGCACTACTGCAGCTTTACTCTATCCCTTGGGCTTCACATTGACGATGAAACACAGAAATTGCGGCGGGATTCAATAAAAAAGGGACAATTCCGACTTAAGTACTAGAAGGGGATATCTTCTCATTGTTTGTGTTTTTCTTTGAGCGTTTCCTGGGAGATCAGTATTTGATTCCGATGCACCACTGCAGCTTTACTCTATCCATTGGACCTTCACATTGACCATGAAACACAGAAATTGCGTCGGGATTTAATACAAAACGCACAATGCCGACATAAATGTAAGAAGAGTAAATCTTCTCATTGTTGATGGTTTGCTATGAGCGTTTCCTGGGAGATCAGTATTAGTTCGATTCACTACTGCCGCTTTACTCTATCCGTTGGACCTTCACATTGACCATCAAACACTGATACTGCGTCGGGATCTAGTACTAAAGGCACAATGTCGACTTATGTACAAGAAGAGTAAATCATCTCATTGTTTGTGGTTTGCTTTGAGCGTTTCCCGGGGGTTAAGTATTCGATTCCGATGCACTACGGCAGCTTTACTCTAATTCTTGGATCTTCACATTGACGATGAAACACTGAAATTGCGTCGGGATATAATACAAAAGGCACAAAGCCGACTAAAGTACAAGAAGTGTAAATCTTCTCATTGATTGTGGTTTGGTTTGATCGTTTCCTTGGAGATTAGTATTAGATTCCGATGCACTACTGCAGCTTTACTCTATCCCTTGGACCTTCACATTGACGATGCAACACAGAAATTACGTCGGAATTCAATACAAAAGACACAATTCCGACTTAAGTGCAAGAAGAGTAAATCATCTCATTGTTTGTGGTTTGCTTTGATCGTTTACTGGGAGATCGGTATTAGATTCCGATGCACTACTGCAGATTTACTCTATCCCTTGGACTTCCAAATTGACGATCAGGCAGAGAAATAGCGTCGGGATTTAATAAAAAAGGCACAACGCCGACTTAAGTACAAGAAGAGTAAGTCTTCTGATTGTTTGTGGTTTGCTTTGAGTGTTTCCTGGGAGATCAGTATTAGATACCGATGCACTACTGCAGCTTTACTCTATCCCTTGGACCTTTAAATTGACGATGAAAAACAGATATTTGCTCGGGATTTAATACAAAAGGCGCAATGCCGACATATGTACAAGAAGAGTTAATCATCTCATTGTTTCTGGTTTGCTTTGAGCGTTTCCTGGGAGATCAGTATTAGATTCCGATGCACTACTACAGCATTACTCTATCGCTTGGACTACCACATTGACGATGAGCACAGATATTCTGTCTGGATTTTATACAAAAGGAACTATGCCGACGTAAATACAAGAAGAGTAAATGTTCTCATTGTTTCTGGTTTGCTTTTAGCGTTTCCTGAGGGATCAGTATTGGATTACGATACACTACTGCAGCTTTACTCTATCCCTTGGACCTTCACATTGACGATAAAACAAAGGAATTGCGACGGGATTTAATACAAAAGGCACAATGCCGACCTAAGTACAAGAAGAGTAAATTTTCTCATTGTTTGTGGTTTGCTTTGAGCGTTTCCTGGTTGATTAGTAACAGATTCCGATGCACTACTGCAGCTTTACAGTATCCCTTGGACCTTCCCACTGAGGATGAAATACAGAAATAGCGTCGGGATTCAATACAAAAGGGACAATTCCGTCTTAAGTACACGAAGAGTAAACTTTCTCATTGTTTGTGGTTTGCTTTTAGCGTTTCCTGGTGAGATCAGTATTATATTCCAATGCACTACTGCAGCTTTACTCTATCCCTTGGACCTTCACATTGACGATGAAACACAGAAATTGCGTCGGGATTTAATACAAAATGCACAATGCCGACTTAAGTACTAGAAGAGTAAATCTTTTCGTTGTTTGCGGTTTGCTTTGAGCGTTTCCTGGGAGATTAGTACTTGTTTCCTTTTCACTACTGCAGATTTACTCTACCCCTTGGACCTTCACATTAACGATGAAACACAGAAATTGCGTCGGGATTTACTACAAAAGGCCCAATGCCGACTTAAGTACAAGAAGAGAAAATCTTCTCATTGTTTGTGGTTTGCTTAGAACGTTTCCTGTGAGATCAGGACTAGATTCCGATGCACTACTGCAGCTTTGCTCTATCCCTTGGACTTTCTCATTGACGATGAAAAACAGAAATTGCGTAGGGATTTAATAGAAAACGTACAATGCCAACTAAAGTACAACAAGAGTAAATCATCTCATTGTTTCTGGTTTGTTTTGAGCGTTTACTGGGAGATCAATATTAGATTCCGATGCACTACTGCAGCTTTCGTCTATCACTTGGACCTTTCAAATTGACGATGAGGCACGCATATAGCATCGCCATTTCATACAAAAGGCACAATGCCGACTTAAGTACAACAAGAGCAAATCTTCTCATTGTTTGTGGTATGCTTTGAGCCTTTCCTGGGAGATCAGTATTAGATACCGAAGCACTACTGCAGCTTTACTCTATCCCTTGGACCTTCACATTGACGATGAAGCACAGAAATAGCGTCGGGATTTAATACAAAAGGCACAATGCCGACATAAGTACAAGAAGAGTAAATCTTCTTATTGTTTGTGGTTTACTCTGAGCGTTTCCTGGGAGATCAGTATTAGATTCCGATGCACTACTGCCGATTTACTCTATCCCTTGGACCTTCACATTGACGATGAAATTCAGAAATTGCGTCGGGATTTAATACAAGTGGCACAATGCCGACTTAGGTACTAGAAGAGTAAATCATTTCATAGTTTGTGGTTTGCTTTGAGCGTTTCCTAGGAGATATGTTCCAGTTTCCGATGCACTACTGCAGATTTACTCTATCCCTTGGACCTTCACATTGACGATGAAACACAGAAATTGCGTCGGGACTTAATACAAAAGGCATAATGCTGACTTAAGTACAAGAAGAGAAAATCTTCTTATTGTTAATGGTTTGCTTTGAACGTTTCCTGGGAGATCAGTACTAGATTCCGATGCACTACTGCAGCTTTACTCTATCCCTTGGACCTTCTCATTGACTATGAAACACAGAAATAGCGTGGGGATTTAATAGAAAAGGCACAATGCCGACGTAAGTGCAAGAAGAGTAAATCATCTCACCGTTTCAGGTTTGCTTTGAGCGGTTCCTGGGAGATCAGTATTAGATTCCGATGCACTACTGCAGCTTTACTCTATCAATTGGACCTTCACATTGAAAATGAAACACAGAAATTGCGTCGGGATTTAATACTAAAGGCACAATGTCGACTTAAGTACAAGAAGAGTAAATCTTCTGATTGTTTGGGGTTTGCTTTGAGCGATTCCTGGGGGATCAGTATTTGATTCCGATGCACTACGGCAGGTTTACTCTATCCCTTGGATCTTCACATTGACGATGAAACACTGAAATTGCTTCGGGACTTAATACAAAAGGCACAAAGCCGACCAAAGTACAAGAAGTGAAAATCTTCTCATTGTTTGTGGTTTGGTTTGGGCGTTTCCTTGCTGATACGTATTAGATTCCGAAGCACTACTGCGGCCTTACTCTATCCCTTGGACCTTCACATTGACGAGGAAACACAGAAATTGCATCGGGATTCAATACTAAAGGCACAATTCCGAGTTAAGAGCAAGAAGAGTAAATCTTATCACTATTTGTGGTTTGCTTTGAGCGTTTCCTGGGTGATCAATATTAGATTCCGATGCACTACTGCAGCTTTCCTCTATCACTTGGACCTTTCAAATAGACGATGAGGCACGCATATAGCATCGCAATTTCTTACAAAAGGCTCATGCCGACTTAAGTACAACAAGAGCAAATCTCCTCATTGTTTGTGGTATGCTTTGAGCCTTTCCTGGGAGATCAGTATTAGATACCGATGCACTACTGCAGCTTTACTCTATCCCTTGGACCTTCACATTGACGATGAAGAACAGAAATAGCGTCGGGATTTACTACAAGTGTCACAATGCCGACATAGGTACTAGAAGAGTAAATCTTTTCATTGTTTGTGGTTTGCTTTCAGCGTTTCCTGGGAGATCAGTACTAGTTTCCGATGCACTACTGCCAATTAACTCTATCCCTTGGACCTTCACATTGACAATGAAACACAGAATTTGCGTCGGGACTTAATACAAAAGGCACAATGCCGACTTAAGTACAAGAAAAGTAAATCATCTCACTGTTTCAGGTTTGCTTTGAGCGTTTCCTAGGAGATCAGTATAAGATTCCGATGCACAACTGCAGCTTTACTCTATCAATTGGACCTTCACATTGAAAATGAAACGCAGTAATTGAGTCAGGATTTAATACTAAAGGCAGAATGTCGATTTCAGTACAAGAAGAGTAAATCTTCTCATTATTCGTGGTTTGCTTTGAGCGTCTCCTGGGAGATCAGTATTAGATACCGATGCACTACTGCAGCTTTACTCTATCCCTTGGACCTTCAAATTGACGATGAGGCACAGAAATAGCGTCGGTATTTAATACAAAAGGCACAATGCCGACTTAAGTATAAGAAGAGTAAATCTTCTCATTGTTTGTGGTTTGCTTTGAGCGTTTCCTGGGAGATCAGTATTAGACACCGATGCACTACTGCAGCATTACTCTGTCTCTTGGACCTTCAAATTGACGATGAAACACAGAAATAGCGTCGGGATTTTATACAAAAGGCACAATGCCGACTTAAGTACAAGAAGGGTAAATCTTCTCATTGTTTCTGGTTTGCTTTTAGCGTTTCCTGGGGGATCAGTAATAGATTCCGATGCTCTACTGCAGCTTTCCTGTATCCCTTGGACCTTCACATTTACGATGAAACACAGAAATTGCGTCAAGATTTACTACAAGAGGCACAATGCCGACTGAAGTACAAGAAGAGTAAATCTTCTCATTGTTTGTGGTTTGCTTTGATCGTTTCCTGGTTGATCAGTATTAGATTCCGATGCACTACTGCAGCTTTACTCTATCCCTTGGACCCTCACATTGACGGTCAGACACAGAAATTGCGTAGGGATTCAATACAGAAGGGGCAATTCCGACTTAATCACAAGAAGAGTATATCTTCTCATTATTTGAGGTTCGCTTTGTGCGTTTCCTAGGAGATCAGTATTAGATGCCGATGCACTACGGCAGCTTTACACTATCCCTTGGCCCTTCACATTGACGATGAAGCAAAGAAATAGCGTCGGGATTTAATACAAAACTCACAATGCCGACTTAAGTACAAGAAGAGTAAATCTTCTCATTGTTTGTGGTTTACTCTGAGCGCGTCCTGGGAGATCAGTATTAGATTCCGATGCACTACTGCGGCCTTACCCTATCCCTTGGACCTTCACATTGACGATGAAACACAGAAATTGCGTCGGGACTTAATACAAAATGCATAATGCTGACTTAAGTACAAGAAAAGAAAATCTTCTTAATGTTAATGGTTTGCTTTGAACGTTTCCTGGGAGATCAGTACTAGATTCCGATGCACTACTGCAGCTTTACTCTATCCCTTGGACCTTCTCATTGACTATGAAACACAGAAATAGCGTGGGGATTTAATAGAAAAGGCACAATGCCGACGTAAGTACAAGAAGAGTAGATCATCTCACCGTTTCAGGTTTGCTTTGAGCGGTTCCTGGGAGATCAGTATTAGATTCCGATGCACTACTGCAGCTTTACTCTATCAATTGGACCTTCACATTGAAAATGAAACACAGAAATTGGGTCGGGATTTAATACTAAAGGCACAATGTCGACTTAAGTACAAGAAGAGTAAATCTTCTTATTGTTTGTGGTTTACTCTGAGCGTTTCCTGGGAGATCAGTATTAGATTCCGATGCACTACTGCCGATTTACTCTATCCCTTGGACCTTCACATTGACGATGAAACACAGAAATTGCGTCGGGATTTAATACAAGTGGCACAATGCCGACTTAGGTACTAGAAGAGTAAATCATTTCATTGTTTGTGGTTTGCTTTGAGCGTTTCCAGGGAGATAAGTACCAGTTTCCGAAGCACTACTGCAGATTCACTCTATCCCTTGAACCTTCACATTGACAATGAAACACAGAAATTGCGTTGGGACTTAATACAAAAGGCATAATGCTGAGTTAATTACAAGAAGAGAAAATCTTCTTATTGTTAATGGTTTGCTTTGAACGTTTCCTGGGAGATCAGTACTAGATTCCGATGCACTACTGCAGCTTTACTCTATCCCTTGGACCTTCTCATTGACTATGAAACACAGAAATTGCGTAGGGATTTAATAGAAAAGGCACATTGCCGACGTAAGTACAAGAAGAGTAAATCATCTCACCGTTTCAGGGTTGCTTTGAGCGTTTCCTGGGAGATCAGTATTAGATTCCGATGCACCACTGCAGCTTTACTCTATCAATTGGAACTACACATTGAAAATGCAACACAAAAATTGCGTCGGGATTTAATACTAAAGGCACAATGTCGACTTAAGTACAAGAAGAGTAAATCTTCTGATTGTTTGGGGTTTGCTTTGAGCGTTTCCTGGGGGTTCAGTATTTGATTCCGATGCACTACGGCAGGTTTACTCTATCCCTTGGATCTTCACATTGACGATGAAACACTGAAATTGCTTCGGGATGTAATACAAAAGGCACAAAGCCGACCAAAGTACAAGAAGTGAAAATCTTCTCATTGTTTGTGGTTTGGTTTGGGCGTTTCCTTGCTGATACGTATTAGATTCCGATGCACTACTGCGGCCTTACTCTATCCCTTGGACCTTCACATTGACGATGAAACACAGATATTGCGTCGGGATTCAATACTAAAGACACAATTCCGACTTAAGAGCAAGAAGAGTAAATCTTCTCATTAATTGTGGTTTGCTTTGAGCGTTTCCTGGGAGATCAATCTTAGATTCCGATGCACTACTGCAGGTTTCCTCTATCACTTGGACCTTTCAAATAGACGATGAGGCACGCATATAGCATCGCGATTGCATACAAAAGGCACAATGCCGACTTAAGTACAAGAAGAGTAAATCTTCTTATTGTTTGTGGTTTACTCTGAGCGTTTCCTGGGAGATGAGAATTAGATTCCGATGCACTACTGCCGATTTACTCTGTACCATGGACCTTCACATTGACGATGAAACACAGAAATTGCGTCGGGATATAATACAAGTGGCACAATGCCGACTTAGGTACTAGAAGAGTAAATCTTTTCATTGTTTGTGGTTTGCTTTCAGCGTTTCCTGGGAGATCAGTACTAGTTTCCGATGCACTACTGCCAATTTACTCTATCCCTTGGACCTTCACATTGACAATGAAACACAGAAATTGCGTCGGGATATAATACAAAAGGCACAAAGCCGACCAAAGTACAAGCAGTGAAAATCTTCTCATTGTTTGTGGTTTGGTTTGGGCGTTTCCTTGCTGATACGTATTAGATTCCGATACACTACCGCGGCCTTACTCTATCCCTTGGACCTTCACATTGACGATGAAACACAGAAATTGCGTCGGGATTCAATACTAAAGGCACAATTCCGACTTAAGAGCAAGAAGAGTAAATCTTCTCATTATTTGTGGTTTGCTTTGAGCGTTTCCTGGGAGATCAATCTTAGATTCCGATGCACTACTGCAGGTTTCCTCTATCACTTGGACCTTTCAAATTGACGATGAGGCACGCATATAGCATGGCGATTGCATACAAAAGGCACAATGCCAACTTAAGTACAACAAGAGCAAATCTTCTCATTGTTTGTGGTTTGCTCTGAGCCTTTCCTGGGAGATCAGTATTAGATACCGATGCACTACTGCAGCTTTACTCTATCCCTTGGACCTTCACATTGACGATGAAGCACAGAAATAGGGTCGGGATTTAATACAAAAGGCACAATGCCGACTTAAGTACAAGAAGAGTAAATCTTCTTATTGTTTGTGGTTTACTCTGAGCGTTTCCTGGGAGATGAGTATTAGATTCCGATGCACTACTGCCGATTTACTCTATACCTTGGACCTTCACATTGACGATGAAACACAGAAATTGCGTCGGGATTTAATACAAGTGTCACAATGCCGACATAGGTACTAGAAGAGTAAATCTTTTCATTGTTTGTGGTTTGCTTTCAGCGTTTCCTGGGAGATCAGTACTAGTTTCCGATGCACTACTGCCAATTAACTCTATCCCTTGGACCTTCACATTGACAATGAAACACAGAATTTGCGTCGGGACTTAATACAAAAGGCACAATGCCGACTTAAGTACAAGAAAAGTAAATCATCTCACTGTTTCAGGTTTGCTTTGAGCGTTTCCTAGGAGAAGAGTATAAGATTCCGATGCACAACTGCAGCTTTACTCTATCAATTGGACCTTCACATTTAAAATGAAACGCAGTAATTGAGTCAGGATTTAATACTAAAGGCAGAATGTCGATTTCAGTACAAGAAGAGTAAATCTTCTCATTGTTCGTGGTTTGCTTTGAGCGTCTCCTGGGAGATCAGTACTAGATACCGATGCACTACTGCAGCTTTACTCTATCCCTTGGACCTTCAAATTGACGATGAGGCACAGAAATAGCGTCGGTATTTAATACAAATGGCACAATGCCGACTTAAGTATAAGAAGAGTAAATCTTCTCATTGTTTGTGGTTTGCTTTGAGCGTGTCCTGGGAGATCAGTATTAGATACCGATGCACTACTGCAGCTTTACTCTATCTCTTGGACCTTCAAATTGACGATGAAACACAGAAATTGGGTCGGGATTTAATACTAAAGGCACAATGTCGACTTAAGTACAAGAAGAGTAAATCTTCTTATTGTTTGTGGTTTACTCTGAGCGTTTCCTGAGAGATCAGTATTAGATTCCGATGCACTACTGCCGATTTACTCTATCCCTTGGACCTTCACATTGACGATGAAACACAGAAATTGCGTCGGGATTTAATACAAGTGGCACAATGCCGACTTAGGTACTAGAAGAGTAAATCATTTCATTGTTTGTGGTTTGCTTTGAGCGTTTCCAGGGAGATAAGTACCAGTTTCCGAAGCACTACTGGAGATTCACTCTATCCCTTGGACCTTCACATTGACAATGAAACACAGAAATTGCGTTGGGACTTAATACAAAAGGCATAATGCTGAGTTAATTACAAGAAGAGAAAATCTTCTTATTGTTAATGGTTTGCTTTGAACGTTTCCTGGGAGATCAGTACTAGATTCCGATGCACTACTGCAGCTTTACTCTATCCCTTGGACCTTCTCATTGACTATGAAACACAGAAATTGCGTAGGGATTTAATAGAAAAGGCACATTGCCGACGTAAGTACAAGAAGAGTAAATCATCTCACCGTTTCAGGGTTGCTTTGAGCGTTTCCTGGGAGATCAGTATTAGATTCCGATGCACTACTGCAGCTTTACTCTATCAATTGAACCTACACATTGAAAATGAAACACAAAAATTGCGTCGGGATTTAATACTAAAGGCACAATGTCGACTTAAGTACAAGAAGAGTAAATCTTCTGATTGTTTGGGGTTTGCTTTGAGCGTTTCCTGGGGGATCAGTATTTGATTCCGATGCACTACGGCAGGTTTACTCTATCCCTTGGATCTTCACATTGACGATGAAACACTGAAATTGCTTCGGGATGTAATACAAAAGGCACAAAGCCGACCAAAGTACAAGAAGTGAAAATCTTCTCATTGTTTGTGGTTTGGTTTGGGCGTTTCCTTGCTGATACGTATTAGATTCCGATGCACTACTGCGGCCTTACTCTATCCCTTGGACTTTCACATTGACGATGAAACACAGATATTGCTTCGGGATTCAATACTAAAGGCACAATTCCGACTTAAGAGCAAGCAGAGTAAATCTTCTCATTAATTGTGGTTTGCTTTGAGCGTTTCCTGGGAGATCAATCTTAGATTCCGATGCACTACTGCAGGTTTCCCCTATCACTTGGACCTTTCAAATTGACGATGAGGCACGCATATAGCATCGCGATTGCATACAAAAGGCACAAT
Source organism: Schistocerca piceifrons (assembly GCF_021461385.2). Taxonomy (NCBI): domain Eukaryota; kingdom Metazoa; phylum Arthropoda; class Insecta; order Orthoptera; family Acrididae; genus Schistocerca; species Schistocerca piceifrons. Next base: position 9,800,351 of record NC_060140.1, read on the forward strand.
GCCGACTTAAGTACAAGAAGCGTAAATCTTCTTATTGTTTGTGGTTTACTCTGAGCGTTTCCTGGGAGATGAGTATTAGATTCCGATGCACTACTGCCGATTTACTCTATACCATGGACCTTCACATTGACGATGAAACACAGAAATTGCGTCGGGATTTAATACAAGTGGCACAATGCCGACTTAGGTACTAGAAGAGTAAATCTTTTCATTGTTTGTGGTTTGCTTTCAGCGTTTCCTGGGAGATCAGTACTAGTTTCCGATGCACTACTGCCAATTTACTCTATCCCTTGGACCTTCACATTGACAATGAAACACAGAAATTGCGTCGGGACTTAATACAAAAGGCACAATGCCGACTTAAGTACAAGAAGAGTAAATCATCTCACTGTTTCAGGTTTGCTTTGAGCGTTTCCAAGGAGATCAGTATAAGATTCCGATGCACAACTGCAGCGTTACTCTATCAATTGGACCTTCACATTGAAAATGAAACGCAGTAATTGAGTCAGGATTTAATACTAAAGGCAGAATGTCGATTTCAGTACAAGAAGAGTAAATCTTCTCATTGTTCGTGGTTTGCTTTGAGCGTCTCCTGGGAGATCAGTATTAGATACCGATGCACTACTGCAGCTTTACTCTATTCCTTGGACCTTCAAATTGACGAAGAGGCACAGAAATAGCGTCGGTATTTAATACAAAAGGCACAATGCCGACTTAAGTATAAGAAGAGTAAATCTTCTCATTGTTTGTGGTTTGCTTTGAGCGTTTCCTGGGAGATCAGTATTAGATACCGATGCACTACTGCAGCTTTACTCTATCTCTTGGACCTTCAAATTGACGATGAAACACAGAAATAGCGTCGGGATTTTATACAAAAGGCACAATGCCGACTTAAGTTCAAGAAGGGTAAATCTTCTCATTGTTTCTGGTTTGCTTTTAGCGTTTCCTGGGGGATCACTAATAGATTCCGATGCTCTACTGCAGCTTTCCTGTATCCCTTGGACCTTCACATTTACGATGAAACACAGAAATTGCGTCAAGATTTACTACAAGAGGCACAATGCCGACTGAAGTACAAGAAGAGTAAATTTTCTCATTGTTTGTGGTTTTCTTTGATCGTTTCCTGGTTGATCAGTATTAGATTCCGATGCACTACTGCAGCTTTACTCTATCCCTTGGAACTTCACATTGACGATCAAACACAGAAATTGCGTAGGGATTCAATACAGAAGGGGCAATTCCGACTTAATCACAAGAAGAGTATATCTTCTCATTATTTGAGGTTCGCTTTGTGCGTTTCCTGGGCGATCAGTATTAGATGCCGATGCACTACGGCAGCTTTACACTATCCCTTGGCCCTTCACATTGACGATGAAGCTAAGAAATAGCGTCGGGATTTAATACAAAACTCACAATGCCGACTTAAGTACAAGAAGAGTAAATCTTCTCATTGTTTGTGGTGTACTCTGAGCGCGTCCTGGGAGATCAGTATTAGATTCCGATGCACTACTGCAGATTTACTCTATCCCTTGGATCTTCACATTGACGATGAAACACTGAAATTGCTTCGGGATTTAATACAAAAGGCACAAAGCCGACCAAAGTACAAGAAGTGAAAATCTTCTCATTGTTTGTGGTTTGGTTTGGGCGTTTCCTTGCTGATACGTATTAGATTCCGATGCACTACTGCGGCCTTACTCTATCCCTTGGACATTCACATTGACGATGAAACACAGAAATTGCGTCGGGACTTAATACAAAAGGCATAATGCTGACTTAAGTACAAGAAAAGAAAATCTTCTTATTGTTAATGGTTTGCTTTGAACGTTTCCTGGGAGATCAGTACTAGATTCCGATGCACTACTGCAGCTTTACTCTATCCCTTGGACCTTCTGATTGACTATGAAACACGGAAATAGCGTGGGGATTTAATAGAAAGGGCACAATGCCGACGTAAGTACAAGAAGAGTAGATCATCTCACCGTTTCAGGTTTGCTTTGAGCGGTTCCTGGGAGATCAGTATTAGATTCCGATGCACTACTGCAGCTTTACTTTATCAATTGGACCTTCACATTGAAAATGAAACACAGAAATTGGGTCGGGATTTAATTCTAAAGCACAATGTCGACTTAAGTACAAGAAGAGTAAATCTTCTGATTGTTTGGGGTTTGCTTTGAGCGTTTCCTTGGGGATCAGTATTTGATTCCGATGCACTACGGCAGGTTTACTCTATCCCTTGGATCTTCACATTGACGATGAAACACTGAAATTGCTTCGAGGTTTAATACAAAAGGCACAAAGCCGACCAAAGCACAAGAAGTGAAAATCTTCTCATTGTTTGTGGTTTGGTTTGGGCGTTTCCTTGCTGATACGTATTAGATTCCGAAGCACTACTGCGGCCTTACTCTATCCCTTGGACCTTCACATTGACGATGAAACACAGAAATTGCGTCGGGATTCAATACTAAAGGCACAATTCCGACTTAAGAGCATGAAGAGTAAATCTTCTCATTATTTGTGGTTTGCTTTGAGCGCTTCCTGGGAGATCAATATTAGATTCCGATGCAGTACTGCAGCTTTCCTCTCTCACTTGGACCTTTCAAATAGACGATGAGGCACGCATATAGCATCGCAATTTCATACAAAAGGCACAATGCCGACTTAAGTACAACAAGAGCAAATCTTCTCATTGTTTGTGGTATGCTTTGAGCCTTTCCTGTGAGATCAGTATTAGATACCGATGCGCTACTGCAGCTTTACTCTATCCCTTGGACCTTCACATTGACGATGAAGCACAGAAATAGCGTCGTTATTTAATAGAAAAGGCACATTGCCGACGTAAGTACAAGAAGAGTAAATCATCTCACCGTTTCAGGGTTGCTTTGAGCATTTCCTGGGAGATCAGTATGAGATTCCGATGCACTACTGCAGCTTTACTCTATCAATTGGACCTACACATTGAAAATGAAACACAAAAATTGCGTCGGGATTTAATACTAAAGGCACAATGTCGACTTAAGTACAAGAAGAGTAAATCTTCTGATTGTTTGGGGTTTGCTTTGAGCGTTTCCTGGGGGATCAGTATTTGATTCCGATGCACTACGGCAGGTTTACTCTATCCCTTGGATCTTCACATTGACGATGAAACACTGAAATTGCTTCGGGATGTAATACAAAAGGCACAAAGCCGACCAAAGTACAAGAAGTGAAAATCTTCTCATTGTTTGTGGTTTGGTTTGGGCGTTTCCTTGCTGATACGTATTAGATTCCGATGCACTACTGCGGCCTTACTCTATCCCTTGGACTTTCACATTGACGATGAAACACAGATATTGCGTCGGGATTCAATACTAAAGGCACAATTCCGACTTAAGAGCAAGCAGAGTAAATCTTCTCATTAATTGTGGTTTGCTTTGAGCGTTTCCTGGGAGATCAATCTTAGATTCCGATGCACTACTGCAGGTTTCCTCTATCACTTGGACCTTTCAAATTGACGATGAGGCACGCATATAGCATCGCGATTGCATACAAAAGGCACAATGCCGACTTAAGTACAAGAAGCGTAAATCTTCTTATTGTTTGTGGTTTACTCTGAGCGTTTCCTGGGAGATGAGTATTAGATTCCGATGCACTACTGCCGATTTACTCTATACCATGGACCTTCACATTGACGATGAAACACAGAAATTGCGTCGGGATTTAATACAAGTGGCACAATGCCGACTTAGGTACTAGAAGAGTAAATCTTTTCATTGTTTGTGGTTTGCTTTCAGCGTTTC